>NW_017306437.1:835309-857339 GCF_000935625.1 Nanorana parkeri | reverse complement strand
TTTTAAGTGACAGCCAGTGAGTCCAATTAGACTTTCAAATTGCAGTTATGTGGCTAAAATAAAGATTATGCTTTTTGTAAAAGCTTTGTGAAATGAGCCTTACAAATGTTCCTTATTGACAGTGCAAGTGAAAAAGTAAGTTTGCTCAGGGTTCTGGTGTTCAGCACCCTTGCTGTGTCTGCCATTCTCATGCTGTGTTTTAGACACTTCTGTAAAGGATTTTTATATTAATATATCTTTTTCAAAGTTTCTTAAGGTGGAATCCTGCCAAAATGTTTTATTTAATTCAAAGTGCATGTGTGTTTTTCTATATTCCATAATTGAAGGACAGCATGAAGATGTGTTTCAAGCCTGTTAATTAGGGTTGCACAGATACTTTTCGAGTACCAGTGCCGATACTTGGCATTTTCATGAGAACTACCAGGGTTGCAGTGGTTGCAGCTGGGACCGGGCTCTGGCGCTCCACCACTGTCCTGAAATCATTAGTCTGTATTGTTTTAGAAAAACTGTCACATGACAATAAACAAAAATGTATCCGTACTCGTACTTGTAAGTACTCTGCAAGTACCAGTACTCGCAAAACTGGTATCTGTGCATCCCTTTATTTATATTTATAAAAACAAAATCATACATTAAAACAGAGATGTACAAATCCCAGGAGCTCAGTGTGCTCCTTACAAATGACAGCTGCCTCCTAACTTTTGAATTTTTCTCTAGTGTAGTCTTGGAGCTCAAAAGTATCGGTACATGTACTCTTACTTGTACCGAGTACTGTACTTGGTATCTGTGCAACCCTACTGTTAATCACAGGGAGCAGAGGTTATATTTTTCTGGGTGTAGATTGGGGAATTAGGGTATATTTTGATGCTGCTGTACCCTTTTGTAAGACAGGTCCTCTTTTTGTGATCACGGATGGCCCTTGGATTAAGCCCATATTTGGGTGAAACGTGTCAGAGGGGGCAAACCTTGGGCAGTACACCAGTGATGTTGTTCAAGCTTCTATAAACTATTCCAGCAGAATCCGGTGTACAGCCAGCTTTTCTTCTTTTTGTATGGGCTTTGGTTTCCCAGGCTTGTAAAGCAGTTCATACCTCATACCTTTAACAAATTCTGTAAGACTGATGTTTTTGCTTCCTTGGATTTGAAAGCAAAATCCACTATGATGCTCATATTAAAGCAACACAAAACCATCAGCTTTTCTCTCCTTGTACACATCTACATAATGGACATTCTCCAAAGGCACATTTATTTATGTTTTAAAAGTTTACTATTTTAATCCCTTTAGAACAGGGGTCTCAAACCTCCAGCCCTCCAGCTGTGGTGGAACTACAAATCCCATGAGGCATTGCAAGATTCTCAGACATGACTCCCGAAGAGAGATGCATCATGGGATTTGTAGTTTCACCACAGCTGGAGGGACGGAGGTATGAGACCCCCTGCTTTAGAAAGTCTGTTTTGCTCGCTTCTCTCCCCTCACATTTCCCGTCCCTTAGTAAGAGCCATGCAAGTTGATTCTGGTCACGTGCACATCTTTCTTTCACTACAACTCCCATGAGGCGGAGAGGAATCATCTCTCACTGCACACAGCCGGCTCCCTTTCCCTCTCCTCACTAAACACACTGTGACTGTTTAATTCCTTGTAATCTCCTCTGCAGTGCTCTGAAATATCAAAACTACTAACAAACAGCTTTATAACAAATCTACAACAAACATCAAGTTTACAACAATCCAATCTACACAGAAAAACAACTTTATTTCAAATGTAGGAGCTGTCTCCTCTGTGACTATGTGACCAGATTCAGCATGTGAGCTGAGACTCAGAAGAAAGTATGAGGCTGGTGACAGATCACATGATGAATCTACTCTCTTCCCCCCACCCTCCCTCCTTGGTGAGCCAGGAGGAGAGAAATGAAAGAACATATATTGTGGGAGAGCTGAAGAAATCCCAGCTCCTTGCAGAGTCTAGAAGGGAGGATTTGTGGGTGGAGTCTGAAGACACGCCCTCAGCATGTTGTAGTCCTTCACATGAACAAGCATAGAGGGTGGCTACCTTTCAGCTCCCATAGGGACCATGGAGAGAAAAAGTAGCCACCCTTTGGCAGGAAGTTTTGGTTGGAAAAAAATAAAACAGATTTTTGGAGCATTTAGAGCTGAACAATGACAAAAAATGCACACAGTCATTTATTATTTCTATAATAGGCATTATTTTTATTATTTAGTTTTTGGTTAGTGTCACTTTAAGCATAAAAGCATCAATTTTGTATAAAGGAGCTGTATATCTATTTCGAGTAAAGATTGAATTTTTGCACAAGAGAGTTTGTACCCCTCCTTTCTTAAAAAATTTAGTCTCCCAAGTTGAAGATATCTGCTGACCTTTTATAAAGTTTTATTATCCCATGCAGCATTAACCCCTTCATGACTGAGGCCCTTTTTTCAATTTTTGCACCCATGTTATATTCCACATTTTAGGCCTGAAAATGACGTAAAACCCCCCAACATTATATATTTTCTGAATGCCAAGACCCTATAGAATAAAATGGTGGTAGTTGAAAATTTTTATGTTGCGCAATATTAGCGCAACTCCTTATTAAACCCCAAAATTTTGTGACACATTTAATTAAATGCCCCAAAACACAACAAATTACCCGTTATTTTAAGGAAATATAAAAGATGAGGTTACAACGAGTAAAACGATACCCAACATGCCCAGTTTACAGATTGCGTGCGACCGTGAAACGGCGAAAAACTGCAGTACCCCAAAAAGTCAATAAAAGACACTTTAAAAGCCCCCACAGGTCATCAATTATGAGATACCCCAAAATACTGGCCCTAGAATTATTGCTCTCACTCCGGCGTGCGCGGCGATACCCAACATGTGTAGCGCGTTCGTCGTTTTCATGCGTAGGCGCACCCGACGCGTGTTTACGTGGCGACGCGGGGGCGGGGTACTTTTAAAAAATTTTTTTATTATTATTAGATTTATTTTATTTCATTTTAATTTTAAAAACAGTTTTTTTTTTACTTTACTTTGACTGCTATCACATGGGGGGGCTTGCAAGCCCCACCATGTAATAGCAGATGGTGGTGACAGGTCCTCTTTAAGGTGATGCTGGGGGTCCAAAAGACCCTCAGTGTCACCTTTACACTAGAAATGAGCTATTGAAGTGCAGATCGCACTTCAATAGCTTATAGCTGGGCTGCAGGAGCCCAGAACTGACAGCCCAGGGACCGGAAGTGATGCAATCTGCATCGCTCCCGGTCCCATAGAACGGGGAGGGGATCGATGAACGGAAGTACACTGTACGTCGTCAGTCACGAAGGGGTTAAACATCAGAACAGATATTGTTGACAGAACTCTGTGTTGCGTCTGTTCTGTTCTCTGCAATTGCATATTTAAAAAGCAATGTGGCTAAAATATCCACGACTGTTAACCTGGTAAGTTTGTAGCCAGGAGTGTTCCCTGATCGGGAACGCAGACCCTTATTTGATGTCAAGGTAAGCTGCTCTTAAAGTGACATTAAACCCTCAGATTTTTTAACATAAACCAATACTGTAATGTGTGCCTTACTGTAATCCATGGTAGTTTCCCTTCTCTTTGCTGCTCTTTCTTTTTAAATCCTCATGCTTGGGGAGAACTTACCTTTGCAGCTCAGGGCCACTTCCTGTAGTGCTGGCTCAGGTTACAAACCTATACACAGACACCATATATCCATCCCTGAGACAAGGCAGTCTGCTGCAAAACAGAAGTTCTGCCCAGCATGAGAACAGATACAGATTTAAAAGGAAGAGCAGCAAAGAGAAGGGAAACAACCATGGATTACAGTATTGTTTTATGTTAAAAAATCTGAGGGTTTAATGTCACTTTAAGCTTGCTTATAAGGACTAGATCAACATTTTGGCTCTTAGCACCACCAAGGACCAAGTCTCTGCCCTTGCCATTCAGACTTTCCATTGACTTTCCACTCTGTAGGACCTTTGTGCACGGGGTCTTCCATGTGGTACCCCCAGTCAATTTTCCTTTGGCTCTCCGGGATTTCAATCTGTTTTTTTTTAGCAATTCAGAATCTCCAGTTTAGGCCTATCAAAACATTCCTCTTTCTTATCTGACCACAAGTTTCTTGTAACTATCATCTCAGCTAGCTGAGTGTCTGTGTTGGTGGTCTTATCCCTGCAAGGAACCTTTTTTGATTTTGCAAAGGGAAAAGGTGGTGGTCAAGCCCAGGTCTTCCTTTCCTTCCACCTTATTCAGGACATTATTTTTCCATCCCTTTGTCTGGCTTTAGTTTACCAGAAGTAAATTTCCTTCCATTGTTTAGATGTGGTTCTGGCTGTGCAAATGTACTTTTCAGACACTGCTTTCAGGAAGAAAGGTTGCCTTTATGTTATCCTAAATAGACTCATGAAGGGGTACCTTGCCTCCTTGTTTCACTATTTCTAGGTGACTCAGACCATTGTTCATGCTTATGGTCTTCTTCACTAGAGCAGTTAGTTCTTCTTGGGCCTTTCAGCATCAGGCAAATATTTCCTAGATTTACAAGGCTCTAGATCAGGGGTGGGCAACCTTGGCACTCCAGCTGTGCTGAAACTACAAATCCCAACATGCATCTGCCTCTGGGAGTTATGTCTGTGGCTGTCAGAGCCTTGCAATGCCTCATGGGACTTGTAGTTCCATAACAGCTGGAGTGTCAAGGCTGCCTACCTCTGCTCTAGATAGACACAGCCAGCTGTCATTTTAGCAGTCAGGGTTGATCCCAACAAAATTGTCGGGATCCTTCCCTGCTGTGACACAGCTTTGCGCTGTCAGCAGATAGCAGGCAATAGCCCACTATCTGCTGACTTTGGATTATTAAATGTACTCCTGTGTCCCAAAAGAGAAGTAAAGCCTAATAAAGTTTTGGATTTACTTCACCTGTAAAACTTCCAAAACATTATTTTCTGAAAACAGGGGACCTGTAAAATAAAAGGAGGGTAGTTGCAAAGTTATATGTCACACAATATTTGCCCAGTTATCAATAAGTATTGTGCATTGACTGGTCCTCCTTAACCCCTTCGTGACTGACGACGTACAGTGTACGTCGCCAGCATCGGGGCTGTTTAAACAGACTCCCGGTGACTTTTGGCGCCGGGACTCTGTTTAAACTTGTAGAGCCGACTGTCGGCTTTACAACAGAAGCGATCCTGGCGACTTACCTGTCGCCAGATCGCTTCTGCGTCCCGAAGAAGGGGCCCCCCCCCCGCCGGACACCCCCGCCGTGCTTCCCGGGCTCCGTTGCCCCTCCTACGGGCCCGGGACCGGCGATCTTTGTGTCCGCGGGGAGCTGGGGAGGAGGTCGACGAACTTCCGTTCATCGATCCCCTCCCCGTTCTATGGGACCGGGAGCGATGCAGATTGCATCACTTCCGGTCCCTGGGCTGTCAGTTCTGGGCTCCTGCAGCCCAGCTATAAGCTATTGAAGTGCGATCTGCACTTCAATAGCTTATTTCCAGTGTAAAGGTGACACTGAGGGTCTTTTGGACCCCCAGCATCACCTTAAAGAGGACCTGTCACCACCATCTGCTATTACATGGGGGGGCTTGCAAGCCCCCCCATGTGATAGCAGTCAAAGTAAAGTAAAAAAAAAAAAAAAAACAGTTTTTAAAATTAAAATGAAATAAAAGAAATCTAATAATAATAAAAAAAAAGTTTTAAAAGTCCCCCGCCCCCGCGAGCACGCGCGTCGCCACGTAAACACGCGTCGGGTGCGCCTACGTATGAAAACGACGAATGCGCTACACATGTTGGGTATCGCCGCGCACGCCGGAGTGAGAGCAATAATTCTAGGGCCAGTATTTTGGGGTATCTCTAAATTGATGACCTGTGGGGGCTTTTAAAGCGTCTTCTATGGACTTTTTGGGACTTTTTGGGGTTTTGCCGTTTTACGGATGCACGCAATTTGTAACCTGGGCATGTTGGGTATCGTTTTACTCGTTGTAACCTCAGCTTTTATATTTCATTAAAAAAATGGGTATTTTGTTGTGTTTTGGGGCATTTAATTAAATTTTTCACTAAATATTGGGGTTTAATAAGGAGTTGCGCTAATATTGCGCAACATAAAAATTTGCAACTACCACCATTTTATTCTATAGGGTCTTGGCATTCAGAAAAATATAATGTTGGGGGGTTTTAAGTAATTTTCAGGCCTAAAATGTGGAATATAACATGGGCACAAAAAATGAAAAAAAGGCCTCAGTCATGAAGGGGTTAAGGAGACATCAAGTTGATTTCTGCCCTGCAATGTGCAAGAGCAGATTGGGGACAAACAGTCTCCAATCTGCTCCCAACCTGGCCACTGCTAGCTGGGATCTGACCGGACTGAATTCATGAGTGCTCCAGGGTTCAATGTGTGCACAGAGGATCAAGGAAAAAATGTTCCCTAATCTGCTCCTGCTTGCCTGTGCTCTGGAGCAAGCTGGGAGAGCGCTTTACAGTTTGTGAGGTTTTAACCCTTTGACTGCCATGAGTTGTAAGACAGTCAAAGGGCTGCAGGTAAACTACAGGGGTTCTGAGTTTAGCACATTTGCAGAGTATCTGTTAGAATGTTTATACTGCTCTGATATACAGTTTTCTGTTTATGGAAACAAATAAGGATCTATAATTAAGGAGATTCCCAACATATTTCCATAAATCAAAATTTACGCGAGTTCTTTCATTTGCGCTGATTTGAAAACAAGAGGAATACAAAAGTATACAAAATATATATATTTATTAAAAATCAGTGCAGAATAATAATTAAATATAATTGGTGACAAAGAATATGGATCAGATAAATCAATCTGATAACACAGGTAATGCGTAAAATGTAACCACAGGATATTATTCAAAATATAAATGTAGCCAAATGAAAATTACTTTTTATCTTTCAAAAGTTTTTATTGTTTTCTTCGGAACACAAAATCACAAAACACACCATTACTCACAAAGGAGGGGGAAAATGACTTTTTAAAGGCCATGGGTATCTTATCAGTATCTCACAGAATAAGAAAATAAAAGGTTCAGAATTGACAAGTGACTTCTCTCAGCAAAAGATGTACACAACCTCAAACCTTTAACAGCGCATGGGCAATATTTATCCCATCATGCACAGGGCTGGCAATAAGCCAAGACTATTCAAAGTAAAGAAAAATTTCCACCAGTTGAATTCAATATATATCAGATTAGACCATTGACTAGAAACTGAAATCAGTTTCCTGGAGATTATACAAATGTATATATTTATCTCCCAAGATTGAAAGACACAATTTTTACTGCAGTTAAAAATTATCTCAAATCAATCTAGATCCTACAAGAACTCAATGGTTTACCCAAATATATATATGTGGCTAATTAATTGCCTAATATACAGATAGAAAGTATACTTTACCAGCAATTTATTATTAGTTGTCTGAAAGAAGTCAGCGGTCAAATGCCCATAAACAAGGGATGGTTAGGTTCTCTTTAGTTCAGTTTCCTTGGACAGCCGTCCTCCGCTTCCGACCTATACCCTTGGAATGTATTTGCTTACTGCCTTGTTCTGTTGGGTTTTGGTTTCTCGATCCCACTACTCGCTTTTGGATCCTCTTTATATCCCCCCTGTAAGGTGGGCTTCGTTTGGTCTTCCACGTGATTATTGACGTGAACCATGACGTCAGATATAGCCTTTTTGCCATATACCTTTCCCTCACAATCACCACCAGGGACACTATTGTTCTATATAAAAGTTGGGAGCATTTCATTTAATTTTATTATTTTCTAAAGATCGAGTAGAAAGATAACCTCTGACCTAAGCTATGGACAACCCATAAAGATAGTCATGAATAACATCTCATGACAACCTCTTGTCCGACTGGCCATCTCTTCTTCGATTTACAGCCTTAAGATAATCTAAGCCAAGACACTTATTAATCCTTCTCCAAATACTTTAACAGTGAGGTAATTAGTTTCCAGACCCAGTGGTTCTCAACACATTACAATAAAATAATATACATTGGCATGTACCACCTAATTCTTTGCATTTAACATATAAAAACCCCATATTAATAATACACACTAATATATTTCAATGAGTATAGTCAAACACTATATGATTAATATAGTTTGGATATTATAAAAATACATGTATCAAATTTTACTTGTAATTAGTCAATAACATAAGCATACAGATGCTGCATATAATATTATAATATAATAACATTATTGATTATTATTACTGCAATGAATAGTAAGGTTTCATAAACAACTTAAAGATAAACCCCATCTTCTATTCATTTGAAAGAAATAAAATGTTTTTTAGACATTCCAGTCTCTGTATATTGTCTTTTGTGGAGGCAAGAAAGTCATCAATATTGACCTACATCGGCTGGCACCATCCTTAACTGATGTGCGTCTGAGACCCCCACAATTTACGATCTGAGACTATTTATACTAACATTCCTAACTTCTCTGTGAAACTCTCTGTCCACGAAGAATGAACACAAGTTGACCTATGCGAGCAGACAAAATGGCTACCAGTATGCCCATTTACAAATCTGTAAAATAACATGTATAGGCCTATGAAATTGATTCCTTTCTGCCCAATAGTTCTGACTTATCCTGGATGGTAACAGTTCTCTAAACAGCCTTGTCTGAGTTTGGTTATACTGTGCTTTTGTTCTAATAGGTTCAATATGAAGATTTTGGCTTTACTGAAAAAATACCAAAATGTCACCTTTACCCATCTGTATACAATCCAAGTGTTCCACGCTTTTGCATACCTTGCCAGCTGATTGATGTACTTCCTGTAAGTAGTGCTAATTTTATGTTGAGTTGAAATGCATTACCATTTATTTAAATTGCAAACGAATCAGGCAAAAAATGTAAAGTTTTGAATCCAGCCTAAGGTGACTTCATACTAGTTGGATTTTTATTGTAATGAGATCTTTTGGATTAAGATACCTGTAGGAGGGTAAGTTATGTTTGTTTTTTATGTTTTTTCTTAATTTGATACCAGAATGGATATAAATTGAATGGAATATTTCAGTAAAACATTTTTTTGTTTTTTTTCTATTATGCGTTGAGGAATACTAACTTGTTCAAAGAACTCCAGGAAAACATTTTCATAACCCTTGCAGTGGGGCTACCTCCTCGTACTGCAATGGTTAAGTGCTAATTTTTGTCTAGATGCTAAAATAACAGTTATACTCATCCGAAGCTTCAAGCCAGCCACCTGTCACAGCGTTCCCTCCAGCCTGCCTCCTCCTCCACTGCAGCATTGGAATCTTCCCCAGCGTCCTCATGCCTATACACAGTGAATAGACATGATTATTTACGGGACCTTAGACTGCTGCAGAGAAGGGGAGAGAGGCTGGAAGAACCGATCTAAGAACAAGCCGGCTCAGAGTATCGGGTGAGTTTAACTTTTTTTTTTTAACCTGGACAAAAACAAGCAGGCTACCTTGGCACTGCAAGGGTTAATAACATTTTTTTCCCTGGAGTTCTTCAGTAATACAAAGGGGTGTTCTGCCTCCTACAGAAGGATTGGACACTGGAGAAGAAGAAAAATGATAAAAGGGGCTAGCCACAATAGTGTGCAAGCCCTCTCTTATCTAGCCTGCTCAGTTATTGCAAACCCTAGAAACAAAACCACGGGACTATTTAAAAAATAAGCACAATTGGCAACACACTGCACAACAATGAGCAGGAGCTGTGTGCCCCCATCATCAAAGGATTTTGCAACGAGTACAATAAACACATTTCCCAATGCTGTGTAATACCATTTGTGTAGTCTGACTTTCAGAAGATTTTTCCCACTTTTCACCACCTTGTGTTGGGTTAGTTTTATACTTTCTTGATCATACAGTGCAGGACACATGCAGATTCATGGACAGCTGGGTAATATGACCAGTGTCCAATCACCTGGTGATACCTGCAAAGTGTCCTCCAATAACCACTCCCAGAAATCTTCCTTGGGTGTTGGATGTTTCTTGTTTACAGAGTGGATGTCATTTAACTTACCTGTTTCTCTTGATATGCTTCAAGCAAGTTTCCTTGTGGTTTACTTCCCCTTTAGCCCAAAAAATGACAGCCACAATGAAAATCCAAAGACAGGTCAAACAATCCCTGGTCAAAATATACTATTAAATACACGCTATCTTCCCTCATCATTGTGCCCTTTCCTCTAAACTCAGAAATAAAATAATTGAATAAATATATACAACGTGTTAAAATCTTAATTTAATCAATGCAGGAGGATTGATTGAATTAATGCTCCAGCATTGATAAGGGACCATCAAAAAAGTCTTGAGTGACAAAACGCGTCTGGAGCGCACGTTGATATACCCGTTTTCCAACCCTTAAGATTTATCAGCCAGCGGTCTTTTGAGAGAAAGATTTGGATCGGTTCTCCTACTAAAGCATATTGTCTTTGATCATCTTGTAAATTTGTCATTACTTTCTTCGCAATAAATGTTTGAAAGATTTTATGCTATGTGCATTTTATTTTTTGTCTTTTGGGAAACTCTATCTTGAATGCTATCTGCTTCTGGAAGAGGTCCCACACACACCGATAATTAGCAGAGCGGTGTTGCAAGTGATTGAAGTCCTTTTTAAAGGAGAGGAATTATGCCGGTGTTCTATCAAAAATTGTGACTGGTCACACATTTTAACGTAATCAAGCACATTTTTTCCGGAGTTAAAATATGTGACCGGCAAAAGGTGTAGAATTCAAAGCTTTCTCAGCTGTTCCAGGGCAGATTGGCATCGCAGATGGTATGTGCAGGAGAACCGATCTGCCCTGGAACAGCTGATTGGTCCTGAAATGTCACTTCCATCAGACTTTGTGAAATATGAGATCGCACTCACAAAGTCGGATAGAAGTGACATTTCAGGGCAGATCAGTTCTCCTGCACATACCATCTGCGATGCTGATCTGCCCTGGAACAGCTGAGAAAGCTTTGAATTCTACACCTTTTGCCGGTCACATATTTTAACCCCGGAAAAAATGGGTGTGATTACGTTAAAATGTGTGACCACATCACCAGTGACACATTCTAATGCAGTCACAAACTTTGATAGAACACCGGCATCTGAAAGTTTATGGCTACGTTGCTACATCTGCTACATTTATCTAAAGGAGAGAAAGAGAAGAGTTCACATATGCTTTCTCATCAGCAGGATCTGGTGAGTGTTTAAGAGTTTTTATATCGCATGAAGGTGGAGCACAGGAAAGCATTGATTCATTTCGGATGGATTCACCTATATGAACTTTAAAGCACATCACTTATATCCACCAATATTTTTCACCATTTTTTGAGGGAAGCACTATTTATTATAGTACGAGCTGGGGAATGCATTAGGCTCCGACATTGATTGAATTAAGATTTTACCACATTTTATGTTTTGTATATATTTATTCAATTATTTTATTTCCGGGTTTGGGGGAAAGGGTTCAATGATGAGGGAAGATAGCGCGGTGCATTTTTAATAGTATAAGTTTCCTGCTGTGTCCAGCCATGGTGGCAACTTCACAGTTTCTGGGTCAGTGCCCTGCATCAACAGCTACAGGGAACTGCATCTAGCGTATGGTCCATGATCCCTGTTCCATTGCAATGGATCCATCTGTCCTAAGATTTCTGTAACTATTGCCGTTAGCTGTGTTGACAGCTCAGCTGACTCCTTGTGTCAGCTTTTTAGACTGCGTCTCCTTTCAGTTAAGATCTAGAAAGGATTGTCACCAGCACACCAAAAGTTTTGAAGCAAAAAGTCCTTTATTGACAAATCGCCATCCAATACAAGCGCTTTCGGGGTCTCAGCAGTACCCCTTCATCAGGCTCAGATGCACAGGCTCCTATGGCTTAAGTACTGGTTGGTTGAGCCAGCATGTAAGAAGCAATGCTGGAGAACATCTCTTTGGAAAGGATTTGGACACTTATCAAGAAGGTTACTGGTGGTAAGAGCACTCTATTACCCAGCAAACAGAAACCTAAGGTTCCCCTCTGGTAAGCCTTCCTCAGCATTTTCCAGGAAGTTGCTCCTTTCAGCCATCCCAGCCGTCTACCTCCAAAGCATAAACAAACCTACTAAAAAATATTTATCTGGCACACTATCCTATAATAAAAAAATGTTATCTCAAAAGGACATAAGCAGACACATCCATCCACGTTTCCATCCCCGTAGAGTGTGTATGGGAAATGTACCAAAGTATTAGTACTTTTCTTAGTATTCTCCCACAAGGGTCAATGTTTCCATGAAGTCCATATATCAAGGGGGTCCATCATAAAGGCATTGAGGCTCCAGGAACAAACATTACCGTACTGGGGATATGCACGCACATCTCACATTTCTATGACATGTTTTCCCCCATAACTTCCTCAGTGGACACATGGATGGATGTTTTTTGGGGGGGTTTTGTGCACCGGTAGATTTATACAATTTCATGTGCCGAATCTTTTACAGTTTTGTATTAAGGGACTGAGGCCCTGGGGGGGATTGATCAAGAGTTGTTGTTTTTTTTTATTATTATACATCTTTTTTTAGTAGGTGTTTCTATTTTCATTATGTTATCTCCATGAAACTGAGGGTTTATTTAAAGGTAAAACTTGCATATATGGAGTTAAAACGTGATATAAACAGTGAAAATATTTCTGTAGCCTAATTTTGTTTTTTTTGGCCCTCATTTGTTTTTATTCACAAAAATGCTGGCTCGTGTTCTTGCACTGCTGCATTCTCAGGGCATCCACATTAAGGGATACTTGAACGACCATCTGCTAAACGCCTGATCTGAGCAAATGCTGTTGACCGATTACCAGAGAACAGTTCGAACGCCATAGTGTTTTGATTGGATCCTCAACCTTCAGAAGTCGTTGTTGGAACCCTTTCACAGTCTGAAGGGCATGGATAAAAACAGGCCCAGGTTTTTCACCACTGCAAAGGTTCTGGCTTCTGTGTTTGCAGGGCAACCTACAAGCCAAAGGCCAGCCCTCAGTGAGGTTCCGTGTTGGGGTCCTGAGCCTGATGGTGGCTTCGTTAGTGGCTGTGCTTTATGCTCATTTTCACTCCGGACAACTTCAACTGAGCATTCTAGCTGCGTGGGACAGACTCACACTCTGAATTGTCCTATGCATCTGTCAGCCAAGGCAAGACTTTCACTGGCTTGGCAGATCTCTACTCCAGCATTGAAGTCCTTCCACTGCAGTGGATTGCACTCAGACACCAGCCTGGTGCCAGGAAGGTGTCTTCAGGTCTTTCACTGTACTTAGTACATGGTTGATGGGGAATCCAGATAATCCATCAATGTACCAGAGCTGAAAGCAGTTAAGTCTCCCTGCAGCACTGGACATGTCACCTTCAGAAGCAGCCGATGAGGATCTGAAAATGCCTCAGCTGTGGTGTACAACAATCAGGAAAGAACCAGAAGTTGCACAGCTCAAGGAGAAGGGGACCTGATCATGGCCTGGGCCGAACTTCATGTCCAGACCTTGACCGCCGTGCACATTCCAGGACTGTACAATTGGCAGACGGGCTTTCTCAGTTTGTCAGTGGCTGGACTTGCGAATGGTCTCGACACCTTAAAGTATTTCAGGAGATTTGCTGCTGCTGATGTACTCTGGACAAAGATCTTCTGGCGTCCAGACTCAACAGTTATGTGGACAGGTTTGTATCCTGGTCCAGGGATCTGAGAGCCTTCGCAGTGGATGCTCTGGTATACGTTTTCTTTCATCTATGCCTTTCTTTCCTTGAAGATCCTTCCTATCTGCCTCAAGTTAGAAACGGAAGGCATTCCATTGATCCATGTGGCTCCCAAATGGCCCAGAAGAGTGTGTCATGCAGGCATCCTTAGGCTTCTGGCGAACTCCCCGTGGCCTCTTCCAGACCACCTGGACCTTCAGACACATGGTCCAGTTCTCCATTCTGCTTAGCAGTCGCTTTTGACAGCTTGTCTGTTGAAGCCCAGGTTCTGAGGGATAGTAATTTCTACATGATTTCTTTTTGAAATGCTCCTTGGAACACGTTTTGGCCTTCCTCTAATTGGGGCTGGATCAGTGTTTCACCCTGAACACTCTCAAGGGACAAATATTGTCCTTAGTAATCCTCTTTTAGTTGTCGCTGTCCTCTCATCCCTTGATGAAGGCCTGTGCATGTGGTAGCTGATGTTGCTCCCCTTAGACTCACTCTGGTGCTTTTGTCTTTTTGAGACTATAAGAGACATATCTCTGACAAGTCTCTTGCACAAGGTAGTCTTTCTTGTCACTACTACCGCTGCTAGGAGGTCTTCGGAGTCCCTGCAGCTCTGGCCAGTGTTTAGTCACCTGGTGATACGTTTATATTACCCAGTGGTCTCTGAGTCTGCCTGTGCCCTGTACTGCACTTCAAGAATGATTTTACTGGTAAGTCAAAAATCATACTCTCCATCTTGATCTTTTTATGGAGTTTTTCCATTTTCCACGTAACTGACCTATCTTTCGCTCAATTTTAGGTTGGGGATCACTGGCAACCAGATGCCATACTGTTTCTTAAAGAACTTCTACTGGAAAGACTTGTCAACATCCACCTTGTGGTTTGTGTTAACATTTACAGTCAGATATATATATGTGTGTGTGTGTGTATATAGATATATATGTGTGTGTGTATATAGATATATATCTCTATATATCTCTGCTAACCGGAACTCTCATCTAACCAGCAAAAAAAAATCCACTGTGCACTCACTGTTCTGCCATTCCTCTGCAACCTTGTATGAGAAGGAGAGGGGCTCTGCAGCATAGGGTAGAAAAGGTAGGGGGTCGCAGTGTTATTGCCACTGGTACTATACAGATACAGTACTGTATTATCCTGTGGTAAGCCCCATCTGTGATCGGGAGCTGTGTGCATGCATCCCCTTGTACTGTACTGTACTGTAGGCTCATGGAATACAGTACAATATATTGTAGATCTACAGTCCTGCTGTTAGGCAGCCCCAGGGCTCACCAGGCCATAAGTAAGCACACGTCCCTGCATGCTCCGTTTCCTCAGGTCAACTGGAATCTACTATACAGTACAGTATTACAGCACTAATACTAAGTGTATCTATTTGTCTTAATTTGCTTTTGATTACTGTATTTCAATATTAAAATTAACTCAATGCAGAGTTTGTTATGGTATAGTATGGGTTATAGCATTAGTTAGACCTATTTTCAATAGGTCTCAAACAACCAGAAACAACATTTATCCGGAATCTACCAATACCGTTGATGCCGCATAATATATATGTATACAGTATGGGTCTGTGTGTGTGTATATGTATGTATGTATATATATATTAGGGAAAATTGTTATCATACTTACCGTAATTTTGTTTTCCTGGCTTATACTCATGTCGGCATACCTATGGGTCAGCTCCTCCCCCCCCTGACCCCACAGGACCACCTTTCAACTAGCTAATAAAAGACTAGCCCCCTCCCCTAGTACCTGTTCCATAACAAGCCGAGCGACAGGCCACCAGGGAAGGGAAATGTATGCCGACATGAGTATAAGCCAGGAAAAGAAAATTACGGTAAGTATGATAACAATTTTCCCTATTCCTGGCTCATCTCATGTCGGCATACCTATGGGATATAGCAAGCAACTCCCACCTGGGCGGGAAAATTATAAAAAACCATGCGCAAATGCTGCAAAAAGTAGAAAATTTAATGTGACAAAGCGGAAGAAAGCACTGCTGAGCCAAAGTTGGCCATCCTGGCCGCCGCCACGTCCAATTTGTAGTGCCGCACAAACGTGTTCTGAGAAGACCACCTCGCGGTCTTGCAGATGTCCTCTATCGAGACTTTAGCATAGGATGCCCAGGAAGTCGAGACCCCTCTGGTCGAGTGCGCACGAACTTCCACTGGAGGAGTAAGGCCCTGAGTGGTATAGGCTGACTTGATCGTTGCCTGAATCCAAGTAGACAGGATTTTAGGTGAAGCTCCCAAACCTTTTCTCGCCCCTCTAGGCAGGACGAATAATCTATCCGACTTACGGAAGTCTGCAGTCCGTTGCAAATACTCTTTTAGGAGGACGACCAGGTCTAAGGCGAGCAATTGGTCTCCATCAGCACCGTGTGGCAGACCTCTACAACTGGGTAAAATGATCTCCCAATCGGCATGGAAGGCAGAGGCAACCTTCGGTCTGAAGTCGGGAGATGGCCGTAAAATCACTTTATCCTCCAGAAGGATACAAAATGGTTCTTTGTAGCATAATGCTGCCAGCTCAGAGACTCGTTTAGCAGAGGTTATGGCTATTAAGAAGACCAGCTTTTGCGTCAGACTCCACAAGGTGCATTGACTGAACGGATGGTAAGGAGGAGCTGTTAAGGCCTTCAGGACCAAGTCCAGGTCCCAAGATGGGAATAGTGCCCTCCTTGGAGGCCGTAACTTCATAGCCGCCCTCATGAACCTGCGCGAGACCACCACCGGCTTAGAGCCTCTAGGTTGTGCTGCCCTGTCCCGAGATGTTGATGCCACGGCAGGAAGTAAATCCTGTAAACTGTCTTTCACTGCCTGATGAATGTAAGACCGGATCTCCAGGGAGTCCGTGTCCTTGTCTCTGGCAACCTCTTTAAGGCATGCTCGACAAACCATCTTTCCTGGGAGGGATGGAGCGGTGCATGACCAGCAGGAACCTGGTGGGAAGCTTTGGCTCCCTGTTGGAGGTGAAGCATGTGGAGCATGCGTTCTAAGATGGTGCTTGCGGCGTCCTGGAGAATGCTCATGACAAGAATCTGAGGTGGACGAGCGTCTGCGTTCCTTGCGTTTCCCAGATCGTTTATGCCCAGGGCTCTTACTCCTGCAAGGCAAAGGGACATTACGGTACATTCGATATTCCTGCCACTCTTTTAATCACCCTGCGTTGTACCTCCCTACCTCTCAGTAGGCTTCAGTGCGTCAGAGACCGGCCGGGGGGAGCTCATAGCGAAGGAGGCTGAAGAGAAATAGCAGACAATAGCAGCAGGAACAAAACAACAAGCCCATAGCCCTAGGTAGAAAGACAGACTCACCAACAGTCACCCACAGCAAACAATAGCAGCACGGAACCAACAGGAAACAGCAATGACCTGCAGGATATCCTCTGTGCTCCTGTGGTATAAATCCCCCATGCTGCCTGCTGATAGGGCGTTCGGGACGCCCGGAGCGTGAATTAACCTACTGCGCATGCGCGCCACTAGCGTCCCGCCGTCCCCATAGTAACCCATTACGAACCTCCGGGAGCAGACGCCAGCGCATGCGCAGAAGGCCACATAGACGCCGCGACCAACGCGGCGGAAGAAAGAAACATAAAAACATATAGAAACATATAGAAACCTGCTCCCCCCTGTCCCTGCAACCCCGCACCACGGGTACCCACTCTCAAGGAGCTTTACTACCAGCAGAGGGGTCCTCCAACTCGGGAGAGGCTGAACCCGTCTGGGACAAACGGCAGGGAGGATCTCAAACAATCGTGTCCTGGAGCGAGGAAAAAAAGAGAATTAGGAACCACCAAAGTTTTGTGGAGACACTGCTTCTATCTACATGTATTGTGCAAATGCTTCTGTGTCTGCTATCCTGGAGCAGTATACCTACTGTATTCCAAAAGACTGTGAGAGAAAACCAAAAGTTGTACGTATAGGATTCTAAACGTATTGATTATATTCGTTTTTAAGTGGTGTTTTTCACAGTTAATAGTCAAGCTTCTGTTTTCTACCAGTTCTTATTGCAGATTGTCCATACTTTCTCATGTCCCAAATTGCCAGCAGTTTGTTTTGGGTAGAAATTATGTTGTATGTCCCTACTACCAAGCAAACTATTTACCTGTCTTCTAAGATGTTTATTTTCTTGGTGCACCCACCGATTGCAACAGGCTCTGTGCAGTGTACAGTTCTGACCCACTCTCTGGCATCAGTAGGATGCCAAAAAAGGAGCCAAATGCCAGGGTAATGTAAATCTGGCTTTAATACTCGGGAGTTAACCATCATTGGCTGCCCAATGGCCAAATGAAGATGCGGGACCTGGAAGAGTCACAGCAGATGGCAGCTGCAGGGAGCCCAAATCCTGCATCACTGAAGGAGGACCATCCTCGAGGCAAATGTGCCAGTATGTACAGCTATGCCCTGTCATTATGACACCGTGCTGGTGTAGTAGAGGCTGAAACTTGTAGTGAAGCTGACCTGTCTGTATAACATCATACAAAAGTCTCAGTGACTCACGTAGCCCATAACTAGGACCTGACATGGTCCCATGTAAGTGTTTCTGTAGGTTTCTATCACTTAACTATACCATCTAATTTACTTTCATGTATGTCATCCTCTGCCATGATTATTGGATTGGTAATGCTCCTGCAACAAATATTTCTTCAAACTAAAAACAAAATATTTTTTTATTCTTTGTAGGAAACACAAAGTTTCTCCAAAATTTGCCAAGAAAAAATGTGGGGCATTGATTTCCAGGTATGCAGTGTCATTTTCCTCTTTCTTTATATGTAACCTATACTGAAGACAATATGAAGTCTGCCTTTGCTGACTTCCTTATGTAAACGATAGTTTTCTAAGTCACTGACCCTGGACAAACTTCCAGATCATAATAAATTTGAAATTTCTGGTTTGCACACTTGTTACAGGTCACTGATACAAAGTAGAGGTAGAGGTTCTGGATCTAAATGACAGCCAGGCATTTATCATTTTAAGAAGAGGTCAGCTTTGGCAACCTTCACAGGTTTTCTTTAACCCTTTCAGGAACACAACAGCTTTTACTTATACTTCACTTATGTATCATGTTTAACTGCAAATAACTTTTAATCTGGAAGCTATTTATTTCTTGTTTATTGAGGAACACAGGAAGTCATTCTCCTTTTGGCTTGTACTGCGTTCTACAGGAGGATTGGACACTGGCATGCAACTTCTAGGCTACCTCAAGATAACCCTTCCTACTTCCCCAACATACCTCATTTTTTGCCAGTGGCCTGAGCTCTGCTTAGGGACAGATTAACCTATCTTTGCTAGAACATGTTTTCTACTTTTTTTCCTTTTTCATTCAAAACATTTCTTCACATTGCTGTTAGAGCTTGGCTCTTCGATTGCAGCAATCTGTCGAGGCCATCCTTAGCCAGGCTTTTGGAGTGCTACACCCAGACCCCAGTGGACTGCACGTTGCAGGCATAGCCTAAAAGTGACCTTCGGGCACTGGGTTCCACGTAGAGTTTTTTAGACTCCGTTGTGGTAAAAGCTGAAAAGAGCCAAGAGAAAGTTCTGGGCTTGATGGTATCCTCCAAGCTTCAATCCATTGCAGCTCAACATCCTTGCTGTGTGGCACAATCCGATTTGATCCCTAGATCTCCCTATCAATTTGTCCTGCAGGCAAGGTGTGCCCTAGTGTGGTGGATGACCAGCGACGGGGTCAGGGAATGGCAGCCTTTCGGGCTGGGGCGGTGTTCTGGAATGCCAATTGGCAAAGGGGACCTAGTTTTGGGGGGAATTGAGTCTCCCAATAAACATTCAGGAGCTCAGAGCAATTTAGTTGTTTCTTCAACCAACGCTGGACCCCCATATTGCAGGGTCATCCAACCAAGGTTCAGTTGGACCAGTCCACACCAACCTTTAAGAAGGCACCTTCTAAACAAGCCAGTCTTCAGTTTACAGTTTGTCAGGTTCTTGCAGGTGGACACTCGGGCATCTCTAGATGCCAGATTTGTCCAGAAGTTCCTTCAGGTGGCCCTTTGAATTCAAGCAGGCCTCCGTTTCTAGTTCTCTGTTTGCCTGTTTAGAGTTTTTTGGCCTGTTGGCCGTTGTTTGCTGTGCTGCCTTTCCCTTCTGTTGGACTACTTTGGAACGTCCCAATGTTTTAACTCTTTGTGTCCCCTGTGTGACCAATAAAACAGGACTTTTATCTTACCTGTAAAATCTGTTTGTGGAGTACAAAACAGGACCCTCTTCTGTATTGTGGGATCTATTCTGTACTGCTTGCGACAAATCTCAGACAGGCTGGGAGCAGTTATGCAAGGTGTCTTTGATTGATATGCCAGTGTTCAGTTACCTTAAGGTAGATGCATAACCCAGTGGTCAAAGGATTTAACTTCCTGTGAAGAAACAGATTTTAAAGCCCATCTCCAGGCAAATAAAAATGTACCCTTGCAGTGGAGCTACACTCGCATTTCAATGGTTAAGTGCTCATTTTGTCTAGGGGACACTATTAAAGTTGTTTTAGTTACCTTATCCTTGGTCCCACCGTCTCCCTCCAGGCTGCAAGACCAGTCCCCACAGCCTCCTTTTCCATTTGCTCCAGCAGTCTAATGACATCATCACGTCTTATTGCATTGTTCAGAATTAGGTGCAAAGAATGTTCCACAGTCAGAGCAGGGGGAGAAGAAAAGGGAGCATTGACTCCCATGGAAGCCGGAATCTGGTAAGTAAAACAGCCTAATTTAAGTTCCCTAGAAGAAATGAGCACTTAACCCTTGCAGTATAGGGGTGGCCCCACTGCATGGGTATATACAGTGGGGCAAAAAAGTATTTAGTCAGCCACCAATTGTGCAAGTTCTCCCACTTAAAAAGATGAGAGAGGCCTGTAATTGGCATCATAGGTAGACCTCAACTATGAGAGACAAAATGAGAAAACAAATCCAGACATATATATATATTTTTTTTTTCTTTTCTTTTGCCTAAAATTGGCTTTAAAGTTTTGCACATCATATTTGTACAATTTCTATATTTATTTTTTATGTTTATGTATTGCATTGAGCTCTGTTACAGTGGTTTATATTTTATATCACCGTTAATTATACTTTTCCATTATCCAGCAGCCACTCACCAAGAGAAATAAACATACTCATTTCAGAACGTATTTAAACTTATGAAATGTATCTATAATTTTTTTGCACTAGGGAGTACACTAGGGAACACGTCATAATTTCTGTGTTTCTGCCTCCACAGGAACTCTGTGAAGTATTAATGTCTTGCTGTCCCTCATTCTCATTTGCTCCTCCTTTTTAAACTGCCCCATAGTCTCTTAGCAGTTTAGGTATGCACTCCTGTCTCTGGGACAAAGTGGTACTTATGATCTTGAAGTTGTACACCTCCATAAGGGAACTTCTTGCGATGGAGGAAAAAACTGAAATGACTGGACCCCATGGTTCATGGGGAATCAGATGTAAACTGGCATGTGTTTTTCTGGATCTGGCCGGAGTCGGGATAACCGGGTGTAAACAGACAACTGTCAGTTTACACAAGACTGCCCATAGACTAGCATTGGGCATATGATCGGGTTTGCTTGAAAAACTGGCAGGCATACCCGATTGGACCGCCTATGAAAGCCCTAACACTTCTAATACTGAATAAATGGCGTGGTTTGATGTCTGAGCCAGCTTCAGGCTTAAAATTACTTGATGTCTGAGTGATTACTGAATAACAGGTGTGGTTTGATGTCTGTCCGGGGAGGAGAGAAAGTGGGAGTGCTTTGAGCGGCCGGCGTCTCTCCTCCCACAGCGCTCAGCCTCCTATCACAGTCCGGCAGAGCGGTGTGTGGGCAGAGACAGCCCGCGCTGTCATAGGAGGCTGAGCTCTCCTCCCTGCACCGATCGCTCAGCCTCCTGTGACAGCGTATCAGAGAGGAGAGTGAGTGCAAACACTCAGTGATCGCTGAGTGTTTGTAGATAATTGAGGACATGGTATGTGTACTATATCCTCAATTATGAATGAATGGGAAGTGATCTACATCACCTCCTGTTCATTCATAGTTGTAGTTATAGTAAAAATACTATGTTTTCACGTTATGAATGGACAGGAACACTCGTAAAGGATTCCTGTTCATTGATAACGGGATACAGAAAAAGAGAGAGGACTTTGTGTCCTCAATCTTTTTCTATTTTAAAAGGGAAATAGGGGTCTGTTCAGACCCCCAATATTTCCCCCGAAACCCCTAAAAGTAAAGTAAAAAAAGAAAAAATTATTTTTTTAAATAAATATTTAAAAAAATAAAAAGTTTATAAAAAATAAAATATTTTAAAAAATTGAACAAATTTAAATAAAAAACATTTTCGGTTTCGGCCTGACAATTT
>NW_017306437.1:825944-835230 GCF_000935625.1 Nanorana parkeri | reverse complement strand
TTAAAAAAATAAAAAGTTTATAAAAAATAAAATATTTTAAAAAATTGAACAAATTTAAAAAAAAAAATTTTGTTTCAGCCTGACAATTTTTTTTATTTCGGCTTAGTTTCGGTTTTGAAATTTCCATTTCGGTGCACCTCTAGTTTTGGTAACTGTTATACTTTGATCTTATTGATGCTTTGTATATTATTAGCTATATTTAAATCATAATTATTTAGCATTTGCCACCTGTCAACACCATAGCCAGACTTCTGTGTTGTCTGAAAACATTAGGAGATCTAAAGCACCAACGCACATTGAAGGGAATTTATCAAAAGTGGAGCAGACAAATTCTGGAGCAGATTTGCACTGCAACCGATCAGCACCTCTCTCTCATTTTCAAATCTTACCCGAGCAAACTGAAGAGGGATGCTGATTGGTTGTCATGGGCAACTGCTCCAGATTTTGTCTGCTCCAGTTTTGATAAATTCCCCCCATTATGTTTTCAGAACAAGCATTGTGAAATAAATAAAAAGGCTGTTATTGTGTTCCAAAACATTTTTTTTCATTTACTGTAGCAGCTGTTTTTCGTGTTTCTTGGTCTTTCAGTCTGGATCATCTCCCACAATGCCTTGGCTGGCAAAGTAGAGAGATGCGTGGGGTGTTGGGAGGACATTACGGAGGAAATATGGAGCTGTGGGGGAGTATTAAAAAAAAAGTGTACTAGTTCTTAGCACATTTCTTCTGACAATGTCAACAGAGGCAATCCACAAACTTTATTTGAACATTGGGAGATATTAGGGGAGCAGAATGAAATATGGACAAATGCATTCAGGAAATGTATTCAAAGGTATTTATGGGAACTAAATAGTCATAGAAAGTTAAAGATACAGAGCGAGAGATGTTAATATGGCATGCTGAAGCAAATATGAAAATTTTGTTGTATGACTTTAGTGACACTTTTTCCCGGAAACCCAGTATCACACAAAATGACAGTTTATTTGATCAATTGCTCATTGTAAAAGCTCTTTGTGTATTTGTTTTTAGGAAGTGCTTTATAGTGACTGGGATACTCCCATATTATGTAAATATTTACCATTAGCATTGCCATCATCAACTGAGGTCTTTGAAGTAAAAGTGACCCACTTAGAAACACCAAACCGGGTAAGTTGCACCTTCTACTACCCAACAAATACTACATTATATTTTAGGCTGTGGATTAGTATTTGTAAATTATATATATTGTGGTAAAACCTCAGGAAATGCTTTTATTTGTAACTTGGGTATATAGCAAGTCTCCTTTTGAATGTATGAAAAAAAATATCTTCACCATGACTTTCTCAGTCTTTTGGTTTGAGTGATGCTAGGCGTCATTTCATTTAAAGTGGACCTTTACCCATATCTTTAAAATAACAACAAACACACCTTTAGAAATGTTTATTAATGAAAATCTACAAACACATACATCTAGATGATTGCAGGCTTTGTATTCTATGCATACCTTATTTCTCTTGTCTTCCCTAGTCTTCTGACAGTGACAGATTACTAGCTCTCCTTTTACTTTCTGCATTTCTGGCACATGTGACTAGGACATGTGACCATGCACATCATCTCAGGGAAGGAAAATGCCTTTCCCTGAGATCTCGTGATGAGATTTCCCAGCAATGCTCTGCTGATGACAAGGCAATCCCCATGTGCATTGCTTTGGCAAACTGAATTCATTTTGCCCTTTCAAAGCAGGAAGTGAATTCTCTGCAAGTGTAAGTATTTTACAAAATCACAGCATTTTACACCTGACGTGTATCCTATTATTAATCATCAAACATAGAGGGATGCATTGGTAGAAATTGATATTTGAGTATAAAGGTCCGCTTTTAAACACCTAAGACATCTTGTGGCCATAAAGAGGGACGGCGGAGGGCAGAATCCGATTAAAGGTATTAAGTACTGACATTGGAAATGCTTTTTGAAAATGTTTTAATGTTCTCTCCCGGTCATTGAAGGACACAGGGCAACAGATCGTAGATCCTGAATAGTAGGGTATATCGCCACCTGCAGGAGTAGGACGCTAGGCACATAACAAAAAAACAAGACAGCCTAGGGGCGCCCCTGCTGGTGGCCCAACCCCTCACTTGCTGACAAGTCTCCAGTTTTTTGCCTAGCGTCAGGAGTAAGGAGCTAAAAAAAATTATCTGGAAATGTTTTCCCTTTCTTCCGATTGGATTCGTTCTTCTTCTAGCAAGTGTCCCCAGGGCGACAGGCTGGATGATTGTAGATCCTTGTAGTCTCCCCTGGGTGACCGACGAGAGCATGCCTACTCTGCCACGGTGGGTCGGCTGTGACATGTGGTCCCCTGTTGACGCCTCTGGGTTCGTCCCGGTGGGTGCATCTGACTGGGGGTCTTGGCCTCCCTGTCATGGCACTCCCTGTATGCTGAAGACGTTGCGGCTGCGGTCGGGGACGTCTTTTCTGCCGCCTCCCTGCTCGTCCGGGTTCCTGTGGATGTGGTCTGGCCGGCTCTTCGCATAGGTATGGGGGTCTGCGGTGGATGTTTCGCGGGGACCGGATGCTCAGTTAAGCTTGGGGGCTGCACGGTCTCCGTATAGCGGCAGCCCCTTGTCCCTCTTCCCTCCTCCCCCCCCACATGGTCGGTGGGTCAGGATGGGCCGGTGTGGCCCTTGTCTGCGGGGACTTGGCTCTGGGGGTGCTCCTGTACGCAGGGGATGTTGGATGGCTGCACCCGCGGCTTAGGCCGCCGTGTGGGGACCCTGTTGGTCTTACCTGGGTCCCTTGGGGGGTCTGCCGGTGGGCTGTCCTGGAGTGGCTGTGTTGGTCGGCGTCCGCGGCCATCGCCGTTCGTGGCCCCGGCTTTTGCTGCCTCCGGATCGGCTCCGTGGCCGCCATCTTGGATGAGGGCGAAATTGCCCTTTTCGTCACTTCCGCCCGGGCTTCCTATAGCCTCAGGCGGATGGGGAGTGTCTTCCTTTCGGCTCGTGGACGCCGTAGGAGGACACAGATTGTAGAGCTCCTCCACCTTGCAGGGTCAGACATCTGGGCCGGGACAAAAACGCTGTGGGGTCGTGAGTAATGAAGGGTCCCTCTTTCCCTTGCCTGGGGGTCTCCGGTCAGTGGAGTGGTTTTTTTCTGCGGATGTGCGATGGATCGCAGGGATGACTCATTGCCTTGTGAGGGTTGTGGGCTGCGCTCTGCGGACCCCTCTAGATCCCCTCTTTGTGCGTCCTGTACACCTGCAATGCTTTGCCAGTTGCCCGTGCGTCCCTACGGTTCTTCAGGGGGGTTGGGTGGTACCGCATTGTCCCTAGAGTCCTTTTCCTCTGTCATGGATGGGTTTGTAACGCGCATGGAGCGCGCGTTGACGCAGCGCCCACCTAGGAAGCGAGCTTTACCCTTGCCATCCCCTGCCTTGTCAGGGGAGTCTGAAGAGGAGGGGGAACTTCCCGCGATGTCGCCTCATCCTGATCCAGGTGATTCCTCACTTCCTGATTCGGCCAGTGAGGATGAGGCTGCATCTACGCTCCTGGCCCAGGAACGTGAAATGGTCTCAGCGCTGGTCCGCGCTGTCAGGGAGACCCTTAACATTGAGGATGTTGCCAGCACTTCCGCGCTGCCGCACGTGCAGTTTGGGACGCATAAGAGTAGGCGTTCTGCCAAGGTGTTTCCTTACATCTCCTTTTTTGATGATTTCATTTATAAGGAGTGGAAACTGCCTACCAAGTCCTTTGCGGTTCCTAAGCGTTTCTCAGTTCGTTACCCCTTCGAGGAGGCCTTTGTGACTAAGTGGTCTTCTCCGCCGGTGGTGGATCCCCCGGTCTCTCGTTTAAACAAGGCCGCGGTTATTCCGGTGGAGGATTCTCCGTCCTTTAAGGCCCCGTGCGGTCTCTGTACTCTGGCTCGGGCGCTCTCATGCGTCCGGTCTTGGCGTTTGCTTTGGTCTCTCAGACTCTAACTTAGTGGGCTAAGATGTTACATCAGGGGCTTGCGGAGGAGAATGTCTCCCCCGCTTTCGTGGAATTGGCGGACCAGTTGGTGCAAGGCCTTCGCTATGTCTGCAATTCGGCCTTGGATGCGGCACCCTTGGTGTCGGTGGTGACGCTTCGCCGTTTGCTCTGGCTTAAGTGCTGATCAGGCTTCCAAAAAGGCTCTACAGGAGTTGCCTTTTACTGGGGACCGTTTGTTTGGTTCCACCTTGGATGAGATCATTAAGGATCTGACAGGGGGTAAGAGTACCTTCCTTCCACAGGCGCGCAAGAAGGAGCAGCGCCGTAAGCCTGGGCCTACTTTCTCCGCTTACATGCGGCTTTTTCGCCCCGCCCTCCGACAAGGGCGGTAGGTTTAACAAGTCCTCCTCTTCCCAATCCTCCAAGCGTCCGTGGCAGGCCAAGCCCGCCGGCAAGCCCCAGTCCGCATGAAGGTCGGGCCCCGACTCTGGTTCCCAGGGTGGGGGGGCGCCTTCGGCTCTTTGCGGATTTTTGGCTGGCCCACGTCGCCGACTTTTGGGTCCGGGAGCTGGTTTCTTCGGGCTACAAGATCGAGTTTCTGTCCCGTCCGGGAAGCCGGTTCTTCCCGTCCCAACACGCGACTCTCTCCTTCGCGGTTGGCGGATCTCCGTCGCGCTGTGGCGGACCTTTTGTCCCAGGGGGGGATTGTGCCGGTTCCGTCCTCGGAAAGGTTCAAAGGGTTTTATTCAAACCTGTTTACTGTGCCCAAGAAAGAGGGGGTGCGGCCTATCCTGGACCTCAAGCGCTTGAACACCTTCCTGCGGGTCCGTCGGTTCCGGATGGAGTCGATCCGGTTCGTGGTGGCCTGGCTTCGTCAGGGAGATCTACTGGCCTCCATCGATATCCGGGATGCATACCTTCATGTACCCGTTTGAGAGTCTCATCAGCGGTATCTTCGTTTCGCGGTGGGGGAGGACCATTTTCAGTTTGTGGCGCTGCCATTCGGGCTGGCGTCGGCCCCGCGTGTGTTCACCAAGGTGCTGGCGCTGTTGCGTTGTCGGGGGGTTTCGATAGTGGAGTACCTGGAATGATCTGCTCCTACGGGCGCAGTCGCATTCTTCGATGGTGACGGCTCTGGAGGTCACGGTGCAGTCCTCGGAGGAGTTCGGGTGGCTGCTGAACATGCGAAAGTCTTGCCTGGTGCCTTCTCCACGCCTGGAGTATCTGAGTTTGGTTCGCGGCCCGGGTCTTTCTTCCTCGGGACAAGCTCCTGAAACTCCGTTCCAAGGTCCGGCTACTGAGGACTCGCCAGTGGTCGGCCATTCGGTTTTGCATGCAGGTCCTGGGTCTCATGGTGGCCTCCTTCGAGGTGGTGCCCTTTGCGCAACATCATACCAGGACCCTGCAGAGGAACATCCTGGTACAGTGGGACAAGTCCCCCCTGTCCTTGGACAGGGAGATTCGGATCTCGGGAGACGAGGGCCTCCCTGCGGTGGTGGCTTCCATCTGCGGCCTTGGCGCGGGGGAAGTCTTTCCTTTCCGTGCACTGGACGGTGGTCACCACGGACGCCAGCCTCTGGGGCGGGGTCCTGGGCTCCTTGACCATGCAGGGTCGTTGGTCGCTGGAGGAGTCCCGTCTGTCAATAAATGTGTTGGAACTTCGGGTGATTCGCCTTTCTCTCCTTTATTGGTCGGCCCGGCTCCAGGGTCTGGCGGTCCGGGTCCAGTCGGACAACGCCACTGCAGTGGCGTACATCAACCACCAGGGCGGCACAAAAAGCATGGCCGCGGGTCGAGAGGTGTTCGGGATTCTCTCCTGGGCGGAAAATCAAGTTCTGGCTCTGTCGGCGGTCTACATCCCGGGGGTGGACAATTGGCAGGCCGATTACCTCAGTTGACAGTCGGTGGATCCGGGGGAGTGGTGTCTGCATCCGGAGGTTTTTCAGCAGCTGTGTCGTCGCTGGGGGATGCCGGAGGTGGATCTTCTGGCGTCTCGGTTCAACCGGAAGGTGGACAGGTTTGTGGCCCGGGCCCTGGATCCCTGGGCGGAAGCAGTGGATGCCCTGGTGGCTCCTTGGGATCATTACGGTCTAATTTACGCCTTTCCCCCTCTGTATCTGTTCCCTCGGCTGCTGCGTCGGATCGCTGACCAGGGTGTCACCGTCATCCTTGTGGCCCCAGACTGGCCTCGGAGGGTGTGGTACGCGGACGTAGTTCAGCTGGTGGTGGACGCCCCGTTTGGTCTGCCTCTGTGCCCCGATCTTCTGCCCCAGGGACCTGTGTTCCATCCTTCTTTACAGTCGCTGGCTGTTGAGAAATTTACCATCGTACATGGAGGGCTTATTTTGCCTGGTGTGAAGCTGTGGCCCTGTCCCCGCGTTTATTCTCAGTCAGCAGAATTCTTGCTTTCTTGCCAGCGCGGGGTGGCTCAGGGGCTGGCCTTGAGTACTGTGAAGGGCCAGATCTCTGCCTTGGCGGTGCTGTTCCAGCGGCCTTTGGCATCTTACGCTCTGGTTCGTACCTTTGTTCAGGGAGTACATGATGGCAAGAACCAGCTGCACTCCTTACCGGAATAGTAGTAAACCTGCCAAGCAGGTGGGTGCTTGTTGTGACCACGGACGGCCGCGTGAACAATGCAGATTTAGAAAGGATTGTCACCAGCACACCAAAAGTTTTGAAGCAAAAAGTCCTTTATTGACAAATCGCCATCCAATACAAGCGCTTTCGGGGTCTCTGGGATTATTATTATTACATAGTATTTATATAGCGCCAACAGTTTGCGCAGCGCTTTACAATATAAGGAAGACATTACAGTTACAATACAATACAATTCAAGACAAGATGGTAAGAAGGGCCCTGCCCCTGAGGGCTTACAATCTTGAAGGGGTACTGCTGAGACCCCCGAAAGCGCTTGTATTGGATGGCGATTTGTCAATAAAGGACTTTTTGCTTCAAAACGTTTGGTGTGCTGGTGACAATCCTTTCTAGATCTGCTTTGTTCAGGGGGTGACGCGCATTGCTCCCCCTGTCCACTCGCCTTTGGCTCCGTGGGACCTGAATCTCGTGCTTTATGTGTTGCAGAAATCTCCTTTTGAGCCTCGTCGGTAGATTCCGCATTTGTCCTTGTCGAAGAAGGTGGCCTTTTTGGTGGCCATCACTTCCGAGCGGCGGGTGTCGGAGTTGGCTGCCTTGTCCTGCAAGTCTCCGTTGGTGGTGTTGCATAGGGACAAGGCGGTTCTCCATCCTAGGCCGGCCTTCCTGCCTAAGGTTGTGTCGGCATTCCATCTGAATGAGGACATTGTCTTGCCTTCCCTGTGCCCGAAGCCGCTTCATAGGAATGAACGTGCGCTCCACTGTTTGGATGTGGTTCGCGCTCTTCGTGTCTATTTGGAGGCTACCTTATCTAGGTGGATTCGCAATGTGGTTATTCAGACGTACGCCGTTAAGGGGCCTGAGCCTCCTTTCCCTGTCACTGCCCATTCTACTAGGGCTGTGGGGGCTTCCTGGGCCTTTCGTTGCTTTTTCTTTTAAACTATCCAATTAAAGCAAAATATATTTTTGTGATTTTTTTTTTTTTCTTAGCTGAAACCCTTTTTTTATTTTAGTTTATTTTAGTTTTTTATTCATGGGATTGACGCAGGCTTCGCCGCTGGACGCCACTTTTGACGCTAACTTCGTCGCTGGATGCCACTTATGATGCTGACTTCGCCGCTGGACGCCGCCTTTGATGCAGAATTCGTCGCTGGACGCCGCCTTTGATGCCTGAATTCGTCGCTGGACGACGCCTTTGATGCAGACTTCGTCGCTGGACACCGCCTTTGATGCAGAATTCGTCGCTGGACGCCGCCTTTGATGCAGAATTCGTCGCTGGGCGCTGCCTTTGAGACAGACTTCGCCGCTGGACGATGCCTATGACGCAGAGTTCGCCGCTGGACGCCACCTTTGACACAGACTTTGGCATCCTACACAGTAATCCAGGTCTATCACGGCGTCCAGTGCGGTAATCCAGGTCTATCACGGCGTCCTAAGCCGTAATCTAGGTCTATACCTGGATTACCACAGCGGACGCTGTGATATACCTGGATTACCACAGTGGACGCTGTGATATACCTGGATTACCGCGGTGGACATGATGATATACCTGGAATACTACAGTGGACGCTGTGATATAGCTGGATTACCGCGGTGGACGCTGTGATACAGCCGGATTACCGCTGGATTAGGCGGCCGGGATGCTGTGATATACCTGGATTACCGCAGTGCACGCTGTGATATAGCTGGATTACCGTGGTAATCCAGCTATATCACAGCGTGCACTGCGGTAATCCAGGTATATCATCATGTCCACCGCGGTAATCCAAGTGTATCACAGCGTCCAGCGCGGTAATCCAAGTATATCACTGCATTCACCGCGGTAATCGAGGTATATCACAGCGTCCACTGCGGTAATCCAGGTATATCACAGCATCCCGGCCGCCTAATCCAGCGGTAATCCGGCTGTATCACAGCGTCCACCGCGGTAATCCAGCTATATCACAGCGTCCACTGTAGTATTCCAGGTATATCATCATGTCCACCGCGGTAATCCAAGTGTATCACAGCGTCCAGCGCGGTAATCCAAGTATATCACTGCATTCACCGCGGTAATCGAGGTATATCACAGCGTCCACTGCGGTAATCCAGGTATATCACAGCATCCCGGCCGCCTAATCCAGCGGTAATCCGGCTGTATCACAGCGTCCACCGCGGTAATCCAGCTATATCACAGCGTCCACTGTAGTATTCCAGGTATATCATCATGTCCACCGCGGTAATCCAAGTGTATCACAGCGTCCAGCGCGGTAATCCAAGTATATCACTGCATTCACCGCGGTAATCGAGGTATATCACAGCGTCCAGTGCGGTAATCCAGGTATATCACAGCGTCCACTTTAGTAATACAGGTATATATCACAGCGTCCAACGCGGTATCGAGGTACATAACGGTGTCCACTGGGGTAATCCAGGTATATCACGGCGTCCAGTGCGGTAATCCAAGAATATGACAGCGTCCAGCGCCGTAATCTAGGTCTATCACAGCCTCCAGCTGTGTTATCCGGTGTAGATGACAGCGTCCAGCGGTGCAATTCAGGTATATCACGGCGTACAGTGCGGTAATCCACGTCCAGCGCAGCAAACCCTGTCTATCACGGCGTCCAGAAAAAAAAGCCATGTAAATCACAAATAAATACGCAATTGAGCAGCGAATATAATATATATATATACAGGGATGTGGAAATTTTTTATAAAAACTACTTGTCCAAGGGCTAAAACGGGGGCCAAATCTACTTGTCCTTCATAACAATCTA
>NW_017306437.1:812712-825800 GCF_000935625.1 Nanorana parkeri | reverse complement strand
ATATATATATATATATAAACACACATACCTGAGAGATGTTAGAGCTAGTTCACACCACAAACTGCGTTCCAGCCCGATTTGGTGCCGGAACGCACAGGATCGCATTCCGGCCGGCGACCTGCGTGTAGAGGAGAGGGGGCATGGCGGTGCATTGAAGGTAATGGCACTGCAGCCACCCCCCCTGGTGCAGTGCGATTGCTCACAACGGAACATGTGGCACATCAATGCCTGCGTTCTGGTCCGGTGCAGCCAGAAAAAATATTGCATGCAGCATTTTTTCCAACCACAACAGATCAGAACACAGGCATTGATGTGCCATGCGTTCCGGCTGCGGGCGATTGCACTGTGGGCGTGGCTGCGGTGCCATTGACTTCAATGCACCGCATTGCCCCCTCCTGCCACTAAATGCAGGGAGGTGGCCGGGATGCGATGCTGTGCGTTCCGGCATTAAATTTAGTGGGGTGACCCAGCCCTAAGGGCTCAGTCACACTATTTGCAATGCGTTCCAACTCGATTTTGGCCAGAACGCACTGCCTCGCATTGCGGCCGGCTCACTTTTTAGTGGGGCAGGAGGGGGTGTTGCGGGCCATTCAAGTGAATTACGCCGTAGCCACGCCCTCCGGACGCAATGCGATCCGCCGCATGGGATCGCAAGGCACCTTGTGCCTGCGGTCCGGTCTTGTGCGGTGCAATCAAAATAGTGTGTAGTCTAGTGTGACTGAGCCCTTAGGATTACATTGCAGCAATATACATATTACAGTGATTATCTAAATCAGTGTTTTTCAACCTTTTTTGTGCAAAGGCACACTTTTTTCATGAAAAAAATCACGAGGCACACCACCATTAGAAAATGTTAAAAAAATTTACCTCTGTGCCTATATTGACTATATATAAAGTAATTCTCTTGAATAGGAATCAAATAAACACAAAGAAATTATTTTATAATTACTTTATTATGAAATAATAAAGTATTTTATAATTGTTTCAAAGCGGATCTCCGACGGAAGACCCAGAAGCCGGCGGAGAGGTGAGTAACTTTGATCGATCGCGGCACAGTGGTTGAAAAACGCTGATCTAAATAATATATATAAACACATAGGAAATAATTATTTAAAAAAAAAAAAAGACTGCAGCCATCACACAGTACACAATGCAATGCAATGAACAGGCTGTTTATGCAATAAACATAAGCAATAAAGTTTTTTGTTTTTTTTAAAAGAGAAAAAAAAAATATCTTGCTCTGCTTTGGAGAATCGATCAGCACACAGCAGAACAACACGTGCAGGCAGCAGCTGTTGCCAATCTAAAGTGGGCAGGGATGTACATGTAGGGATGACCTCATCTTGTAGTCCTGCTTCACATGAACGAGCACACAGACACCGAGCACACAGACACCGTTAGAAGCTCTAGAGAAGAGGCAGTCAGCTGAAAAACGGAAGTCCTCTCCAGCAGGAGAAGATATAAGGATTGAAGAGGAAGAGCAGCAAACAGAAGGAAAACAACCATGGATTACATTAAGGCACACATTACAGTATTGTTTTATGTTAAAAACTCTGAGGCTTTAATGTCACTTTAAGTTTCACAAGGTGGATGTGTTTGCATCGGCGGATGCTGGTTTGGGGCGCAAAGTGTTGCAGGCGGCACTTTGAGGGGTCTTTTGGGTGTTTTGTTTGTTGTTGCCCATCCCTCAGTGTGTTACTGCTTGGTGACGTCCCTACCATTCAGGATCTGTTGCCCTGTGTCCTTCAATGAACGGGAGAGAAAATAGGATTTTTGTACTCACCGTAAAATCCTTTTCTCTCCGTTCATTGAAGGACACAGGTCCCGCCCTCTTTTATGGGGTGTACACTCCTAACTGCTTGTTACTTACTGGAGACTTGTCAGCAAGTGAGGGGTTGGGCCACCAGCAGGGGCCGCCCCTGGGCTGTCTTGTCTTTTTGTTATGTGCCTAGCGTCCTACTCCTGCAGGTGGCGATATACCCTACCATTCAGGATCTACGATCTGTTGCCATGTGTCCTTCAATGAACGGAACAATTCCAAAAGATGTCACCAGCATTCTGAGCCTGATGACGGGGACCCAACGTGGCCCCGAAAGTACTTGTGATTTTGAATTGTTGTGATTGAGTGGTATCAAATCTTGGTGAAATATTAATAATAGGGTGGTGTCTGAATTATATTTAGATTTAATATAATGTATAATAATAATATGTCATGAAAAGGAATTAATATATCTAGGTCTGTACTGATGGCATGTATAGGAGTTATTTTATTTATTTTTAAGTACATTTTACTTCGTTATTACTGGATTCAAATATTTGCATTTTGACATCAAAGGAAATGTATGTTAACAACAAGACACATGATGATATGCAATGTAAAGTGCATTGCAACACAGTGTGTCAAGACACATTTTGATGCATTTTCTTTCGTTTTTATGCATTTGCGGCCTGCGAGAGCTCAGTAGCTCAAGGTCAAATTTACACGCAACTAAATGAAGCACAGCAGTTTAAAAACTTATAATATTTAGAAAAATACAACTGACACAACACATTTTAGCTAAATTAGAATGGTGTGGCTAATCTACTGTATTATGACTTTTGTAGTGTTTCTTATGACAACATAGAACACTTTTATGTTTTTTTGCTGTTATAGTATACAGGATTTATATAGCATCCACAGTTTGTGCAGCACCTTACAAAATAAACGGAGACTGAACAGTTACAATTGATGACTAGAGGTTTAGCAGGGTCTTGCTTATGAGAGCTTACAATCTAATAGGAAAGGGCAATTGGTACAAAAGGTAGAAATTGTGTGAGGAGTTGTAAAATTTCAGGTTTTAAGTAGAGGCAGGATGGACTTTCGTTTTAAAGAAAGGAGTTTTCAACAATCTCCTAAAGACAGACAGTAGGAGATAGCTATACAGGTTGGGGTAGGGAGTTCTAGAGGATGACATAGGTTCTAAAGAAGTCCTGGAGGCAAACGTGAGGAGTTGACAAGGGAGCTAAAGAGCAGGAGATCTAGGGAGGCACAGAGAGGATGTTTTGGGTGATATTTTCAGGTGAGGTTGGTGATGTAGCTTGGGACAGACTTGTGAATAGCTTTGAATGTTTTTGTTGTTTTTAGTATTCCATTTTATTCTTTGGGTGATTGGAAGCAAATGAAGGGACTTGCAGACAGGGGTTGCAGTCAGTGGGTGATTGATTAGGTGGATTAGTCTGGCAGCAGCTTTCATTATAGACTAAGGGGGGCGGGGGGTAGCCTGTGTAGAGGTAGGCCAATGAGGAGGGAGTTGCAATAGTCAAGGCAGGAGATAACAATTAAGTGAATAAGTAGCTAAGTGATGTGATTGATTTAAGAAGGCGCGTATATTGGAAGTGTTGAGGTGAAGGTGGCAAAATTTGGAGACGATTGGATGTGGGGCTGATGGGAGAGGTCAGAGTCCAGTATTATACCCAGCACCCTGGCATGAGAGGAGGGGGAGGCTAGTTGTGCTTTTGGTCTTGATGAAAAGATTTGGGCAGGGGGCTATACCATGAGCTCAGTTTTTGGAAGATTAAGTTTTAGCAAGTGCTGTGTTTTATCTAGTCAGCTTATCTCATTCATACTCATCTATGGTATTTTGATTGAGAATTGCATTCTAAGCGTTTAACACATCCTTTCATCCCTTCTAACTTCATCCCTGGTCTCTTCTGTGTAGGTGTTTGTTTCCATTGAGCATGCAAGAGAAAAGTCACAGATCAACAATAATTGTGAGAGTGATTGTGACCCAGTTACTTCCAAACTGAAGCAAATTAACGAAGAAAAAAATATTTTCCCATGCTTGACAGATTTTAGAACAGGTATTGTGGAACATTAACCACTCTCTGTCCGGAGCAATTTCTTACTATTTGCGCACACATGATAAAATATAACTTTTTGGCTAGAAAACAGCTTCAAACCTCCAAACAATTATATATTTTCTAAAAGTAGAGGCACTGTAGAATAGCAAAAATACTAGTTGCAATTTTTTATGACGCACAGTATTTGTGCAAATGTTTATCAAACCAGTATTTTTAGGGTAAAATACTGTATTTTTCCGTGTATAAGACGCTACTTTTTCATTAAAATGTTTACCTAAAAATAGAGGGGCATCTTATACACGGGGGCCGAGAGGAGAACCGCGGTTGCGAAAACTGCCTATACCACTGCAAACTACCGTAGCCTCACGAGTGAAACTTCGGATTGCAGAGACAAGACAAGTTTTCCTCCAATCATAAATCTTTTGTACCTGAGTTCAGCTGTCTCCCCAGCAACAGCTGACGTCGGGTACAAAAGATTTATGATTGGAGGAAAACTGTTATCTCGTCTCTGTAATCCGATCATAAACCTTTTGTACCTGACGTCAGCCGGCGCTCGGGAGAGCGTGTAGCCAGTGCCCGGAGCTGTAATGTCGGAGCATAACGTGATTGAGGTAAGTGTGATGCATTATACCATTTAAAATATTGATTTCGGAATTTTGGGTAAGAAAAGTTGTTATAGATGGAAAAATACAGTACACTAAAATGAAATTTAGTGCACAGAAACAATATAATACACAATTTTTTGGTAAAATATAAAAGATGGGGTCACGCCAGTTAAGCGGATACCAAACATGTCAAGCCTTAAAATTTGCGTTCGTCCGTGAAACCGCAAAAAAACTTCAATAATCAAAATTTCACATATGCAACGTTTAAAAGCTTTTAACGCTCATCAGTTTAGTGTTACCACTGATTAGTGGCCCTAAAATTATCGCTTTCACTCCAATGTTCTCGGTGATATGTAACATATGGCACAATTTTTTGCATGTAGGCGCGTTCAACACATGTTTGCGCTCTATGTGCGTGCATGGGGGGGGCGGGCAGATGACTTTAAACTTTTCTTTTTTGTTGTTAATTTCCTTTTTTTTTTTTTTACATATAACTTTATTGCTATCGCATAGGGGGCTAATATGCTCTATATGTAGTAGCAAATCGGATGGGACAGATCCTCTATATGGACACATCAGACCCCTAATGTCACCTAGGGACCCCAGAGAAGCTGCTGAAGATGCTCTAAGATCACTTTCGGGTCCAGTGATCTGAGGAGAGATCAGTGGCTTGAAACCTGCTGATCTCCCCCGGATCTGTCAGGGGAGACCCACTGGGCCCGCACAGGGGACAGAGGAGCCCGGGGAAGCTGGATTGCTTGTACATAAACAGCAATCGTCTGCTGTTTAAAACGATACCAAGAACACAGTAGCATTTGAAACATGGACAATTTTTCCGAAATTCAGACATTTAGATGCATCCAAATGAAAATATTACAAATCCAAACATATCTGAATTTTCCGATCACTAAAATTCTGTATGCATAAAAAAAATTTCCCGCTTTTCATTCAAAATGAATTTGTTAAACGTTAAAATAAAAAAAAGCCCTTGGGTCTGGTAAGAATTTTAGGGGGGAACCCAAAGCAAAAAAAATAGGATCCCCCCTAAAATCCCTTACCAGACCCTTGTTCCAAGCAGCTAAGGGGGACTGATCCGCCTGCACCATACCAGGCCACATGCCTTCGACATAGGGAGGGTGCTTTGCCAGGGGGAGACCCTGTGGAAAAGCACCTTGTCCCCATGTCAATGAGGACAAGGGTCTCTTCCCCACAACCCTGGCCCGGTAGTTGTGGGAGTCTGCGGGCAGGGGGGCTTATCCCCACCATGAATGAATAAGGGGTAGTCGGTACCTCTACTCATTCACCAAAAAGTCAAATTGTAAATAAACACACATCACCGTAAAAGTCTTTTTATTTTAAAAAAAGGTTTTTGACAATTCCTTTTATTCAAAAATGTCGCCATATTATCAGATTTGTTTGCCCGGCTCAACACTGATTGGCTGGGAAGCCAGCTTCCCGGGCCAATCAGCATGGAGCCGGCCAAACAGCATGGAGCCAGCTTCCCGGCTCCATGGTTCCCTCGCGGCACTGCCGGTCACAAGAAATCTCCCTCTGACCGGAAGTTCCAGTATCAGGAAAGGTATTGGAGCATTTAGGCGAGTATGAGTACTCGCCCAAATACTCGGTATCGGCACCAATATCGATACTAGTATCGGTGCATCCCTAGTTGGAAGGTTAACATTCTTATCCAAAATAACAAGGATAACACCCGAGATGTCGGTCCCTGCTCACTTGTGGTGAACATTGCTAATCTCAGCATTGCAAGTACAAATAAACTACTCATTGGTGATTCTAGCCTGATTCCAAAATGTATCAAACCTGTTTTCGCAGAGGTTTTCCTAGCATCTCAGAATTATTTAGTTAATTTTTAATTATTCTTTGTTTCTATTATTTGAGTTTGCTTCCCTCCCAGAAATGCCATGTCTTGCAATATACAATGACAGTATGTTACACAGAGCAAAGTTAGTGGCTGTTAAAAAGTATGATCCTGTATCCTTCATCGTGGAATTTGTTGATTATGGATCAACTGCAGTACTTGAAACCTGCAGGTAAGAAGTTGTATTATTGATGTTCTTTATTTTGTTATTCAACACCAGGAAAAGTGTAGTGTACACTGTAAAGTAATTTCTGATGTCACATTCACTTATTGTATTAAATATAGCAATTTGTAGATTAGGCAATCACTCTGCCTCTCTTCTTTGGTGCATGTACAGTTAAGTCCGTGCTCCCCAAGGCCCCCCCAGTCTTTTATGCTTTCTTATCCCCGTGTTCGGTTTGAATACAAACTTTCAAAGATGGGAAAAGTTTGTATTTGAACTCAATGCAAGTCTGTGGGAGTAGAACATTGAAAATTAAATGTCCTTATTTTGAAGCCTTATATGCAGGTTATTGGCCATAAAAGGTGTATGGGGATTCGGGTACTCACATTTCTGAAGAAAAAATAAATGACTTTTTTAGAGCTTGCAGTTCCCCCTCCCAAACAATACCAGACCCTTTACGTCTGGTAGGAATGTTAGGAGGGATCCCATAAAAAAAAGGTGTGGGGTTTCCCCCAAAAGTCATATCAGACCCTTAAGATCTGGTAGAAATTTTGAGGAACCCCACCCCCAGACCCTTGATCCAAGCATAGGCCTGGCAGGGCCAGAAAAGGGGTGGAGGGACATGGACGAGCAAGTGCCTTCCCACATACCAGGCCACATGCCCTCTGCACTGGGAGGGTGCTTTTCCAGGGTCGCCCCTAGAAAAGCACATTGTCCCCGTGACGATGGGGACAAGGGCCTCTTTCCCACAAGCCCTGGGCGTTGATTGTGGGTGTGTGGGCAAGGTGGCTTATTCACATCAGGGTACCCCTTTAATGAAGGGGCACCTAGATGCAGACCCCCCTTGTGAATGACTAAGGGGTACTTGTACCCATTCACTAAAGGGTTAAAAAAAATGAAATTTAAAAAAAACAGACTTTTGGAAAGAAAATCCTTTAATTGAAGGAGAAAAAAAAGCAAAGGATTTTGACAAGTCCTTTATTGTTGAAAAAAAAAAAATAGATCCACCGATGTAATCCATGGTCAATCACGACGTCCAGTATTGTGCACGACGACGACTCGACAAAATAAAAGATAAAAAATAGAAAAAAAATTTTTTTTTAAAACACGGCAACCGCCGTCCCATCTGCTCGGGACATACTCCCGCCACAGAATGGCATTTTGACAGATGACGGCAAAACATAAACAATTGGGTGGAGCTAGCGGTCATAGCTGTGTACAGTTTTACGTCATCTCACAGATGAGCCCTGATTGGGCAAAGTCTTGCACCTGACCTGTGGCCAATTAGGGCTTCACAATGCGCACTGCCTTGTGGGGCGTTCAGCGGTCGAACAGACCACCGAGCGCCCTTATAGTTCATCTGTTCGGCAAACACACAAACTAGCGATGTTCGAGTCAAACTCACAATTGACTCAAACATCCAGCCCATCTCTACTCACTATCAGTGAATGGGATTAAGGAATATATGTGTGGGCCTGGCTGGGAAGATTTTTGACCAGCAGCTGTGTGATCTAGTGAGCGATGTCTCGCAGGATTTGGGATTGTAGTATAGGACTAGGAAGTGAGTGAAGAGTGCTCTGATATAAGCCACTGTGGCAAAGCTCCCTGCAGAAAAAAACCCCCAAAAGTAACCCATTTTGATGGACGGGGATCCTATCTTCACTCTGTTAAAATACTACATCCACCAATTTTCTGCATCCAACACACTTGTTTAACCCCCTGTGTACCGGCCACTGTATTAAAACGGTCTGTGAGCGCATGTGTGGGCGTGGCTCGATGCTGCCACAGTCCTTTGGGAGAATCTGGATCGATGTAAAACACCAGTAACCTCAATCCCTGTATTGATAAATGGTTTACGTGTTTCTGGGGCACGCCCCCTTCATCAGAACCAATCATTGGTAGAAACGCGTAAACCATTTATCTATACAGGGATCGAGGTTACTGGTGTTTTACATCGATCCAAATTCTCCCTGCCAGGGGTTCCGTCCTCTCACCTTATTGTACTGGTTTTTATTCTACCGAGAGCTGCGTGTTTTTACTATTAAATAACATTTTTACACTATGGAGGCGCTCTCTTTTGTTCCTCCTCCCCTCCCACATTATGTGTTGTGTTAACACAAAATGTGTTAATAGACTGGTAGTACACCAAAGCATGCAATGTAACAGGTGCCATGTGTGGAGCAGTGCAGTGTGCTGGCTGCTACTGCACAGTGTGTTGGAGTGTCATTCACTATGAATGGCTCTGCACTTCAGTATGCAGGTTGCCAGTACAATTCTGTAACATATTAAAAAATTATATATAAAACCTGGTATTTATTGTATAGTTTGAATGTTTATAACAAAAGGTAACCCCTTTGGGCTGATGTTTTTTAGGTTTTAAATAGGGCCAAACATTTGGCGTTTCTTTTGTAGTAACAATATGTATGCAATAGTTTGTTTCAGCCTCCTCCCTGCCTCATTCAATACCCTGCAAAAGCAAAAAAAGTGAATTTGGCTGGATTTAGGCCACCTAAAGAAGACTTTGAAAAAGAGAGACTTCCTTACAAACAACAATGGAGTTTAAAAGCCATGTATGCAATGATTGATTTAGTCCAAAGAAGAACTCTCTTTGCTAAATGTCTGGTAAGAAGTTGACTGGTGTTATTGTGGGGATTACTACTCGCACTTTAAGCATATTTGTGTATTGTGTGTGTATATAGACTGATCAGCCATAACATGACCACTGGCAAGTGTAGTGAATAACATTGATTATCTCATTATTAGGGATGCACCGATACCACTTTTTTGGGTCTGAGTACGAGTACCGATACTTTTTTTTAAGTACTCGCCGATACCAATTACCGATACTTTTTCTTAAAGGGGCAGATCACATTTTTTCCAAAGCAATACAAAATAATGATTTTAGGTCAGTTTCTTAATATTATGAAGAACTGTAACTCAAAAGACAACATGACTGTCAAAAAATAAGTTTACTTTGCTTAAATTGTCACAAAGTTGTACTCAACGAAAGTTAGTAAAATCTCAACGTGCCATTTGAAAAAAGGCCACAAGATGGCGTATGGATAGGATGGAAGCAGATGGAATTGTGTAGAAAAGTGAAAAAACCTTAATTTAGCTTAAGACCTCATTCACACAACTAACAGCCGGCCCATGTTATATTAATACAGCATGGTCATTTATAGTGACACCTGGAAGTGGGTGGTATATCCTAGGCAACAAGTGAACATTTTGTCCCTGCAGTTGATGTGTTGGAAGCAGAAAACATGGGCAAGAGTAGGGGAGTGAAAGCTGCCCATCACAGTTTGTTGCATATGGGTGCTGTGCAGCCGCTGACTAGTCAGGGTGCAATGCTGACATGTGTTCACTACCAAAAGCACCTACAATGGAAATGTGAGCATCAGAACTGGACCGTTGAGCAATGGAAGGTGGCCTGGTCTGATGATTGACATATTCTTTTAGTGAAGTACACAGATCAGGGCTGTTCTGGCAGCAAAACTGGGACCTACAAAATATTAGGCAGGTGGTCATAATGTTATGGCTGACTGGCGTGTGGTGTGTGTGTGTGTGTGTGTGTACACACACACATATTGCTCTGAGTGGCCAGATTATTATGACCACCTGATGTTTGTATGCAAATTAGCTATAATTTCACGCTGAAGTTGCTAGAGGGCCAGACCATTATAAATAGGGAAGCAGGTTGTTTACCACGATAGTAGAAGTGATTTTTTTATGAAGATATGGGTAAACAACGCGATTTAACAGCCTTTGAACGTGGGATGATTGTTGGCGCTCGGAGCCATGGAGCGAGTATCAGCAAAACAGCAGAATTCGTTATATGTTCAAGAGCAGCTGTTGTTAAAGTGTTTAAAGACTTAACTGTCAGCCGAAAATCTGGGTCTGAACATGCAAATTGTGTCCGTCAGCGACTCGTCAATGTTTGGGCAGAACGGAGAGTGGCAAGACTGGTACAAGACAACAGAAGGGCAACAGTTATAGTTTATTTTTATCAATTTAAAAATGCAAAGTGAGTGAAAAGAAAAATCTACATCAAAACAATAATTGGTGTGACTACCCTTTTGGCTTTAAACCATCATCAATTCTTACACTTCCACAAAGTCAGGGATTTTGTAGGATTAGAGTCAGGTAATGATCATCAATTTCAGGTAGGTTGAAATCCATTCATTAACTGAAACAAAAACCGCTGTGTAGGAGGCTTAAATCTGGATGAGGAACAGCCACACTGCTACTAAGGTGAGGTTGTGGAAGACCGTTTCATGTCACAGGTCATACACTATGGCAAGACTGAGCAAGGCAACCAAGACACGAGATAGCTATACTGTATCAGTAAGGTCTCCCCCAGGCAAAGATTTCAAAGCAGACTGGGGTTTCAAGATGTGCTGTTCAAGCTCTTTTGAAGAAGCACAAAGAAAGGGGCAACGTTGAGGACTGTAGACACAGTGGTTGGCCAAGGAAACTTAATACAGCAGATGAAAGACACATCATGCTTACTTCCCTTCGACATCAGGAGATGTCTAGCAGTGCCATCAGCACCGAGCTGGTGGAAACCAGTGGAACCCCCAGGTACATCCATCTACTATTCTGGAGAAGTCTGTCCAGATGTGGTCTTCATTGAAGAATTGTGGCCAAAAAAACATACCTGATGTGGAAACAACGCTAAGCGACTGAACTATTCACAAAATGGGGTGCATAAAAATTTGTCAATTTGGCTGTAGCAGGAGGCAGTTTGATCACCGAAGAGCTGGAGAGCAATACAATAATGAGTGTCTGCAGGGAACAGTGAAGCATGGTGGAGGTTCCTTGGAAGTGTGGAGCTGCATTTCTACCAATGAAGTTGGCGATTTGGTCGGGATCAATGGTGTCCTCAATGCTGAGAAATACAAGCAGATACTTATCCATCATGCTATACCATCAGGGAGGCGTGCGATTGGCCCCAAATGTATTCTGTAGCAGGACGATGACCCCAAACATACAGCCAATGTCATGGTTTGGCCCCCACAGAGCCCTGATCTCAACATTGAGTCTGTCTGGTATTGCATGAAGAGACACAAGGATTTGAGAAGGGCAGCAACTAATGATTATTTCTCTCCCGTTCATTGAAAGACACAGGGCAACAGATCGTAGATCCTGAATGGTAGGGTATATCGCCACCTGCAGGAGTAGGACGCTAGGCACATAACTAAAAGACAAGACGGCCTAGGGGCGGCCCCTGCTGGTGGCCCAACCCCTCACTTGCTGACAAGTCTCCAGTTTTTTGCCTAGCATCAGGAGTAAGGAGCTAAAAAACTTTCTCTGGATAATTTTTTTCCGTTTTGACTGAATTCTTCTTCTAGCAAGTGTCCCCAGGGCGACAGGCTGGATGACTGTAGATCCTTGTAGTCTCCCCTGAGTGACCGATGAGCGCATGCAGACTCTGCTACGGTGGGTCGGCTGCGACAGGTGGTCCTCCCCGACGCCTATGGGATTCATCCCGGGGGGGGCTTCTGACCGGGGGCTCTGGCCCACCGGTCGCGGTGTGTCGGTCGGCAGTGACGCTTCGCCGTTTGCTCTAGCTTAAGTACTGGTCAGCGGATCAGGCTTCCAAGACGGCTCTTCGGGAGTTGCCCTTTACGGGGGACCGTCTGTTTGGTTCCACCTTGGATGAGATCATTAAGGATCTGACGGGGGGTAAGAGTACCTTCCTTCCCCAGGAGCGCAAGAAGGAACAGCGCCGGAAGCCTGGGCCTACTTTCTCCGCTCACAAGCGGCTTTTTCGCCCCCGGGGGGGCGGCGAAGCGTCACTGCCGACCACAATTAACTATCACAATTAACAATTACAAACTAATACTTTGTAAATCACTGTTTCCTCGTTAATCCCTTCTGTGCTCAAGCGCAGATACTGGGTCAGCGTTCTTGACAGAACATCGGCACTAACTTTTTAAACTCCAGTTGCTGCCTGAGGTCCCACGCCTGCTGGGGACCTCGGCAGCCTCCCTGTTAACCACATGGTGCCTGTTTATAGTGCCATCCCATGGTGGTGGGGGGGCCCTTCATGGTTTCTTGCACTGGGGTCCTGAACTTTCTAGTTACGCCACTGACCCCTAGTGTCCCCTTTCCACTTCAATAGCTATAGCTTGGGAATGTAAATTCAGCAGGCAGTGGTTGGGAGCAATAGTTCTCCTTCAGGTCCTCCTCTGCTGATTGGCAGGAGGCAGTGGGTGAGTGGGTGCAATAGCCAGCCTGCTATTGACTATTGCAATTTAAAATAGCCAATAGCAAGCTGGCTTTTGCACCTAGGCGCTGGATAGGAGACTATACATAATGCTTGCGAGGGGTCACAGAATGTTAAAGCCTATTTAAAGTTTATATAAAAAAGGCAGAAACATTAAATGGGAAAATCTTACTTTCTGTATGCATTTATTGCTCCCAGCACTAGCCCAAATCCAATGAACAGGCAATTCAGGCTGCAAGGGACTGCTGTGCTTTGTAGCTGTCCAACGTGCCCCCTGCTTTATTAGGAAAAAAATGGAGATCTTCCAGAGACGCAACCCCAATAATATTAAATAAATATATGTATGTATGTATATATATATATATATATATAGGT
>NW_017306437.1:810094-811550 GCF_000935625.1 Nanorana parkeri | reverse complement strand
TCTCTGCTACAGCCCGCTACAAGTCTCCTATCCGGCAGGGAGAGGTGGTGGGTACCACAGCATGGCAGGTGATGAGTGGCATGGTGGCTGACAGCAATGACACGGGGGCAGCATGGCGGCTAACAGATGTGACGTGGGGCAAGGGGCGTGGCCGGGATGTAGAGAGAGAAAGATGTGACATGGGTGCAGCATGGCAGCTGACAGCAGTATTGTCTCAACAGGTCACCGACACAACACACAGGGCACCAGCTGCAGCAGTCTGTCTCCCGGATGCAGCGGCTCCCTGTGAGGAGAAAAGAGAGCTCAGCAGCCGCAGGCGGGTGAGGCTGGAGGGAGATTGAGTTATGGCGCTCGCATCACCGCTGGGCACTGGCTGCAGCGGTCTGTGTCCCCTCCCATCCCCTGGGAGCAGCAGAGATCAGAAGGGACACAGCCCACTAATCAAACAATCAACTAATCGATTAGTTGTTGCAGCTCTATATTTGAGGCAGCCTACATCCACAGATGGTCTGTGGTTAGTTCTCCAAGATGTTTGGAACAAACCTATCTGCTGAGTTCCTTCAAAAACTGCAAGTGTACCTAGAAGAATTGATATTGGGTAGTCTCCAGTATGGGGCACACATCCACAATCTACACACACACCTGCTATTTCTTATGTCACATTGACTCAGGACTAGAAGCACAGCACAGTTAAGAGGAAATGGGAGTGAAGGACTTCCTCTCCCAAGCAGCCACTATGGTGGATGTGGGATGTAGATTTTATTAGCCCTGGCTTAATAGCCCACGACTTGGATTTTCAGAAGAGATCAGCAGTGACGGCCTACATATTTCTTGGACATTTTTGCTGTTTTGGTTTGCACTATTTTAATACCACCTTAAATTATATTTAGCTTATACGATCGAAGTGGCAGGTTAACACTTTAAGATGACGTGAGTAAAAATGAAAATATTTTTTTACCATTTGAAATTCTTTTTTTTTTCCCCTTCTTTAGCCTGGTGCTGCAGAAAACACAATTTGTTTGTTTAATGAAAAGTTGCAACCGGTATACGAACCATTGCTGAGAATGAGCCTGGCTGATCCTGAGTGATCACGTATGTACATGCTTTATAAGAGAAACATGTTTTATAAGAGCTCCTAGTGCACAAATGTATATTTTATAGAGCAGGTCAAAGTAAGGTTGTGGTATCCCAAGACATCACAACACCTAGGGATTAATAATTTCCCCATAATTCAGGGGTGGGCAAGCATTGGCCCTTCAGCTGTTCTGGAACTACACATTTCATGAGGCATTGCAAGACTCTCACAGCCACAGGCATGACTTAGAGGCAGATGCATGATGAGATTTGTAGTTTCACCACAGCTGGCGGGCCGGAGTTTTGGAAGTCTCTTTAGGAATGTTTACCTCAGAGCTGTTTCATAAAGACTTCACATGGTTGTCACAGGAAATGCTTCTAA
>NW_017306437.1:802676-809363 GCF_000935625.1 Nanorana parkeri | reverse complement strand
TATATACATATACATATACACACAGCTCCTCCAGTCAGTTTCTATCTTCAGCTTGTTCGCTCAAAGTTCTGAAATTGGAAAAAAAAAGTTGATTGGTTGCCATACAGAGCTACTACAGATGTAGTCTGTTCCAGTAATAGTATATTACCCTCAATGCATTTGAAATGAAAAGAGGTAACCTAAATGTATTAGCTGCTGTGGAAATCCTCTCTTCCCTCACTAGTTTGAACTGTAGGCTTCACTGTTTCTGAACCTTTACTGTAGATGTCTCTAGCTAAAGAGCAGCTGTTACAGCTCTAGAACTGGAAATAGGAGTGTATCCATGCCAATTTATAACAACTGGATCTAGACACGTGGGGCAAAACCAAATAAATTCATTCATATTAAACCTTATCTGTAGCTGTGCCACCTTTTCTTCAGTTTTCAAACATGTCTGCAATGGCACAAGTCAACACTAGGGCTTAAGCAACCGTCCAGTCATGAAGATGCAGGTTCTTGTAGGCCACAGGAAATGGTGGCAGTGTCTGTGTAAAGGGGCTCCCACAGACTCAGTGGTACTCACCTTGCCAGCTCTCCTCTGCTACTTCCACACACTTCCAGGTTTGAGGGAGCATATGACCTCCTGTCATGTGACAGTGCTTGGGTTGGGGCTAGCAGTCAGTCGCTAAACCTGAGCACTGTCACATGAATAATGATGTCACCATTCCCCTTGGTGTCCAACACTAGCCAGCACTGGGGATTCCAGTGCTCACCGCGACAGAAGACGTAGAGGGGAATTGTTGGCAAGGTAAGAATTGGGGAGAAGGGGGGGTCCATGTACACACACAGTCACTTTGTCCTGAATGTCTAAGATGACAGTGTCTCTTTAACATTTTGTGTGAAATATTCATTTGCCATGTGTTACTAGGCATAGGATACAATGTTTAATATGCTGTTGTGATCAAGATGGATGAAAAGTGTTTTGTTCTGTTACAGGTATATCGGACTGAATATTTTCTGCTCTGAAGAAAAGAGTTCTTTGTGTTACCTTGTTTATTTGCAACTTTATTCACCTGTGAAAGAGTTTAAATCGTTATACATTAGATATGTTTTTAGTTGTGTTCCCTGCTATGTAACTTCTGTTTCCTAATCCACCCATGGACACATTTGAACAGTTATGCATTAGATATGTAGTCTGTTATCGGTTTTTTTTTTGTGTGAAAACATTAATAAATGTTTGCTGAAAACATTACATATAAAGGTGGCACGCTAGTTATGTCAAATGTTATTATTGAATCAGTATACACTATATGTTTCTGATTTGGTCCTGCCAGCACAAGAAAGTCCTCCCAGAGCTGCCTTGTGTTATCCTCAAATAGTGACCTTTTAGAAAGTTTAAAGTAGGGATGACCGGATACCAGGATTTAGAAATAGTTTAAAGTAGGGATGACCAAATACCGGTATTTTGGTAGCAAAACTGTTTTGTGATGCACAGATCCCTGCTTTCTGGAGACCAACCTCTGGTAAATGTGTTTCTCTAAAAGAAGAGGGATAGAAAAATATGGGATTTTTTGGTGGCTCCAGAAAGAACAAGTCCAATAAACATCAGTCTCATCGAAGTATAAATTTATTGAACAATATATAATAAAAGGATATTGAAAGGATAAAAATAAGACGCATATACCTCAGGGGAAAGGATATACCTCCTATCACCCCCTATACACCACAATTTAGATTTTTGCCTAAATGATCATAATCTCATACATGTGAGGAAATAACATCATAATAACATAATAACAAGGCAACTCAATGAGACAGGTATTAATGGAATGTATCTCAAGTGGAAAGGGCGAAGCTGATGGGGGTGATATGTTGCTTGCAATGCTAGAAAGGCACTGCCTGTAAGCTCAACGCGTTTCGTGCCAATGGGGCGCTTCTTCAGGAGCGGGGAGAGGTAGTCCCTTCAGTGTAAGGTCAGCAAGTGCTTAGCAATGGCATATAGCGGGCCAAGGGCATGTGAGCCCAGGGTGGAGGAGGATGGAATGATCGCAGCCAAAGCTGATCAGTGCAGGGCTGGCAACGGCCCTACGAACATCAGCGGTGTTAGGTGGAGGATCTTCCCCCTCAGCTGCCCTGGACCCTATATTTCCTCATGTGGACACTCCTCCATCCTCTTTTTATGGTGTCCAGGCCCGCTTTGGCTGTGATCATTCCATCCTCCTCCACCCTGGACTAACATCCCCTTGGCCCACTTAGTGATTTGGGGCTTAGAAGATCTTACTAGTGCCAATCAATTTTGAAATATTAGGAACAAAACATAATGCTTGCGAGGGGTCACAGAATGTTAAAGCCTATTTAAAGTTTAATCTGTGACATAGTTTTATTGTTCCCAAATGTGTCAAAAACTTATCAAAAATTTAACAATATTGCACCTTAACCTACAAACACCAATTAAAACTAATTGACGACGTCCAATTAATTCACACCATCCACTCATTCAGACGGCCCAACACATTTTCTAATGATATTGCTGGTATCTCTCTTGAAGGTTATTGGATAGAATGTATACGGGAAGGGTGAGAAAAGTTTCAAGTTGGAATTTGGTGACAAAAGTCTGCAGTTCTAATCCTCTGGAGTTGGGGGAAGTCCTTTCTCTTGGAAGATCATCATAACAGTTGTCATGGGCTGGAGTCCTAGACACCCTGACAGAGCTGGAGACTTGTTTGATGTATGCCATGAGTCGAGATTCCTCCAGCATCCATCAGGGAGGAACCAGACATTTTGCCATGGCTTCAGAAGCAGAAAATATTCTATCCTGGCCATAACTTCATGTTCCAGCCTTGCCTGCCTTTCACATGCCAGGCATGAACAATTGAGGCAGACTACCTCAGCTGGCAGTGCTTGGCAACAGGAAAGTAGTTGCTACACCTTAAAGTATTCCATAATCTGTCACCTTAAAGTATTCCAGAATCTGTCACAAGTGGGAAATGCGCAGGTTGACCTTCTGTCCTCCAGATTCAACAACAAACTGGGCAGGTGTATCTCCAGGAACAGAGAACCTCTGGCAGAAGTAGTGGATGCTCTTGTGGCTCTGTGGAATCAGTACAACCTGATCTATGCCTTTCCTCACTTGAAAGTCCATCTGCTCCGCACGTTAGAGATGGAGAGACCTTGGCAGATCTGAAATGATTGGACTCCTGACAAACAATCCGTGGGCTTTTCTAGATTGATTAAAAAAAACATTTTCACCCTACTTCATTGTCGTTGGGTTTAACAACATGGCCTTTGAAGCCCAGGGCTTGAGAGACGGGGGCTTCTACTACTATGTGATCCCCACAATCCCAAAAGCCTGGAAGTCCATTTTCAGTAAGTTCTACTACCATGAAAGGAAGTCATACTTTAGATGGCCACACACCTTACAACCATTGCAAGATTTTTGTCTTGCGATGGTTGTAAGGTAATTTAAAAAACGTACGATCTGCCCATCTTGGACAGGCAGATCGTACTTGCGATAATCGCAAGCCCGCCCACTGAGGGGCGGGCTTCCAATGACCGCAATGCTGAACGGGCAGTGTGCGCTTGCGCACAACGGCCCGTGCGACCGTTATCTCACGAACATGCTACAAACCAGCCGAAAATCGTACGATTCTCGGTTGGTTTTTGAACATGCTCGAAAGACAAAAGTCGTGCGACCGTACAGTAGAAACGGTCGCACGCCTTCCACACAAGGAAAGGAAATAACTTTTCATCCCAGAAAAAACTTCATTGAATTTTGGCTTTTTTTTTTTCAATCAAACCTTGATCAAAAATTGGGCCAAAGTACAATTAAGGGTCAGACCTCGATGCTTGCACTCTTTTTTTTCCAAAAACAGCCACTCATTCTTTAAATAAGATCTTCCTACAGAGCATTTCTCATCTGGATTCCCCTGTGTGTCCATCTGTTTCACAAAAAAATAGGAATTTGGTTCTCCCTGAACTTCAAAATCTGCCCTTTAAGCCAATCAAGTATATTCCCTTTTCCATTCTCACTCCCACCAGGTTGTTTTCCTTGTTGCCATTATCTCTGCAAGGCATGTATCCAAACTGGTGGCTTTGTCCTGTAATGATTCCTTCCTGGTCTTGCACAAGAACAAGGTGGCATTAACCCCTAAAGCCTCCTCTCTTGCTTAGATGGCCTTTCAACTTAACCAAGAAATTGTGGTCCCATCTTTGTTCTGCCCCAGTACATTATTAGGAGAATGTTGTTTGAGCTATACGTGTCTACCTTGCAGCCACTTCTTCTGTTAGAAATACTGACTCCCTCTTTGCCATCTGGTATGGTCCCCATAAAGGGGAGCCAGCTTCTTCCACCATTTCTGAGTAGCTCAGGCAAATCATCAATTAAGCTTATAGCAGGGATGTCAATCCAAGCTTACTAAGGGCCATGCTGAGAGTTGTGAATAAAATCAGGGGCCGAACATAAAGTAATCCTGCTGCTTACCATGGCACAAATGAACAGGGACTACTGACACTTGTAGTGCCTCCACACAGAGAACATCAGGACTGTCATAATGACAATATTATTGTCCTGTGAATGAGGGCACTACTAGTGTCAGCAGTCCCTGTCCATTATGACAGTCTTGTGTGGGTAAGGGCACTACAAGTGTCAGCAGTTCCTGTCCATTAGATGGACGGGGGGCTGCTTACATTTGTAGTGCCCTCACACACAGTCCGTTCCAGTTACACACAGTGGGACTTACCAGAGCCACCAAGAAGAGGTGAGGAGGAACATGCATGCAAAGGTAAACCTGCACCCTAGGAGGGAGGTGTCGGGTCCTCAGAGGGCAAGCCAGTTTGTTTTCAATTAGGCTTGTTGCCCACCCCTCAGTTCGACTGCTTTTGGATATGACTGAATCCTGTGCCCCTCAATGAACTCAAAAGAAAACAGGGTTTTTTAATCACTATAAAGGTCTCTTTGCTTATGCTGTTGCTCCTGGCACTGCTTTGTTACAAAACGGATGCAGGCTTGAGGTAGGAGGGGCTATACCAGGATCAGCCTGCTCACTTTTCTTGTCAGGATTCAGTGATATTTGTCTTCTACTGCGGTCTACAGAGATTTAGACACTGTGTCCCTCAAACTCTTAAGAAAGGGAATTTACAGTGAGTACAAAAATCATATTTTCTGTATTGTAACATTTTTGTTAGACCCCCCACCAGCACAAAGGTCACATGTCCTACCACCTTACTCAGGCACTGTTCTAAAGCTGTTGTTGGCTTCCCTTCTGGATGTGCATGGTGTTCAGATTTTGCTGTGGGGGATTTCAACAAGAATGCATAGGTCATCTTGGCCACCATAGTGAAACGGCAATCCTCAAGCGGCAGGTGAAACAACCACACACACACACACCAAGCATTATGGAAGAATGGGCTGCCATCAGTCATTCTCAAAACATTTGGCCAGGACTGTACAATTGTTGCAATGCATATAATGTTGTGGTAGCCCTGTGTTGTACACAAGGCTGGGATTTACATAGTATTTGAGGTTGAATAAAGACATATGTCCATCAAGTCCAACCTATTGTGTGTGTGTGTGTGTGTGTGTGTGTAGGTCCTTGATTCATCTCGTTCTTAGGAGTACCTGTACCCCTGTATATTACCGTCTCTCAGGAAATCGTCCAAAAGCCTCTTGAACGATTCCACACTATTAGCTGAAATCACTGCTTGTGGCAACGAGTTCCAGACCCTAACCACTCGAACTGAGTTCCAGTTTTAGGTAGTGGCCTCTAGTATTCGTTACGGAATTAATCTTAAATAGTTTGTTGCTATGACTATTGAACATTTTGTACATGAAAATCATGTCCCCCCTTAATCTCCTTACTTCCAGCGTGAACATATTTAAATTTAGTAGCCTTGTCTCATAGCTCTTGTCCTCCATCCCTTTGATGAGTTTGGTTGCCCTCCGCTGGACTCCCTCCAGCTCAAGGACATCCCTACTGTGCACCGGTGCCCAAAACTGCACCGCATACTCCAGATGAGGCTGAACCAGTGATGTGTAAAGTGGCAAAATTATAGACTTGTCCCTGCAAAACATCCCCTTCTTGATGCAGGACAGGATTCTGCTTGCTTTGTTTATAGCAGCCTGGCACTGCAATCTATTATTCAGTCTGTGGTCTACAATGACCCCCAAATCCTTCTCCATTTCTGACTTCCCTAGCGGCATACCCATAATTGTATAGCCCATTTGCTTATTTTTTTATCCCAAAGTGTATAACTTTGCATTTATCGACATTGAACCTCATCTGACACATAGTTGCCCACCCCCCTATTTTATCCAGGTCCTCCTGCAATGTTACACTATCTTGGTCTGTTTCTATTACCCTCCCAATTTTGGTATCGTCAGCAAACACTGAGATATCGCTGTGTACTCCGTCCCCGATGTCGTTAATAAACAGGTTGAAAAGCATCGGTCCCAGCACCGAACCCTGAGGCACACCGCTAATGACACTAGCCCAGTCTGAGGGCGCCATTTATTGATACTCTCTGTACCCGTTCCTTTAGCCAGTTCTCTATCCATGTACACACCCTTCCATCTATGCCCATAGACCGCAGCTTGTATAGTAAGCGTTTATGAGGTACCGTATCAAAAGCCTTAGCGAAATCCAGATATACAACATCCACAGACCTCCCTCCATCCAGATCTCTACTTACCCCCTCGTAAAAAGTCAGTAG
>NW_017306437.1:800056-802104 GCF_000935625.1 Nanorana parkeri | reverse complement strand
CCCCTATTTTATCCAGGTCCTCCTGCAATGTTACACTATCTTGGTCTGTTTCTATTACCCTCCCAATTTTGGTATCGTCAGCAAACACTGAGATATCGCTGTGTACTCCGTCCCCGATGTCGTTAATAAACAGGTTGAAAAGCATCGGTCCCAGCACCGAACCCTGAGGCACACCGCTAATGACACTAGCCCAGTCTGAGGGCGCCATTTATTGATACTCTCTGTACCCGTTCCTTTAGCCAGTTCTCTATCCATGTACACACCCTTCCATCTATGCCCATAGACCGCAGCTTGTATAGTAAGCGTTTATGAGGTACCGTATCAAAAGCCTTAGCGAAATCCAGATATACAACATCCACAGACCTCCCTCCATCCAGATCTCTACTTACCCCCTCGTAAAAAGTCAGTAGGTTAGTCTGACAGGAACGGTCTTTCCTAAACCCGTGCTGATTATCACTAACTATACCATTATCCGGAACAATTTCTACTAAATAGTCTTTAATCATTCCCTCTAGCAGTTTGCACACTACCGATGTGAGACTAACTGACCTGTAATTCCCAGGTTGGCATCTTGCCCCCTTTTTGAAAATTGGAACTACCGTAGCCCTCCGCCAGTCACTCGGAACTCTACCAGTCATTAGAGAGTCCTTTAAAAATGAGGAATAATGGTCTAGTTATAACCTGGCTTAGTTCCTTAAGTATCTTGGGGTGTAAATTATCCGGTCCCAATGCTTTATTTGCATTAAGTAGACTAAAGTATTTGTTATATCCTGGGTTCCGTCAACCACTTAGTTCATCACAAAATATAGCCAAGTGTTTTATCATGAATGTCAAACCAGTTTGCCTCCTGAGTGTATACTGAGAAGAAAGAGTTCAGTACTTCTGCCCCTCTCCTTGTCATTTGTGACTAACTTCCCGCTTTCGTCCTTTATTGGGCCTATCTGCTCCTTTCTCCCCTTTTTACTGTTTATATATTGGTAAAATATTTTGTTTTTGTTTTTTTACTATCTGTGGCAATGTGTCTTTCACACTCTATTTTAGCCGCCCATATTGCTAGTTTGCATCTTTTGTTGCTTTCTTTGTAGTCCTGGAACGCCAATGCTGTCCCCTCTTATCTTATATTTTATAAAAGCCATTCGCTTTTCCTATATGTGATGCTTTACATTTTTATTCAGCCATACAGGTTTTGTTTGATCTTTTACTTTTATTACCCAATGGTATACATTTGGCAATGGCCATATGTAATGTGTTTTTAAAACATTCCCACTTTTGGTCCGAGTTCAGTTTATGAAATAAATTTTCCCATTTTATGTCCCCCACTAGGTGGCGCAGTCTATCAAAGTTGGCCTTTCTGAAATTATGGGTTTTTGTCCTACCAGCCCGGGCCTGAAATCGCCCATCACGACTACATTGCCCTCCCTCCCAGCTATTTCTATTTCGGACCATAGATGAGCCTCCCCCTCCTCCCCTATACTTGGAGGTTTATAACAAATACCCACAATAAAAGTTTACGTCCGTTGTATCCAGTTCTAGCCATAAGGATTCCACGTCCTCCCCACTGTTTCACGTGATATCATCCCTTATATGCATATTTAGATTATTAACATAAATGCATACCCCCCCCTTCTCCCACCTCTGTCCCTCCTGAACAGGTTGTACCCCTCTATATTGGTGGCCCAATCATGTGCGCTGTCTAGCCAGGTTTCCGCTATTCTCACTATATCGAAGTCCTCCTCGAGCATCATAAGTTCAAGCTCTTCTAATTTATTTGCCAGACTTCTCACGTTGGTTTACATACATTTAATTCCTGTCTTATGGGACAATGGTTTACTTGATAGTGGCTGGCCAGGCTTAATTATATTATTTATGGCTATCGGATTTACTATATTCACTGCTTTTGCACTAGTGACTAGAGTGAGCCCACTAATTACCCCTTTAATAATTTCCTCTTTATTATTTGAATTTATTTTAGGGTTTTTATAACTTAAATTTAGTATTTTTATGCCCTCCCCCCCATTATCTAGTTTAAAAGCTCCTCCAGTCTTTCT
>NW_017306437.1:764901-799663 GCF_000935625.1 Nanorana parkeri | reverse complement strand
CCCGCCGATGCCCCGGCTCCCCCTGATGTCCCGGCTCCTTGTTGCCTTCGCCCACGGGCCCCGGCTCGTTTCGTCCATGCGTCTCCCTCACCTTCAGACTTCCGCTTGCTGCTTCCGCTCGTGCTGGATGCTTTGTGAGATTGTCTTTCAGATTGTCCGTCAGAGATTTGTTCTGACTTGATACTAACTTGATAGGGAAGGGGTAAGCTTTAATTCTGACAAGATAGATTACTGCTAATTTAGCAATAGTTCTGTATATGATGTAGACATAAATATGATAAAGCGTGAATTATTACTGTGTGGTTAGCTTTAAGACAAGGTGGGGGGGGTGGGGGAAATCACAAACAGTTTTACAAGTAACCAATTTCTTTGACAATAGACACTTTTTTTTTATAGTTTATTACATCAGTAAAATGTATTTAAATAAATACATGTTCATTAAAAAATAAAATAAATCATATGTACAGCTCATATATACAATAAGTACATTTACACAATCTGCTTTTATAAAAGAATATGTACACATTCAGTGCAAACATTTAAATATTACATTTTATAAATAGATATGCCTTCAGGAAACTTAAGTTGTTACATTTTAGTGTCCATAATGACATTGCCATCTTTGTCTTTAACCCGAACTCTCCCAGATGCGTATTTGGTCTCTTGCTGGCCATTGGTGTACACAGTCTTGATGGTCCCATCTGGATACTCTCGCCTTTTAAACTGGGGTGTGTGCAGTTCTCGCTGACCATTGTCAAATTCTATTACTTTGGTTCCATCGCTGTTAAACAATAACGATGTGTTATAAAATATATTGAGTTATGTAGCGAGAAAATAATGTGCTCCTGAAGTTAACCACCTCCCGTCCATGGGCTTTCGTGAACGGCCAGACGGGAGTCTTGTAGGACTGGACGGGTGTCTTAAGACGTCCTGCCTCTGCCCCCACTCATGTGTGGCGCTCAGCACGCACATGAGCGGGGAAAATGTCAGCATGTAAACAGACAGCCAGACATTCAAGATGGCCGATCACTTGCAGGAGCTACGGGTCTGCGCCCCACCCCCTCAAAGGGAGGTCAGTACATGATCTTTCCTTTGATCTCTTCTCGGTCCCCGAATGCAGGAAGTGATGTATACTACATCACTTTCTGCATTCAGTGTCACTCTCCGGTACAGAACACCGGCGCAAAGCTGGTGAAGCAGATCTCTGCTTCATTAGCTTCTCTGGGGGTCCCTAGGTGACATGTCTCCATGGAGAGGACCTTTCATGTAAATTGGATATCACATAGGGGACTAAAGAAAAAGCCCCCCATGTGATAGCAATAAAGTTGTGTAAAAAAAATAAAAGCATAAAGAAGCTAAAAAAAAATAGCCACAATTTTTTTTATTTTACATTTTTTCTTTTTTTTTTTAAAGTCCCTCGCCGCCGCCATGCACGTGCCAGGTGCGCCAACGTGCAGAAAAAGTGACGATTCCGCCTATTGTGCCACACGTTACATATCGCCGCAAACGTCAGAGAGCAATAATTTTAGGGCCATTAATTACTGATAACATTAAAAGTGTTTAAAGCATCACCTATGGGCAATTTTGGGTATGGTCGTTTTCTGCAATTTTTGCGGGTGTGCACAATTTTAAAGCTTGACAGGTTTGGTGTCTATTTACCCGACGTGACCCCGTCTTTTATATTTTACCCAAAAATTGGGGTGATAAATGTTTCATAACATTTTATAGGGAAACCGGTCCTTTTTTTTTTGTTAACTATTAGAACAATAAAAACCCCAGTGGTGATTAAATACCACCAAAAGAAAGCTCCATCTGTCCCCAAAAAATGGTATAAAATTAGTTTCAGTACAGCGTTGCATGACGGAATAAATGTCGGTCAAAGTACTGCAGCGCTGAATACTGAAAAATGGCCTCGTCAGGAAGGGGCTATAAACACCCCAGACTTCAAGTGGTTAAGTAACAGGAAACACTGACTGCTCTAGTAAGGACAGATTGAGCTCTCTCTCATTAACATACAATGCTTCTTTAACCCTTTGCTAGGGCAGAGTTTGTTCAAAATCATAATGAGATATGTACAAAGTACAGACAGGGTTAATTATCAAAAGCATTACCCTACCAAGAAATTGGGTGAATTTGGCCACACAGTCTAGTGTGACTGCAGTAGAGGCCTTGGAGCTAAAGGAGACTCTGATGAGGTGTACTATTGGATGAGAAGCAAGGTGTGAAAGGTGTACGTATGATGAAAGAGAAGTAATATATGTAGGAGTACTTACAGATGAGAAGTTATAATTGTTCCATCAGGAAAAATGCTTTCTTCCTTTCCATCAGGATAGAGGTTTTTTATTGTCTGGTCGGGGAATGTGATCTCCTTCTTTCCATCTGGAAAATGTTTTTCTAAAATAGGAGAAAAAAAAAAAATGAAAAGGAGGAACTTAATCTACCCTGTAGACATCATTGTTCACAGCGCAGTAATCAGCCTAAACAAAGCAAACCTATGGGAAAAACACACTGAATTATAGGCTGTTGTCCACTGGAGTACAGAGAACTCTGAAACCCATGTTGTAACGCACAGCTACTATGGATGCTGTTCTGACCCCTCACTGCCCCTTTCCCAAACCATGCTAGATTTGACCCTATCATTGTGATGGTCAATAGTATTACAAAAGCACCACAGCAGTGACCATGGAAGCCATTAGAATGCCCCATGCGCTCTACAGGTAGCTGCCATTAAAGGATAATTATGAGGTGATTGATTTTCACTCAGCCTCATTACATAAATTATTCATCTAATATTATGGTTATCAGATTGCTATTTTGTCATGAATATGTGTATATCAGTCACTAAACCAAGTCCTCTCACATCCTGTAAGTTCATCCTGTAAGTTCAAGGCACTTCTGGGTGCTCTACCAGTATCTGTGACATGCATGTTTGATGGCACTCTATTTTACAATGTGACCGTTCTGGCAGACTTTTTTTACATTACATGAGGCAGCTCCGTCAGGGAGGGACCTCATTAGGTAGTGTTCATTATTAAATTTGCAATGCAGTACAGTTTGTCATGCATAGCATTCAGGTGTGGCAATACTTGGGCACATTACATCAGCATTTGTCAAAGTGGACAAGGTAGTGGGAAAAAAAAGAAATTGTAAGTATAATAAAAAATATGTTTCTTTAGCTAATGAGTGTAAAATGATTTTATATCAGCATGTAGAGCTGCAAGGTTCACTTGAAGGATTAGCATATGGTTTAAGACTCAACCCACGCCTGCCACAAGCAGAGCAAACACCTAGGAACAGCTATTACCCCACCAGGACCTGGCACCGCTGATAAACCAAACCCAACCTGGTGCATACCCATCAGGGACGTTCCTCACCTCCGCTAGAAGGAAACCACATCAGCCCCGGTTGGTCCAACAGGGGGTAAGCCACTTTCCAGTACTAGCCTTCCCCGGGCACTGAAAAAGGAGTGGGCTCAAACTTCTTCCTACCCAGAAAGAGGTAGGGACTAGGGGGCAAGGATGGAGGAGAATCCCATCATCAAGGAGGGCGAGACAAAAGGGCGAGGGATAAGGACTGCAGATAAGAATCCTGAGCCGATAATACGGTGCCTCCCCTCAGCAGCATTCACTGCTCCACCGCCAACTCCTTCCCGCCCAGCCACTGTGTTCAAACAGATTTAAAACAGTGGGCAGGAGCAAAAGCAAGCTGACTATTGCACCCGCCCACTGCTTGTGGTCAATCACCCGTTCTCTAACAGTCTCAGCCCACTGACAGTGATAGAGAAATGAGTTCTACTTCAGGTCCGCTCCTCTGCTGATTGACAGCAGGCAGTGGGCGGAAGCAATAGCCAGGCTGCTATTGGCTATTGCTCCCGCCCACTTCCTGCTGTTTACATCTTTTTGATCACGGTGTCTGGGTGGCAACGAAATGGTGGAGGGTGGCAGAGGCAAGTCGGGCATTATTGGTCTCGGTATCGACCGGTCAAATAAAAAAAAATTATTACATCCCTGGTAACAAATATAAAATGGGGTTTATTTCAGCTTGTTTGCAAACGTGGAAATAAGATGTTTTTCTTAATGTGTTTGCTGTTGCTGCTAGGGTAGGTGCCTTTTTTCTTATGACTATCTGAGAAAAGAAGCCTTAAATCTTCAGGTTATACTGCTGCCTACAGGAGAGATGGAAACTGGCAAACAAAAAAACATGAAGGCCAACCCTGGGATAACTCCTCCTACTGCCAGCGGCACATTTCTGCACACCAAAGAGCACAATCATAACCACAGAGGGAAGGGAACTATGTCCCTCAATGGATTACAAAAATCCTATTTTGTAGTCCTGGGATCAAAAGTCGAATCTTTGGCGTGGGCAACACAGCAAACAACTGCTAAACAAATGGAACTGGGGACTGTCTTCAGATGAAAGAGCTGCCTGAAGGACCTGACGCCCCAAAGCTGGAAACAGATGACCATCTGGTAAAACCTGTAAAAGCAGAGAGATGCACTCAAATAGAGCAAACAAACACCTCCTGGTGAACTGGACACAAAAGGGACAAGGACAATATTCTGATTTAGGTGACATGTAGAGATGATCTTTAGAAGATCTGGGCCTCAAAATCACCTTGTCCCATTGTAGGACCACAACATGTTCCTTGTAGGGTAACAGAGGATTGTTGTACTCCCCAGAAAATCCTTTTCTTGAAGTCAATTAAAGGGACCCAGGAAGTCTTAAACCTTCGGTATATACTGCTGCCTACTGGAGAACGGGCCAAAGCTGTGGGTCAGCCCAAGATAAACCCTCCCATCACCAGCATGCTTCAGGTTTGTTGCAAAGCAGTACCCAGAGCATCATCATGAACACAAAGAGGTGGAACCTGTTCCATAACTCCAAGTAAAGGATTTTACAGTGAGTACAAAAATCCTACTCTCTTGTCCACTTAAGAAAAAAGGAAGTATGAAATCTTCGGGACGCCTAAAAACACTCGGCCTAAGAGGTGTGCAATGCAGAAAACACTTGCGAACAGGCCCAACAAAAGGAAAAAAATTCAAATTATTTACAATACAAATACTAACATATACAAGGAAAGGAGAGGAAAAAACAAAACATTTATCTGGTTACTTCCCTTATATGATCACTTGCAAAGATCTGTCATCTGTCAAAAAGGGTTTTTATACCCAAAGAAAAATTCCCAAGGTCATTTCCCAAGTACCCCATCTACTACCCATATTTTACAAGACAGACTTGTTTATACCCAAATAGGACCTCCAAGCTTCCCGAACCACTTCAAAAAAGGTAGCTCTTCTATCCTGTGCTATACTATAAAGCAAAAGTCTCTTGGATTATGATTCATGAGAAACGTCAAAGTGTGAAAAGGGAACCTTGGGGTTTTTCCAAGCCTGAACAATAGTAATTTTTGCTGCCAGAAAAAATAGGATTTTTGTACTCACCGTAAAATCCTTTTCTCTCCGTTCATTGAAGGACACAGGGCAACAGATCGGAGATCCTGAAAGTTAGGGTATATCGCCACCTGCAGGAGTAGGACGCTAGGCACATAACAAAAAGACATAGACAGCCTAGGGGCGCGCCCCTGCTGGTGCCCCAACACCCCACCTGCTGACAAGTCTCCAGTTAGTAACAAGCAGTTAGGAGTGCATACCCAGAGAAAGAGGGCGGGGCCTGTGTCCTTCAATGAACGGAGAGAAAAGGATTTTACGGTGAGTACAAAAATCCTATTTTCTCTCCCGTTCATTGAAGGACACGGCAACAGATCGGAGATCCTGAAAAGGTAGGGACGTCACCAAGCAGTAAACCAATGAGGGATGGGCTAAACAACAACAACAAACAACCCAAAAAAGAACCACTCAAAGGGCCGCCTGCAAAACCTTACGCCCCAAACCAGCATCCGCCGATGCCAAAACATCCACCTTGTAAAATTTGACAAAGGTGTGAACTGAAGACCAAGTAGCGGCCTTGCAAACCTGAGAAACAGACGCACCATGGCGAAAGCCCAGGATGCGCCAACAGCCCTAGTAGAATGGGCAGTGACAGGAAAAGGGGGCTCCCGCCCCCTAACGGCATACGCCTGTATGACAACAGTCCGAATCCAACTGGAAATGGTAGCCGCCGACGCGGCCCGGCCCTTACGAGGGCCACCTGTGAGGACGAACAAGGAATCCGTCTCACGGAAAGAAGCAGTAGCATCCAGATAAACACGAAGAGCGCGCACCACATCCAGGCAATGCAGCGCCCGTTCCTTCCTGTGAACCGGCTTCGGGCACAAGGACGGCAAAACAATGTCCTCATTTAAGTGAAAAGCCGACACAACCTTAGGGAGAAAGGTCGGCAGAGGACGGAGAACCGCCTTGTCCCTATGAAGGACCAGAAACGGCGACTTGCAAGACAAGGCAGCCAATTCAGAAACCCTCCGAACCGAAGTAATGGCCACCAAAAAGGCAACCTTTTGGGACAAGGACAAGAGCGGAATGTCCCGAAGAGGCTCAAAGGGAGATTCCTGTAGCACCGAAAGCACCAAGTTCAGATCCCATGGTGCCAGAGGCGAGCGGACAGGAGGAGCAATACGCGTAACCCCCTGAATAAACGTACGAACCAAGGCGTTAGACGCCAAAGGACGTTGGAAAAGAACCGTCAAGGCAGAGATCTGGCCCTTCACCGTGCTCAAGGCCAACCCCTGAGCCACCCCACACTGCCAAAAGTCAAGAATTCTGCTGATGGAAAACAAGCGTGGAGAGCAGGCCCCAGCCTCGGACCAGGCAAAATAGGCCCTCCAGGTACGATGGTAAATCCTCCTAGAGACCGGCTTGCGGGCCCTAAGCATCGTGGAGATGACCGCATCAGACAACCCCTCTGTCTCTCAGCCCCTGGCTCTCAACTGCCACGCCGTCAAAGCCAGCGACTGTAAAGAAGGATGGTACACAGGCCCCTGGGACAGAAGATTCGGACTCAGAGGCAGCCGCCAAGGGGCGTCCACCAGCAGTCGAACCACGTCCGCATACCACGCTCTCCGAGGCCAGTCCGGGGCCACAGATGACGAGGACGTCTTCGACCGGTATCCGACGTAGCAGCCGAGGCAACAGGTAAAGCGGAGGGAAGGCATATAATCAGACTGTAGGGCTCCCAAGGAGCCACCAGGGCATCCACCGCGTCCGCCCAGGGATCCAGAGCCCGGGCCACGAACCTCTCCACCTTCCGGTTGAGACGAGACGCCAGAAGGTCCACATCCGGCGTACCCCAGCGAAGGCACAGCTGATGAAAGATGTCGGGGTGCAGGGACCATTCTCCCGGGTCCACAGACTGGCGACTGAGGTAGTCTGCCTGCCAATTGTCCACTCCCGGGATGTAAACTGCCGATAGGGCGGGTCCTTGCGCTTCCGTCCAAGACAGGATCTCGGACACCTCCCGACCTGCGGACGCGCTTTTTGTGCCGCCCTGATGGTTGATGTACGCCACCGCCGTGGCGTTGTCGGATTGAACCCGAACCGACAGACCCTGAAGCCGGACCGACCAGTGAAGTAGGGACAGGGGAATCGCCCGAAGTTCCAACACATTGATCGGCAGACGGGACTCGTCCGGTGACCACCGACCCTGCACCGTCAGGGAGCCCAAGGCTCCCCCCCAACCCCACAGGCTGGCATCCGCCGTGACCACCGTCCAGCGCACCGGAAGGAAGGACTTCCCGTGCACCAACACCGGAGATTGCAGCCACCAACCCAAGGAGGCCCGCGCCTCCCGAGACACCTGAATCTCCCTGTCCAGGGATGAGGTCGACTTGTCCCACTGCACCAGGATGTCCCTCTGGAGGACCCTGGTGTGATGTTGAGCAAAGGGCACCGCCTCGAAGGAGGCCACCATGAGACCCAGGACCTGCATGCAGCAACGAATGGACGACCACCGGCGAGACCGCAACAGGCGAACGCAGTGGCGAAGCTTCTGCAGTTTGTCCGGGGGAAGAAACACCCTGGCCGCGACCGTGTCCAGGGCCATATACTCCAGGCGAGGGGAAGGCACCAAGCAAGACTTCTGGATGTTCAGGATCCAGCCGAACTCCTCCAGGGAACGCACCGTGACCCCCAACGCCGACACCAGAGAGGAATGGGACTTCGCTCGCAGGAGCAGATCGTCCAAGTACCCCACGATCGAAATCCCCCAGCAACGCAGCAGCCCCAGAACCGGCGCCAGCACCTTGGTGAACACCCGTGGGGCCGACGCCAGGCTGAAGGGCAGCACAACGAACTGGAAATGCTCGTCCCCCACCGCGAAACGCAGAAATCGCTGATGAGATGCGCAAATAGGCACATGAAGGTAGGCATCTTTGATGTCGATAGAGGCCAACAAGTCCTCCGGACGAAGGTACGTCACCACAGATCGAATCGATTCCATGCGGAAGCGACGGACCCGCACAAAAGGTGTTTAGGCGTTTGAGGTCCAGAATGGGCCGAACCCCCTCCTTCTTGGACACCGTGAACCCAGGTGTCTGAGACGTGAGCCACCCAGAAGTCCGCAAAGAGCCGAAGGCGCGCCCCCACCCCCCCCCGGAACCCTCTCTTACCCCCCCCATCAGATCCTTAATGATCTCATCCAAGGAAGCGCCAAACAAGCGGTCCACCGTAAAGGGAAGCTCTGTCAGAGCCTTTTTTGAAGCCTGGTCAGCCGACCAGCACTTCAGCCAAAACAAACGACGAAGGGTGACCGCCGTCATCGACACTTGCGACACCAGGGGTGCGGCATCCAGGGCCGAATTGCACACAAACTTAAGACCCTGCACCAGCTGCTCCGCCAAATCCACGTAGGCGGGGGAGACCTGTTCCTCCCCCAGCCCCTGATGAAGCATCTTCGCCCATTCAGTCAGGGTCGCGAAACCAGGGCAGACGCCAGGACCGGGCGCATCAAAGCCCCAGACACGGAAAACAAGGTGCGGGAAACCGCCTCAGCCTTCCGATCGGTGGGGTCCTTAAAGGACGGCGAATCCTCAACCGGGATAAGAGTGGCCTTGTTCAAGCGGGAGACCGGGGGGTCCACCACCGGCGCAGTGGCCCACTTGGACAGGAAACCTTCCTCAAATGGATAGCGAACCGAAAATCGCTTCGGAACCGCAAAGGATTTGGACAGGCGTTTCCACTCCTTATAAATGAACTCGTTAAAAAAAGGAATGTAGGGAAACACCTTAGCGGAACGCTTGCCCTGTGAGGGCTGTGGCCATGTGAGGGCTGTGGGCTGCGCTCGGCGGACCCCTCTAGATCACCTCTCTGCGCTGCCTGTACGCCTGCGCTTCTCTGCCAGTCGACTCTGCGCCCTTCGGGGTCCCTACGATCCACAGCCCCCGCACAGCAGCAAAAACTGCCCACCAGAGAATCACCACCAGGCCACAGGGAGACCACCCGCAGTACTCACGACCCCCAGCTGTGTCACTGTGTCCAGCACCGGCACCGTCCGACCCCCAGCAAGGGAGAGCTGAACCCTGTGTCCTTCCTGCAGCGGCGTCTGAGGCCGAAAGGAAGTGTGTCCTCGGCCGTCCGGGGATGAAGAGAGCCTTGGCGGAAGTGACGCGGCAGAAAGGGCAGCTTGCCCTATTCCAAAATGGCGCCCGCGACGACACCCGGAGGCCGCAATGGAGCCGGGCCTCGATTTTCGGCCCGGCCGCCGCATGATCGCGGCCGTACCCGCGAGCGCCCAGGCAGCCCCTCACCGCACCACAGAGGCCGTATGCAGCCGCTTGTCGCTGTCCCCACAGCGCTGGCATCCACAACCCCAGGTCCAGCAGGGGAGTGGAAGAAGGCGGACGCCCCCGACCGCAGACGCGGCGCCGCCAGTCCATGGAAGTGCTGTGACATGTGCACCCCGGGGAACGAAAGTCGCAGCCGACCCGCCGAGGCAGAGCCTGCATGCGCTCGATGGCCACCCAGGGTAGACTACCAGGATCCATCACCATCCAGCATGGTGACACTTGCTAGCAGATCCGAGAAAAAAAACGGAAGGAAAAGAAAATTTCCAGAGAGAATTTTTTTTTAGCTCCTTACTCCTGACGCTAGGCAAAAAACTGGAGACTTGTCAGCAGGTGGGGGGTTGGGCCACCAGCAGGGGCCGTCCCTAGGCTGTCTGTGTCTTTTTGTTATGTGCCTAGCGTCCTACTCCTGCAGGTGGCCCTGTGTCCTTCAATGAACGGGAGAGAAAGAAACATGATCTATTTAAGTTTTTAGAGACTGTAGGAATATACTTATTAAATAATGCAAAACATGGTTCACATGAGACTCATGCCTTGGTAATTTTATAGACACACACACTTTGTCCCAAAATGTACATACTTTAGAACATAGCCACCATATGCGATACATCAAACCCACACTGTCACATCCTCAAACACTGCGAGGAGGATCTCGGATGAATATTCACCAAATTGGCTGGAACTAGATACCATCGTGTCAGGACCTTGATATTGGCTTTAAAAGGAGAACTATGGGGTCAGTGTTTTTCCCCATAGTTCTCCTTAGGGTAACGGGAGGACACAAACTAGCGTCCTCCCGTTACCCTAAGCTCAGTATACCGCGAGCTACAGCTCGCGGTATACTGAGACGCCGCAGCCGGAGCGGATCCCGACACCGAGATCCACCCAGCTGCGTGAGTGACAGCTGGCTCTGCCTATCTAGAGGCAGAGCCAGCTGTCCCCTCCCCCGTCTGTTCCGCCAGTCAGCACTGGCGGATTGGGGAGGGGGGAGTCCAGCCCCTCCCCTGTCACTGTAGAGAGCCGTGACAGGATCGAGAGGTGAGCAAACACCGGCATCTGTTCGCTCACCTCCCGATCTACTGAGCAGACCTGTGAAAGTCTCATTGTCACAGGTCGGCTAGAACTATGAGGTGAGTGGAAATTCGATTAGTTCTCCTTTAAATAATCAAACATTTAGAAGGCCTCTTGATGCTCTTGTACAACATTGATGCCACTCCTCCAGTGAAATCTCATAACTGATTTCTCGTTCCCATGCTGTCATATAAAATAGTTTGGATGGTAAATCCATTAAAATAGAGTAAATATATGTAATACCCCCTCAGGGTTTCAGGGTGTTCATATTTGGTATGAATGGGGATGGGTGGTGGTACAGGGCCCAAGGATGACACAAAGTGACTAATCTGCATAAAATGGTGGCATACACAGTCTTTCCTTACAATATGTCAAATAGATAGGTTTACGATCTCTAAAAAAATCACTAATCCAATACAACCCCTTGTGCAACCACCATTTAAAGGCCTGTGGCTGAAATTCTGGAGGAAAATTCAGATTGTAGAAGAGAGGAGCTAGGAGAGTATGCAGTGACAAACTATAACATCTCCTTAACCTATCCCACAAAAATATAGAATGAGACAATGTATGGGGCTAAAATAACAGGACGTTGTTTGGGAGAAAGCTATTTTAATAAACATATTGAAACATTAGGAGCTGATTTAGTTTCCATAGATACCCAATCTGGGTGCTCTCCTTAGGCGTACACCGTGGATAGTTGTACCAACTGAGCTGCCCGATAATATAACCATAGATAAGACACTCCCAGGAGATCTTATACCAAAGCTTGTATCAAGTGTATTTAAAACCAATTAAAAATTCAGATTTAATCACTTTAGTTTTTAATGGACTTGACACAAGTCTCGGTATAAGATCTCCTGGGGGTGTGTGGAAACATGTAATGGGGTAAAACCAGTGACACTGGTGCAATAGAAGAGCACACTACATAGTAAAGAGACTAGAGTTTCCACGTGAATGATGAGCTGCAATAAGAAGCAAGTCATGTAACTGCAATGTTAATGACATGCACAACAAGGAGGATGCTCTATTCTAAACATTTACAGAGAATGGAGACATACAAGAATAGTGAATGTAAGAAACGTGTGGAATGGAGGGCTACAGGTGGAGGGGAACATTGGACAGCACTGAACACAGCAGCGGTGGAGATTGTTACTGTTGAGACTGCCGGGTGGAGGACTGACTTCATCAGTGGACTGTTTCTCACGGGATTAAGAGGCAAGTGTAGTTTTCTGATTCCCAGAATATACAAAACTGTGTCACAAGTGAACTGTGATTGTGCTGAACCTGAGAATATTTTGCTTGTGATAATTTTTTGGGGAAGCTTGTGAAGAGAAGTATCCATATAAAGTGAATATACATTTTTGAGGTATTCCAGAGAGGAAGCGTAGCATATGAAGTTGTTTTCAGTCTAACTTGGAGTAAGTTGTAACAACTGGGCAATCTATGGTGCGCTTCAGAAAACTTACATTTGGTCACATTTATATCCCATCACATCCTGTCACTCCTCTTCCCCTCACCTCCCTCTAGAGGTGGCTGGAGGCAGAAAGAGAAGATGTGTCTGAACCTCTTGATTATCCACAAGACAGGTTTGCCTTGCAGTGTTGAAAGTGCACTTACTCTGAAATAAATGCAATCTGGGTGCATTTACCTGCCTAGATTTTCCCAGAAATAAACAATTTGGTTTTTGGTTTCAGCAGATGTTCAAACAGATTGGGCCTGGTGGCTGATAGATTTGTAGTTTTATAAATGTGGTGAATGTTGCGGACATGTGCTCTATATAACTAAATCACACAGTGAAAGATGAGGCAGAGTGCCAGCAGCAAATAATTCACCTCTTTACAAGTAAGCCCTAAAGTGTTTATATGAAATCCTTATGAAATAGTCCTTATAGACCATTTAATGGACAGGCAAGGAGCCTTGTAAAATGCTCACCTATTTGTCCATGGGAAAACTGAAGTATTTCTATTCCATCAGGATATGTTGTGTGTGTAGTCTGAGCATCAGCATAGTAATAAATCTGGAAGACAACCAGAAAACATGATGATTACTACAAAAACACGGCTGCACCAAAATATATTATTAAACCAAGTACCTACCACTCTCTGATCTGCCATCACTTGCTTGACATCTCCATTAAAGAAGGTCACAGTCGTGGCTTTTCCATCAGCGCTCACTTCCTTCCGTGTCCCATTTGGAAATAAAATAACGTGACAGCCATTTTTCAGAATCCGCTCCACCTAGAGGGAAGTATGTATGTTAACCTCTATTACGGCAAGATTCTAAACCAACTGACAGGTGCATGGAAAGGTCCTGGACAGATGTCTGAATATGCCAAACCTTAAGAACTTCTCTTTCAATTCCCTAACATACACTTAGAAATGAGTGCACTTTGCAGCTACAGCAGTTATTAAATGCCATACTGGAACTGTAATCCATTTAATACGTTCGTTTATATTTTATTTGCTCTCGTTGCAGCCTCCAAAGCAATGCCTCCATTTCTGTTAGGTCATAGATGGCTTAAACGTATTTCCACTTTTTCCAGGTACATTTGAGTAAATGTATCCTACTGTTCTAGATGTTTGGAGCAGGCTTTTGGTCAGGCTGGAAGCTACTCTGAACAATTTATAAGCAAGAGTGGAGAGGGACATAGTGGGGAATGGACTACTGTCATTAACATACAATTCAGAACACGAGCTTCAAGATCTTTAACCCAGTGTTAGGATAGACAGTGTTGCAACTAACAATGAGATATGCCAGCACAGTGCCAATGGGGTTAAATTATGGTACACATTAACTCCACAATCCCATCCTTAACACTGCACAGCTGGAGAAGACTGTTTTTTTTGGGAGTTTTCAGAAAAAAGAGCGAGTAAAAATATACGCGGCAATTTTCTATTTATTTTTTTTGTAATCATGTGCTACTAGAATAGGAACATGTAGCAAATATAAAGGAGATGTTATGCCAATTTGGTTGCAAAAGTGGAAATATATTTTGAGACTATTTAATCAAAACATACATGAGGCAAATACAGTAATCTGTTACTTTAGTCACAAAAATGACAATTGCAACTAAATAGTGTCACAGCATCCTTCTACTGTTGGTGATTAACAACTATGATAAAAGGCAAGGGGGCTTCTGTGTAATAAAGAATAGGCCTACTTCTAGCATAGCATCAGACAAGACATGTATGGTCTTAAAGGAGAACTATGAGGTTAAGGCTTTTCCCCATAGTTCTCCTTAGGGTAACGGGAGGACACAAACTAGCGTCCTCCCGTCACCCTAAGCCCAGTATACCGCGAGGTACAGCTTGCGGTATACGGAGACGCCGCAGCTGAAGCGGATCCCGACAATTATGTCTGGATCCGCCCAGCTGCGTGAGTGACAGCTGGCTCTGCCTATCTAGAAGCAGAGCCAGCTGTACCTGCCCCCTCCCGATCCGCCAGTCAGCGCTGGCGGAGCGGGGAATCCAGCCCCTCCCCTGTCACGGCAGAGAGCCGTGACAGGATCGAGAGGTGAGCGAACACCTCTATTCAGCTGCTTGCTTCAGCAACATTAGAGGCAAGCTATCATTTTTAAATCTTTGTAAAAAATGTGTATTAACCCTTACAGTGGGGCTACCAGGCTGCAAGAGTTAAAGCAACACTAAACTCAGAAATTAAATAATAAAAGTATTTCATATTATAGAAATAATAAATGACTGTGTGTACCTTTTATGTCATTGTTCAGCTCTAAAGGCTCCAAAATGAATTGTATTTCTCTCCAGCCACAACTTCCTGCCAGAGAGTGGCTTCCTTTCTTCTCCATGGTCCCTTTGTGAGCTGAAAAGTAACCATCCTCTGTGCTGGTTCATGGAAAGGACTACAACATGCTGTGGGCGTGTCTTCTCAGTCTCCACCCACAACTCCTCCCTTCTAGACTCTGCAAGGAGCTGGGATTTCTTCAGCTCTCTCACACTAATATATGATCTTTGATTTCTCTCCTCCTGGCTCACCAAGGAGGGAGGGTGGGGGGAAGAGAGGAGATTCATCATGTGAGCTGTCACCAGCCTCATACTTTCTTCTGAGTCTCAGCTCACATGTCACAGCTAGGACTGGAAATTACACAATTTTATAAGTGTGGAAGGGACTGAATTATATTGTTATATGGCAGGAAGAGCCAAACTCCGGCCCTCCAGCTGTGATGGAACTACAAATCCCATGTGGCATTGCAAGATTCTCACAGACAAGACTACCGGAGAGAGATGCATCATGGGATTTGTAGTTACACCACAGCTGGAGGGCTGGAGTTTGGCTATCCCTGTTATATGGTGTGGGTGTGTGTGGGGGAGCTGGGAATTATATTTTATATGTGTGTGGGGGGACTGGGATTGTGTGTATATTATGTTATATGTGCAGGGATAGGTTTTTTTTAATGTGAATGGCGGGAGGGGGTTGGGGGGGTCAGAGAGAGAGTATAAGGCTCCATTCACACCTGTATCATTAGGTGCAATTAGGGATTCCTGCATCAGGAATCCCTAATCTGGCGTTCACAAGCGGCCGCTGTCACCCATTCAAGTTAATGATCAGGTGACCGAAGTTGCGTGTAAACTCCCGCACAACGCATGTAATGGTAAGTGATATGATTACATTCGGTTAGGAATCAATCACTCTCCCTGGACGCAATGATTGTGCATTCAGGGAGAGTGTTTTCTAACTGCATGTAATAATATCACATACAATTACATGCCGTGTGCAGGCGTTTACATGGAATTGGTGTCACCTGATCATTAACTTGAATGGGCGACAGCGGCCGCTTGTAAACACCAGATTAGGCATTCCTGCTGCAGGAAAACGCAAGTTTCTGATGCAGGAATGCCTAATCGCACCTAAACCTACTGATATATATGGGGCCTTATTGAGTGTGTATTAGGGTCCATAGTACCAAACCAGATATAGTTACATTTTATTTTAAAGTTTGAAATTTCGCGAGCGGCCCCCATGGGAGAAAAAAATGTGTCTAGTGGCCCCCGAGGGAATTTAGTTTGAGACCCCTGTTCTAAAGGGATCAAAATAGTAAGACTTTATTGTAAAACATAAATAAATGTGGCTTTGGAGAATGTTCATTGTGTAGATGTGTACAAGGAGAAAAAAGCTCAGGGTTTTGTGTTGCTTTAACTGCTTGTTTTTGTCCAGGTTAAAAAAAAAAACACCTCACCTAAACTGTGAAGCCGGCTTGTTCCATCGGTCCTTCCAGCCTCTCTCCCCCTACGCTGTAGTGGTCTAAAGGTCCCATAAATCATCACATTCTATACATTAGGATGCTGAGAATATTCCAATGCTGCAGCAATGGAGGAGAAAGGCTGAATGGAGGTCTGTGACAGCTGGCCAGCTCGGAGCTTCAGGGGAGTATAAAACTTAATTTTGAACCTAGGCAAAAACCAACACTTAACCCTTGCAGTGCGGGGGGGGGGGGGAGGGGGTTTCTTGGAGTTTATCTTTAAAGCAGTGAATCTGACATTTACGAAATCTTACCGACAGTAATTGATTCGCAACAAATGAATGTTTGATTAAAGCCACAGTCACAGATTAAAAAATATGCTCCTTAGGTCTAGCCAAAACCAAAACCTTTTTTTTTAATTAATTAAGGACAGCGTGGAGAAGGGTTAGAACTCTTGGTTTTTATTGCTTAATGTGTCCATGAAAGGTTTTCCCTCAGTTTGGAGGGATTTCCCCTACCTTCATTTTGTGTTGACAGGAGGTGAAAGGAAATAACTTTAATGGCACAAAAACTGGCAAAAAGAAAGAGTTTTAACCCTACTTGATCACAAACTGGAAAAAAAGAAAGGTTTGGGCTTTCGGTATATTTTCAGCGAGGAGACACAGAATTCCCTCAGCAATATGGGGACAGCAAACATTAATTTCTTTCAGGCATACTTGCTCTTACTGTTTGAGTAAAATTCAGTTTGAGCTATTGAGCTCTGTAAACAACTAGAGTTTAAAGCTCCACTTGACAGAAAATTAGAATACAAACTATTCATATGCAATAATTACCTGATGGAAAAAGTGAAATATTTTTTAGACCTCACCAGAAGAAAAGAAATGTGCACAACACTGTGCATTGCTTTTCAATGTCACCTAGCTGCTGGGATTTAAGACTCAAGTCCCAGTGAATATGGTGATCCAATGGCATTTTGGCAACATATACACTCAATGTATGTACAGTGATGAGACTGCTCACCTTCCCATCTGGATAGGATACTTCTCCCTGGACATCATCACTTTCTTTCACAGGAAAGCTCTCACTTTTCATTTCCGTGGGCAGCACCTTTTCAGAAACCTGCAATTAAATGTATTTTTGCAAAGTACTAAACAAGTTTGGTAGTACACAGAAAAATAAGCAACAGGAAATCCTGTACTGAACGAGAAATGTGTAAAGGAGAAAAAAAAAAAAAAAAGGATTTCTGCAGGGAACTTTTGTCTAAATGAAGCTGTAGCTTGAACCATGCACACCACATCCAGACAGTGGAGAGAGCTCTTTAGGATGGTGAGGAGCAGGACATAGAGAAGGCGGGACAATGTCCTGGTTAAGGTGGAAGGGAGAAACCACTTTAGGAAGAAAAGAGGCTTTTGGTCTCAAAACAACTGGGTCCCTATGCAGTACAAGGAGGGGTTCCTTATAGGTTAGAGCCACCAATCCTGAGATAAGTTGTGCCGAGGTGATGGCTACAAGAACTTTATCAGTGAGAGTAGACAGGGAAATATCCCTGAAAGGCTCAAAGGGTGGTCACTAGAGAGCCAACAGAACTAGGCTGAAATACCACGGCGACAAAAGGGAAACAAACAGGTGGAGCAATGAGAGAGACATCTTGTACAAAAGCTTAAACAAAGGAGTAAGAAACTAGCGGTCTCTGGGGGAAAAAAAACAAAAAACAACACCAGGAACCGGATCTGGCACTTAATGGAGCTCAATGGTAACTGCTGATCCAGAACAGAATAGAGAAAGGACAGGATTAGCATCTGAGTAGCTTTGCACCATGAGAAATATGCCTTCCCAGTGCAATGGTAGGCCTCACGAGAGGCCTACTTCCTAGCCTTTAACAGGAGAAAAATAACCAAATGTGATAAGTCCCTGTCCTTCAGAACATGGGATTCAACAGCGCACAGAGAATCTGCCAGGTGACTAAGGAGGCCCAAGTACCACACTTACCTGGCAAGTATGTTGCAATGGGAAACATCAGAATTCCCTCAATTTAAATCCTGCATAGGAGATGAGGGAGAAGGTTTAGAGGAGGAAAGGGGAAGATCTGGATTAACTGGTCCCATGGAGTCCCCAGAGCATTCACTGCTGGGGCCTGGGGGGGGGTCCCTGGATCTGGACAAGAACCGTTACAGTTTGTTGTTGAACCTAGAAGCAAGGAGGTCCACCTCCAGCATCCCTCATCTGTGAAAAAGATCTTGTAACACCTCCGGGTAAAGAGACTATTCCCCGGAGTCCTGACATTGGCAACTGAAGAATTCCACCTGCCAATTTTAAACACCTGGAATATGGACCATTGACAGAGCTGGTATATGGTTTTGCCCAAGTCAGAATTTGATCTGCTTTTCTAAGCTGCAGAACTTCTGGTTCCCTTTTGGTGGTTGATGTAAGCCACCGCTATGGCATTGTCCAAACAAATCCTGCTTGGATGTCCCTATAGTTGAGAGGTCTGGTATTGCACGGATAAACAAATTTACGCAGCACTTTACATAATTGCACATTCACGTCAGTCCCTGCCCTCAAGCAATTTACAATCCAAGGTCCCCATCTCACATGTATACATACAGGGCCGATTTAGACAGGGGCCAATTAACTTACCAGCATGTCTTTGGAGTGTGGAGGATACTAGAGTACCCGGGGGAAGCACTAACCACTACACCAATGTGCCTCCACAGTAAGCAGATACTCCTCAGGTACCAAATCATTAGAGCTGCAGCTAACGATTATTTTCAAAATCGATTAGTTAGCAGATTATTAAGTTCGATTAATCGGTTAAAAATAAAATAAATGTAAAAAATGGCTCCAGTGGTGGGACTTTAAAGTGACCCTGTGTGTGTTGTGAAGTAGCCACTGCTTCAATCTAGCTTCTGCGATAGAAACAATCTCAATACAAATTAGTAAACTAAATGTGAGCTTGTGATAGACACAATATTGTGCAGTTCTGTTCATGGTTATGGTAGTTGAATGCATTTTTTTTTAAATAAATTCTGTTTAAGATTTAATTCCCGAGTTTAGGGTCACTTTAGGGGTATACTACAAACCCTCCCCACTTGTGTTAGTAAACTGGTTAGGCCTGTTGTACAGCTGCTGCAGTTATGACCCACCATTAATGAGAAAGCAGACAATATTCCTGTAAGTGATACTAGTTCTGACCCTGAGGAGCAGAAGGGTTGACCTTGTCACTAAAGGCAGCAGGGAGCCCCAAGACATCCTGAGGACCGGTGAGTATGCGCAAACTGCAAAGCTTACAGGCAGTATGGCTGTGGTTGAACACACTCTAATAAATAAACCCTATGTGATGTACGGACAGAGAGACTCTCAAGGTAAAAGCGCACAGACTTGCACACCAAATGAAGCACACCATACATTTCCGATGATAGACCTCGCTGAAAATAGCCTTTCTAACCTAAAGCATAGTAGAGATCACACATTCAGAGATGCTCCTGTCCCTCCAAACCGCCATGCTGTTAAAGCCAGAGACTGAAGCGGGATGATAAATCGTTCCTTGGACCGAATAAGATTCTGACAGAGCCCCAAACCATCCAGCAGAAGTCTTAACAGATTGGTTGCGTAGCACATATGCCTGGGCCAGTCTGAAGCAATGAGAATGACTAGAATGCCCTACATCTTGATACTGCAAAGCAGATGAGGATTAGGTTTTAAGGGGAGGGAAAGCAGAGATTAGGGTATACTGATCCCACAGAGCATCAACTGCTTCTGCTAGAGTATTCCTAGTATCTGGAGAAAACCTATACAATTTGTTGTTGAGCCTGGTGCCCAGAAGGTCGACATTCACTGCGCATATGTTCTGCCATTACAGAGCAAGCAAAAAGTATTCTTACAAATGGTAATCATGACCCTGTGGAGCAGACAGGTTAGCAGCCGAAGTGGCCTTGTCACTGGAGGCAGCAGGGAGCCCCCAAGACGTCCTAAGGACTGGCACATGTGTGCAATCTACAGAGCTTACAGGCAGCGCGGCTCTGCACGCTCTAACAAAATGGCACACATGTGAAGAACGATCTGGGAAAAGGCGGCTCCTGAAACAGTAATGGGGTCAGATTTAAATGGCACTGTGTTCCACCCCCCCACTGGCTGTAAAATAAAATGTCAAGGCCAGCAGCACCACATAAACTCCAAAAGGGAAAGTAGTAAACTGTTAGTCACACACCCCAGAGCTCCTCAATAAAGGGCAAACGGCCCAACCTGCCACTGTTGGTGAGAGAAAGCAACCAAGGCAAGTTCAGGATTCCCCCAGACTTTGCCCTCCTAGCAGCCACTCCATCAGGAGTCTTCAGGGACAGGTGGCCACTGAAATGTGAACCATGACCTGGGCATGTAAAGCATTCTATGGCTTCCCACCACATTGCATTAGGCTATCACCCCTCAGTACCAAAGGTGCAGTGTCCAGTGCACGAAAGACACATTACATGTTGGCTGTCTTTTTTCAATTGTGTCTGGAAGCACCTTCTGAGGCTATGCCAAGAATCAGCTAATCTGCATAGCTGTTAGATGAGCACTAGGGTTTCTGCAGCAACTGAAGAAACTTGCAGGAAAATAAGTTACTTAAATAAAGTAGTAAAAGGTTTTGCTTCTCTCAGGAGCTGAGAGAAGACATCTGTCCCTGAAGGACACCATAAAGAAAACTGAGGCTTGCGGAGGGGGGAGGAGTTATGCAGAGCTTTCCTAACAGCTTTGCTTGCCAATATCCAATCTCCTGGAGGGGGCAGCGTAACTCTACATTCCTGAACACTATGCTGTGTCCTGTAATGTACAATACAGAAATTACTATTGAATAAAACCCCTTACCTGGGAAACTGTACTGGCTGCTGACTCTGGTATCTTCACTCTTGTTAGCTCAGAATTACTAGACTCACCAAGTGACATCTGCCTGAAACTCCGAGAGGACAGTCCTAGAGGAGGAATAGGTACAAGGTCAATCCACACAAACTGAAATTTAGGAGTTTATGAGTGGACTAAAATCATCTGAATGACCCTTTGATTCTGAGTAACTACAGGAGCATGGTCTCACAACATAGAAAAATTGCATTTTGTACTCGCCATAAAATCCTTTTCTTGAAGTCCATTGAGGGACACAGGAAGTTTATAACCTTCAGGTTATACTGCTTCCAAATGGTGGATTGGACACTGGTAAACAAGCAAAAACTAGTACAGAAAGAGTTGGAAATGCGAATGCAAAGAGAAAGAAAGACTGGAGCACAGGCATTGATGTGCCTTGCGTTTCCGTGCGGCTAATCGCATTGCGGCTAAAGAATCGCGCCGGAACGCACTGTGTCTGGTGTGAACGAGGCCTTAATTGAAAAGGGCAGAGGATGCTGCCACAACTGATGGAGCTAAAGAGGACTCCGATGATGCGATAGACTTCAGGAGCAGGCAACATGATTCCAGGCTGCAGATGTCCGCATTGCGAGTATGCCCGCATTGCGAGTATGCCCGCTGCAAGCGACCCCAGAACCATTGGCAGAGTGTGAGTTGAGGGCACCAGAGTCAGCAGGACTGTGCCCTCCCTGTGTCTATTATAAGACTTGTGGCCATGTCAAAGTCATAAAAAGATCCAAGCTTCACATGATTCTTTATAAAAGCCGCAGCGGGAAGATGTTTCCTCAATGATGCATCGCAAAAGAAAAGTGTAAGGGGCACACACTAAAACAATGGATGATATCAATGCACAGTCCCACAGTGTTAACCCGTTTCACAGTAGAAACCAGCACTAAAGGGGAATACTGACGTCCAGTGGCCTATGTAAATGAGATAAGCTCCTCATGCTCAGCCAGACCAACTTACTCACTAAGTGTTTAGAACCAGGGCAAGTTCTGAGGCAATGCCAGTGGCTCTGGACCTGGAAAGTGCTCTGCAACTAATTTTTACCTGAGTGAAATTGAGGAACGCTGGCAGTAGGAATGGTTATTCTAACTACCCTACAGTTTGCCTGTGTGCAATCCTCTGGTGGGCGGCAGTACAACCCAAAGGTTAAGGGCTTCCTGTGTCCTTTAATGGTCGAGAAAAAAAAAAAAACAATTGGCTTGGGGGGAAAAAAAAAAAAAGGATCTTCGTTTGTAGTGGGTTGGCCTGCAAACTACAAAGAACAAATTTCTTGTCACTGGAGACCCCCCGAGGCACAAGAATGGGCGCAACAGTTTTCCCACCAACCTCTACGTCACTACTTTGTCCTTCAAGGCTACGATTGACCTCTTGGTTATTTCTCTGACTAATGCATTATTTACTCCATTATTTGAAAACTGGTGGACTGCCTTCTCTAGACAGTCACAACTGTACTATATGTCTACCATTTATTTTTAATAGTGGATTGCATCTCCAGGGGATAACAATGTATTTGTTAACTTCTCCTGAGCTTTATCTCAGACCTGTTAAGTTTCATGTTCTTGATTATACTGCATGTGTAGATACATTCTCCAACAACAGGTGTTTTTCCTAAGGCAGCGTGACTATTTGCACACTAATAATGTGACTTCTGAAAGCAGCTGTTGCCCTAGCTTCTAGTTATGGGTTTAACAGTAAGAGGGATAAACACTTTCACAAGGAGACTTATGTATTAATAAGGTTTTTTCTACTTCGATTATTTGGACTATTACATGTAGATCAGTAAAAAATAATCAAATCCTCTTCAACTCCAGGTTGTACAGCTATGAATGTGGGAAAATTCCAAGAGACCGAGCAAGAGAAGAGATGGAAAGCACTGTATTTTGTTGAAAAGAGGAAGAATACCTCGCCTAAGAAATGTTACCCAATCCACAGCAAATCTTGACAACAGTGCTTTATATACAGTCATGGCCAAAAATATTGGCACCCCTGCATTTGTCAGATAATGCACCACTTGCAGAAAATTGTTGCAGTTACAAATGTTTAGGCATTCTCATGTTTATTTCTTTTGTTTGTATTGGTATGACAGTTGTTTAGAAAAAAAAAAACCTGACACAATCCACACAATACTGGACAACATTATTGGCACCTTCTCCAAATTGCAAGAAAATATTGCATTCCAAGTTTTTGTGGAAAAGCATGGACAATCTCAAGGTTACAAATCCATCTCCAAGGATCTTAATGTTCCTGTGTTCACTGTGCGCAACATTGTCAAAAAGTTTACAGCACATGGCACTGTAGCTAATCTCCCTGTACGTGGACGAAAGAGAACAATTGATCAAAGATTGCAACGAAGGATTGTTGGAATGGCGGATAAAGACCCTCCATCAACTTCCATACAAATTCAAGTTGACCTTCAGGCACAGGGTACAACTGTGTCAGCTCACACTATACGTCGCCCCATCTGAATGAAAAGGGACCATAGCGGTAGGAGACCCAGGAGGACCCCACTGCTGACACAAACATAAAAAAGCCAGATTGGAGTTTGCCAAAATCCTTTTCAGAGAATGTGCTGTGGACAGACGTAAAAAAAAAAAAAAAAAAAAAAAAGACAGCTTTTTGGTAAAAACCATCATAAACTGTTTTCAAAAAAAGAAATGAGGCCTTTAACCACTTGCTGACCGGGGTGTTTATACCCCCTTCCTGCCCAGGCCATTTTTCAGTATTCAGTGCTGCAGTACTTTGACTGACATTTATTCCGTCATGCAACGCTGTAGTGAAATGAATTTTATACCATTGTTTGGGGACAGATAGAGCTTTCTTTTGGTGGTATTTAATCACCACTGGAGGTTTATTTATTACTATATAATGAAAAAAGTACCGAAAATTTTTTGGGGGAAAAAAACTGTTCTCCCTACGTTATGTTATAAAACATTTATTATTACCCAATTTTTTGGTAAAATATAAAAGACGGGGTCACATCGGGTAAATAGACACCAAACATGTCAAGCTTTAAAATTGCTATCACATAGGGAGCAAAGAAGCTCCCTATGTGATAGGCAATTTGCAGTGACAGGTCCTCTTTATGGAGACATCAGGGGTCATTAATGTCACCTTAGGACCCCCAGAGAAGCTGATGAAGCAGAGACCTGCTTCACCAGCTTCTCTCCGGTTTCTGTACCGGAGAGTGACACTGAATGCAGGAAGTGATGCAATACACATCACTTCCTGCATTCAGAAGGGGAGATCAAACGGAGCTCGTGCACTGAGCTCCGTTTGATCTTCAGCCGCAGAGCTGCTGCACTGGTCCCGTGCTCACACCGGGAACGGCGGAGCCCGGGATCGCCAGCAGCGGCGGAAGGGGCGCACACCCGAACGCATATTACAAGCGATCGGGCGTCTCTACAGACGCCCGAACGCTTGTATGTAAACAGCCATCGCTGGCGGTTTACATTCAAAGCCGGTTTCCCGCTCGTGCCCGCCGCCTAGCAGTCAAACATGGTGGAGGTTCACTAATGTTTTGGGGTTGCTTTGCTGCTTCAGGCACTGGAGGTCTTGACTGTGTCCATGGCATTATGAAACCTGAAGACTACCAAAGAATTCTGGGGTGCAGTGTAGGGCCCAGTGTCAGAAAGTTGGGTCTCAGTCAGAGGTCACGGGTCTTACAGCTGGACAATGACCCAAAGCACGCGTCAAAAAGCACCCAGAAATGGTTTTAGACAAAGCGCTGGAGAGTACAAGACTGGCCTGCAATGAGTCCAGATCTGAATCCCATAGAGCACCTGTGGAGAAATCGCAAAACAGCAGTTGGCAAAAGGAACCCTTCCAATCTGAGAGACTTGGAGCAGTTGGTGAAAGAAGAGTGGTCCAAAATTCCTGTAGAGAGGTGTAAGAAAAACTCATTGATTTCATTTTTTTTTCCAAGGGCTGTGCTACCAAATATTGAGGGTGCCAATAATCCTGTGCAGTCCATTTTTGAAGTTTTGCATGGATTGTGTCAGATTTGGCTTTTTTTTCCTCTCAACTTTTGTGTCGTACCAATACAAACAAGAAATAAACATGAGAAGGCCAAAACATTTGTAATTGCAACAGTTTTCTGCACAAAGCGGTGCATTATCTGACAGAAATGCAGGGGGTGCCAATATTTTTGGCCATGACTAAGTATGTTGCTAAATGCAATGTATTGTATTACATGTGTTGACTCAGACTGCAATATCAAGATCCTAGGTAAAAAAAAACAAGACTGCGGCTTGTGCATTCCTGAAAACCAAAGACCCATCATGTATGTACTTTATAATTTAAGTGCAGTAATGGGCAGCATTTAGCTTTAGAGAACGATCAGACAGACCCACCTTTAATTGGAGACTGACTTCTGAGGACTTTTATGTTCTTTTCTGGTTCAGGAACAGGTGTACGCCTCTGTTTAAATGCATAGAGGAGAAAAGGAGGAGTAATTAATATAAATACACATTTTCATGGCTAACTGCCATTCCCTATTTTAGGAAGCCAGCAGGACAACACCTACCCAAATATATGAGTTTTGCCAGGGTGTACTACCTTGCAGTAGCAAATCTGTCTCAAGCACCTTGGCGAAATCACACTAAGCAGCCCACTCCATTCTCTCAACATAATATGAATATTATTTAATGGATCTACATGGTGCTTAGGGATCATTTGAAAATCATTCACTATCATATTTTGTAAAATGAAAGAACTTCTTATGTATGGCAAAACCCCTTACCATAGACTCTGATCTTCTCAAAAGTGTTGCATGTGCGTCACTTTTCTTTTTGCCGTCTCCTACTTCAGCTTTCTTCCAAGACTCCAAGCGAACTTTTTCTATAAACTTTATTTCTTCTCGAAGTTCAGTATTCTCTTTGGTCAAAGTCTCTATTTGATTCCTAAGGCGCACATGAGTGGTGGACCATTTTGTCTCTTTCTTCTTCAGTTCTTCTTGAAGTTCTTTCACCTGCTGCTTTAAATTCTTAAAAATAAAATTGTGAACATAGAGGTGAATGCAGGTGTAAATCTGTTCCTTGGAAGTTCTACATAGTAATCATGGCTCAAGTACTTATCAAATCAAATTATGAGTTAGCCCTAGAAAAATTATTGGGAACATTTCATCTACAGGTTCTTGAAGTAAAAAATGAAGTTGATTACACTCTGGCATTCAAGCAGTTATAGATTACAGAATTGATGAAAAAAAATTTAAATTTTATTTTCCACTCGCACATTCTATCATTTTAACATACTCACTGATGTTGGGATTCCCCTTAAAGCAAAGTTTGCAAAACAAAAACATAACAGGCTTGACCAAGAAGCACAACAGGGTATCTGCTTCTACCTTTGGTGGCTCAAAAAAACCTTTTCTGTTCATTCCTCTGTTCATTCCTCTGTTCTTAAAGTGACACTAAACTCAGAAGTTAAACCTTAAAAATGCATTCATGTACCTCAACTATTAAAAATGTGGGCATTTGTCTTACGAGCAGGCCACAAACCCGCGACAATACTACGATTCTAGGCGGGTTTTCAAGCCTGCTCGTAAGACAAAAGACGCGCGACCGTACAGCAGAAATGGTGCCCTTCCATACACTTTGCGATTATCGTACGATCGCGGGATTTCCCGTGATTATTGTACGATAATCGCAAGGTGTATGGGCACCTTAAATGTATTAAGGTGGCTTAATTTACTGGTTGGATCTGCCCACCTGGTAAGACCATTAACCTAACAAGGAGATGGCATGCAGCAGTAGTATAGGCTGTATAACCTGTAGTAAAACTACAATGTATATGTAGCTATTATACCAGATATAAATCGTATTGTATTTGGGAAAGTCAAGCCAGCGAATATAGAAGATGAGTTCTTAACTTTTTATATTGACACTCCTTAAGAGCCCATCTACACCAGTGCACTGCAGTTAATGCTTTATGCATTGTGCACTATATAATATGATGCGGTGCCAATAATTCTGAATGCACCCAACATGCACCTTCCTTACCACTGTGCTGCATTAGAAAAAATAGTGCATGCCAAATTTTGAGTCTGCTGTGGTTTGTTAGGCAGCCCATTCATTTGAGTGGGCCGCCTAAGGCTCCTCTAACACAGCCACTCCGATCAGTTCCACCTGTCAGTTTTTCAGGCGGACCCGATCAGATGCTCAATGCAAGTCTATGGGCGGACACGTGTCCGCTTACATCTGATTCCCCATAGACTAGCATGGAGTCCAGCAAATGCAGTTTTTTCCTCCATCGCAAGATGGAGAACAAAACTGTAAGGACACGGATGTCACAGCAATGATATCTGCTCCGTACTGCTGTGATCAGGAGAGGATCCGTGCATCTGTGCTCCTGATCAGCGTGTGTGAAAAGGGGCCTAATGAACATCAACGCTGCCCATTCAGGAAATTGGCCACTGGCAAAGCAAAGCTGTGAGGACAGCCCTGCATCACCGATCCCACTCCTAGCAAGCTTCAGTTTCAGAAAGCAATAATAATAGTGGATCACAAGAAAAAACCAAAGCGGCAAGACCTGTGTCCTGTAATGTACTCCAGGGAAAAGATTTTACAGGCAAGACAAAAATCCCATTTTGTACATTACAGGACACAGGATGAGATTCAGAAACATTGGGATATCCCTAAGCAATAAAATGAGGGAGAGGCAACACAGCAACAAAAAGGCCAACAGACCCAAATAACTACATTTTAACAGGAAGTGCTCGAAAGAGCTCCCAGAAGCTGGTATTAAATGAGGCCTGATGCTGGAAAGCCCAAGAAACACTAACAGATCTAGTAGAGTGTGCTTTGACATGAAAAGGAGGAACCTTGAATGATGATGTGTCTAATCCACCTGGAGCCCCCAGGAATGACGACATAAAAAAAAAAAAAGGCAGCCAGTTTGACTAACTAAAGCTGAAAAGTAAACTCCCACAGTATATATCTCATCCAGAAAGTGAAGAGAAAGCTCCTTAGGATGGTGAGGAGCAGAACATAGAGAAAACTAAGAAAGTATCCTGTTTAAAAAGGTGAAAAAGAGAAACCACCTTAGCAAGAAAAGAGTCCATTTTAGTCTCAAAGCAACCTTGTCCCTCTGCACTACAAGGAAAAGGTCCCTAAAAGTTAGGGGTGCCAACTCAGGGACACATCATACCAAGGTGATCGCAATAAGCAAAGCAACCATATGTGTGAAAGTAGACCGAGAGCATCCCTGATGGGCCCACAGTGCAATTTCTGAAGTGTCAGGTTGAGATCCAACAATGACACGGGAATGAACAGGTGGAGCAGTGTTGTGAGTGACAGCCTGTACAAAAGCTTTCTCTAGCAGTTGGTTCTGCAGAGCTGTCCTAACAACTTTGTGTTGCCAGTGTCCAATCACCTGATGGGGCAGCAGAAGCATACATTTCTGAATAGCACAGGGTGTCCTGTAATGTACGATAAAAATTTAAGCTCTGTATTTGTGCCTAAATGCGACCAAATGCCCAGCGCCTAAATCAATGGCAAGCCATCAAAGATGCTGATTACCAGCTAGCATAAATCTAAATAAACATTCTAAAAAAAATATTATATAAAAACATACTTGAGAGTCTGCAAAGTTTTCTCCTTGTCCTCACGGAGTCTTGCCAACGAAGCATTCTCCATCTTAAATCTTTCAATCTCAGTTTCCAACTCAACTAGTTTTTCTTTCAAGAGCTGAGATCTAGCAAAATCCCCTGCAAAACAAAAATTATTAGGGGTGTAAAAACAAAAAAATCACATAAGCTAATGCGAAGGTCAAACAGTTACCGTAATAGATTGATATCTGCCTAACTTATTTAAAAAAAAGTGTGGGCCAGATGATACATATCCAATAAGAAATACAACATTTGTATTACTATAATTCAGTAAAAGGTGTTACAAATTGGATTATATTAAAAAAAATTTAAAAAAAATGCATGTTATTTTAACCCCTTAGTGAAAACTTCAGAAAACAACATTTCATTCCTGGGGAACGGAGCAATTTTGACATTTTTGCCATGTGTTTGTTTAACCATAACTTTCATCTTCTTCATTCATTGCACTTACACATATTATACACCGTTTTTTTAAAGGACAAAGCAGGCTTTAGTTTGAGGTGACATGTGTAGAGCTGCAGCTAACGATTATTTTCAAAATCGATTAGTTAGCCGATTATTCAATTTTTGTTTGGAACAATGTTAGAATGTGGTATGTTTGTCTCCTCTTTTTAATAGCCTCCTCGGCACTATATTTTCTTATAATTTTTTTTATTAACTGTATAAAGAAACTAAACCCTTTGACTTTTTTTTTTTATTTACAGGGGCTTTGATACTTAGTATATCTGAGGAGAATATAATATACTTTGTATCAGTGTGTAACACACAGCCGGCTCGCAGCTGCACAACACAATGAGCTGCTGTCGGCTAAGTGGTTGTCACGGCAGTGGGATTACAGCAATCAGCTATCACTGTGACTATGACCACCTAATCTGCAGTTGGGGGTCTGCCTCGGACCCCGAGGGACCCATCAACAGCAGTAACTCAATGAGTGTTGGCCTTGGACCAGCGCTCATTGTACTGCATGACAGGATTATCCCATCACCGGTCGTTAACTGAACGATCATGACGGCATAATTCCATCATCGGACGGGAAGGGGTTAATCGCACGCAAAGATTTTGCACCAGGTTTTTAACGCTTTTGCTGCAGGATCAATAAAATTGTAAACAGGTGGCACATTAAAACCCTTTAGAATGGATTCACACTGTTCAGTGTGCATCATAATGTATATGAATACAGTTTTTGTTGCATTACCACTTGGAATTACAATGGATTTTTATTTGGATTACATGTAATGGACATACACAAAATAGTCCAAAGGTGTAGAGAAGTAGAGAAGTACAGATCAGGGTTGGGTTATTACTAAAAATAAACTTTGAGGGGGGCGTGGCCGGCGGCTGCATGTGACTGGTCGCATAACGAAGAGCTCCCGCTCTCGATTTAAAAATAAACTTTGAAATATCTCACGGAGCACCAATCAATCCATTATTTAAAAAAAAAATAATGGAAAGAATATGGCACCACATCAAACCTGCCAAGAGAGGACTGCCCACCAAAACTCACAGACTCAGGCATATGGGAGACTCCCAAACATATGGAAGAAGGTACTCTGGTCAGACGAGACTAAAATATATACCGTGTTTCCCCGAAAATATGACACTGTCTTATATTTTTTTTGGCTCAAAAAAACATTCTAGGTCTTATTTTCGGGGTAGGTCTTTTTTTTTTTTTTGATATACAACAATCCAAAATTAATGCAAATTCTAATTAAATAATCCAAAATGGCAAATTCAAAAATAGGGTGATCAGGGCAAGGGTGCCGTCCCTTTCCAAGAGCAATTTGGTAACCAATCGCTGGCCAGAATGAGCGAAGCGCGCTTTCACTATCGATTCCTCACAGGCGCAGTGCATTGTATCACTCCGCCAGTGACAGGAGCCGGCGCTATAGAGGAGGCATCGGCTTATGCGGCTCTGCTCCCTCCGCTGCCGATGGCTTCATTTGCACCGTTGATTCTCACCCACAGGTCTTCAAGTTCCCCCTTATGCCACCACCGGCCCTGGCAATGGTCACAACTAGGTCTTATTTTCGGGGTAGGTCTTATATTTGAGCAATTCCCAAAAATAGTACTAGGCCTTATTTTCGGGGTAGGTCTTATTTTCGGGGAAACAGGGTATATATATTTGCCATTTAACTGCCTACATTGCCATCTTGTCATGATGTTTCTGTGATATGTCAAAGTTCTGCACCACCAGTGTCACAATGGCATATAAATGGTGCTCTAAAGCTTTACCATTTAGCATATGCTGGAAATGTCTCTAAACAATCCATAAGTCGGGAATGTTAAGCTGCACTAGGACAGTCCTTAATAGACATGTGCACTGCCAAAAAAATTCTTTTAGTTTGGATTTGGATTTTGTGTTATTTTGTTTTTCAGGATTCGGGTGTGAAAGTCAATTTGGACGGAATTAGTTAGCGGTAGTTCGTTCAAACGTTCGTTTTTGTTTCTTATTCGTTTCGTTCATTCATTTGCCGCAAAGTGACATTTGAGGGGGGAAATTTTTTTTCTCCTTCTCTAATGTCACTTTGCTCCAACGAACGACCAAACGAAACGAATAAGAAATGAAAACGAACTAATTACTGCTAACGAATTTCGGAAACGGAAATTCGGATTCGTTTGCATTCGTTATATCTGTAATTCAGAATTCAGAGACATCCGAATTTCCGAAAATTCGTCCGAATTTCGATTCGGAACGAAACGCACATGTCTTGTCCTTAACACTGGAGAAAGGAAGCAGGCATATCTGACCTTTGTGTATATTGGAGTCCTAGACTGGATAGTCTGCACTGAAATTGCCAATCATAACGTAGTCCTTTTTATGGTTTCTGCTCAAACATATTAAAAAGGGAAAGGGAGGTAGGTACGTCTATGGATAATTTAATGTTGAAATTATCTATTCTAAGGCCTGTGTTAACACAGCAGTACTACAAAGTAAGCTCAATAAAAAAAAAAAAAGTAAGAATGGAAAGAGAAAGTAATTTGACAACTGGCCTTAGCATTAGGCTCTTCCGCTACTCTCCCTGTAGCTTGTTTGTTCTTCACGTCATCTTATTAGATTTCTTTGTACATCAATGCCTTTCTACATCTCAACTGCTTAAATTATCGTAATAAAACATTTATGGAAGGAAAAATTGCTGGCATTTATCTACTTAATGTCTTTCCTCCTTTGCAGCACTTTGCTACAAAACAGGTGCACTCCAATAACCACTGCTCCAATATTACTTCAATTGACCTTACCTGGGCCTTCTTGAACTGGCGCGGGTTTAGACAAAACCTGAGGTTCCGGCTTTGATTTTGGCTTTAGTGCTGGAAATAATTTCAGCATCAGCTCAGATGCTGGAGGGTCAGGGGAACCAGCAGTTCCGGTCTTCGCTGGATCTCCTTTCTTTGATACCTTCCTGGTGATGGTTTTGTCAGGAACATCTGTAGGGCTTCTGCTAGAATACTCAGATGGAATAAACTTCTTGTTGGCAAAACTGCTTTCATAAACACCTTTAAGGCTTTGCACATTGCCAAGGTCATCCCACGTCCGTTCATCATCAAACCCAACCTCACTTTCACTAGAAGTAGATGAGCTGTCATCTTTTAGAGACACTTTGCTATCATTTGCCAACAAAGTTTTTTCTTCATTGTCCTGATCCTCTCCATCTGACAAGTCCAAGTCAAGATCTCTACCCTTAGTTTCCTTGTTCAGTTTTTTAGAAGGTCCTTTCAGTTCAGCAGTTTTAGGGTCAACTTCTCCGCTACTGTCCTCACTTTCCAGATCTTCATTTCCACTTAAGGCTGAATTGTTGTGTTCATCCCCTGAGGAAGCATAGTCCCCCTCACTTGTAGCAGGTTCAGAATCTTTAGAGGAGGTTTTAATTTCATCTCCACGACCTTTGGTTATTTTATTTGACTTCTGAGTCTGTTCGCCAAGCCCAGCAGAAGAGACACATACAGACTCCTCAGTTTTGTGGTTCAGTCTACCACCATTTGCGCTCCTAGTACTGCTGAACCCTTTTTCCTGATGCCTCTCTGCAGATTTCACAGGAGTGGAGGACAACCTGCGCAGCCCATTATCAATTAGATAATTTTGATCAAGGAGCTTCTGTACAAAAGAGGAGTTGCTGGAGAATGATATGTCCTCAGCAGCTTGCTCTAGAAGGAGGAATTCATTTAATTCATAGTTTTCAGTCTGCTTATCTCTGTTCCATTGTGCTTTCCTCTTTTGGAAGGAGATTTCAAATGAAAATTCTGCTGGGTTAGAACTCTCAGTGTGCAAGTCACTGATCTGTGAAGAACCATTTGGATTTTTTGCCTCTTGCACCTTAGAACCTGGTTTCCTTAGTGGTTCAGATGACTTAGTGTTGTCAACATTTTCTTTATCAGTTTCTGAACTAGCATACCTTTCGAGCGTCACAGAACTTCTCCCACTTGAGGATGAGATGTTATCCTGCTGCCCCTGTGATAAAATAGTTCTGTTTTTTGTGTTCTTGTTTTTAAAATGTCTTTGATGAACCAATTCAGTTTTTTCTTTCACAGTTTGATTTGTCACCTTTGTTGATCCAAGATAATTTTCTAACCCTTGCTCTTTAGTCAACAGAGCAACTTTCCTATGGACTTGAGCTTTCTCAGCTTTGTGAGGAACTGCGTTCTCAGAATTGGACAGTTTTTCAGAATTGGTTTTAGATTCTTGAGATTTCGGAAGTTTCTTGTTTCCAACTTTAAACCTGGCCAGCCCTTCTCCCCGACGAAGAAACGGTCTTTTTACTACAAGTTTGCTCTTTGCCTGAGCTTCTGGGCCCTATAATACAAAAAAAAAATGCATGAAATATCTTTTTGTACTATTAGAGAAGATCTTAAAAAAGCAACACGTAGATTTTTAACACATCCTTATAAACACGGCCCAGTTGCAATTACGAAAAAAAAATGAACCCTAGAAAATAAATGTATGAGGTCCTCATTCCTCCAACAGCCATGCTGAGCGATGCCATAAAAATGTGGACAAAAGAAACGAGAAAAAAAATTCTGTGCTAGGCCACCACTTATCCAGATGTTACTGGTGGAGGTTGCCACTAGAGCTGCAGCTAATGATTATTTTCAAAATCGATTAGTTAGCCGATTATTAAGTTCGATTAATCGGTTAATCGGATAAAAAATAAAATACATTTTAAAATATGGCTCCAGTGAAGGGACTTCTAGTTTGTATTGAGATTGCTGTCCATCACGGGAGCAAGTTTGGAGCGGTGGAAGTAAAAAATAAAAAAAAAGTGTGGTGGACAATATAGTGAAATGAAAAGTGTAAAATTATACAGCAATGAATGCAGAATGGCACCAGCTATAGAGGACTCCAAATCCCAGCAATAGTACATTATAGCTGGCGGTATTCTGCATTGCGCTGTATAATGTATTATTGCTGGGTTTTGTAGTCCTCTATAGCTAGTGATATTCGGCATTGCACCACTGTATAATGTACTATTGCTGGGATTTGTTGTACTCCTCTATAGCTGGTGGTATTCCGCATTGCGCTGTATAATGTATTATTCCTTGATTTGTAGTCCTCTATAAAGCGCAATGCAGAATACCACCAGCTATATAGGAGTACAACAAATCCCAGCAATACATTATACATACAGTGTATAATGTATTGCTGGGATTTGTATTCCCATGTATAATATACAGCACAATGTACCATCAGCTATAGAGGAATACAAATCCCAGCAATACATTGTAGAGCACCATGTGTGGGTGGGAGTGCAGGCTTACCTGAGCAGTCTTCCAGCAACTTGTTTCTGAGATCGGGCCTGTCTATCGGCGGCTGTCATCCGCCCACATCTGCTCCTCTGGCAGCGGCGAGCGTGAGTTGGGGAGGAGGCGTGGCGCGCAGCGTGTGTGGAGCCGTGAACAAAGCCAACCAATCAGAAGCCGATTAATCGATGATTGAAAAAGTTGACAACTTTTTCAATAATCGATTATAATCGATTATGTCGATTAGTTGTTGCAGCCCTAGTTGCCACAGACAAAAGCATGGTTTTTATTACTTCCAATTATCTAAGGCAGGCACAGACAAAAAGGTTCTTAATTTAAGGTGAGCTTCAAAAACAAAAAATTATAGATTTCCTTCTTTTGTCTAGAAATTTCAAAAAAGGAAAATGTTTTAATCTTGTAAAAACCTTAGACTAATATGGAATAAAATATGTTACATAGTTACATAGTATTTGAGGTTGAATAAAGACACATGTCCATCAAGTCCAACCTAGTGTGTGTGTGTGTGTGTGTGTGTGTGTGTGTGTGT
>NW_017306437.1:733424-764855 GCF_000935625.1 Nanorana parkeri | reverse complement strand
GCGCCATTTATTGATACTCTCTGTACCCGTTCCTTTAGCCAGTTCTCTATCCATGTACACACCCTTCCATCTATGCCCATAGCTCTTAGCTTGTATAGTAAGCGTTTATGAGGTACCGTATCAAAAGCCTTAGCGAAATCCAGATATACCACATCCACAGACCTCCCTCCATCCAGATCTTTACTTATCCCCTCGTAAAAAGTCAGTAGGTTAGTCTGACAGGAACGTTCTTTCCTAAACCCATGCTGATTATCACTAACTATACCATTAGCCTGAACAATTTCTACTAAAAATAGTCCTTAATCATTCCCTCTAGCAGTTTGCACACTACCGATGTAAGACCAACTGGCCTATAATTCCCAGGTTGGCATTTTGCCCCCTTTTTGAAAATTGGAATTACCGTAGCCCTCCGCCAGTCACTTGGAACTCTACCAGTCATTAGAGAGTCCTTAAAAATGAGGAATAACGGTCTTGTTATAACCGCGCTTAGTTCCTTATGTTGAACATATATGAAAAAGTTGTACAGTATAACACAAACTCACACTGGTTCAGGAGTCAATGTTCATAAACAATTTCCAGTAAAAGAAAAAAAAAAAAAAAATCACAAGATTGCATTAAATTATCTTTAAAATAACAACAAACACACCTTTAGAAATGTTTAGTAATGACAACTGTGACATAAGGAAAGGGAAAGTCATCGAGGGGCAATATATTTCCCCTCGCTTTCTGTCCTATGTACAGGACTAGCGGAACCCAGACCGGGTTTTCGGGCTGACTTTGGGTTTGAGTAATCCAGCTCGGGTTTTGCGTCTCTCACCTGGATTACTAATTGCTTAACGATTGCCTATCCAGGTGAGATAAAAGGAGGAAGGCTGAAACAGGATGTTGCTCTGGCTTGGGACTCTGACTTCTGAGAGAGCTATAAGTTGGATGTGGGTGAGAAAAAGGTTGCTAAAAGTACTTTATGTTTTGTAAGGTGGCTGAGATAAGCTCACCACTTGGTAGAGAGGAACCTGCCTGTTTAGTCAGAGCCTGGATGGCAAGGATTTATTTTCGGTTTTATTGCAACCTTTTAATAAAAACCCCGACGGCAAGTCGGATTGAAAAAGAGCTTTTGCTGCCTGGGACTACCTTTTTTTCCCAGGGAAGGTGATCCCCATTTGAGCTATACCCCAAACAACCTACAAACACATACTTCTAGATAATTGCAGGCTTCGTATTATTTGCATACCTTATTTCTCTTTTCTTCCCCAGTCTTATGGCAGTGGCCATGTCTACTAAGGGCAGATTACTAGCTCTACTTTTACTTCCTGGATTTCTAGACATGTGACCAATAGGAAGATGTCACCAGCACACCAAACGATGATAACCGCAACTAAGTGCTCAATTATTGACAAATGCGGTCTCTCGTTAGCAAGCGCTTTCGGGGCCACACAGGGTCCCCTTCATCAGGCTCAGAGATTAAGGGGACCCTGTGTGGCCCCGAAAGCACCTGTCAATAAATGAGCACTTGATTGCCGTTATCAGCGCTTGGAGTGCTGGTGACACCTTCCTATTTGTCTACCTGTGGCGGCGCCATCCGCAGTCATTTCGAGCACCCGTCTTCATATTATGGGAATCCCAGTAAGGAGTGTGGCAAGGTCTCTTCTTTTCTTGTCCTTAGACATGTGACCATGCACATCATCTCAGGGGACAAAAATGCCTTTCCCTGAAATGTTGTGATGAGATTTCCCAGCATTGCTCTATTGATGACAAGGCAATCCCAGTGTGCATTGCTTAGGCCAGGGGTAGGCAACCTTGGCTCTCCAGCTGTGCTGAAACTACAAATCCCATAAGGCATTGCAAGCCACAGGCATGACTCCCAGAGGCAGAAGCATGATAGGATTTGTAGTTTCAGCTCAGCTGGAGAGCCAAGATTGCCTACCCCTGGCCTAAGCAAACGGAAGTCATTTTGCCCTTTCAAAGCAGGAAGTGAATGTGTACGTATTTCAAAATCACAGCATTTTACACCAGACATGGTATGTTATCATCATACAGAGAGGGATGCATTGGTAGAAATTGATTTGAGTGTAAAAGGTCCGCTTTAAGTTTATCCAGTCATGAGAAAAATAGGCTTATTCTGAAAATGCTAGTTTCCTAGCAATCTAGCCAATCTGGTGGGTGTACCTCCTGAGCCAGTAATCCAAAACAACATTCAGATCAGTAAAGTGCACTTGCAATTAAAATAAGGCGATTGCATATGGATTGTGTCCACTGGAGTTCCCGTCTCTATGATTCTAATGGTCGCATAGATCCGCCCACCTGTTGCATTTAGTCACTATTGACTTCCTCTGCAGACCGTCGCCTCAGAGGAAGTCAATAGTGACGAAATGCATCTGGTGGGCGGATCTATGTCACCATTACAATCATAGAGACAGGAGCTCCAGTGGACACAATCCATGTGCAATTGCCTTATTTTAAATAAATTTATTCTGACATACTACACTATGGGAACAGTGGCGTAACAATCAGGCCCAGGCGGCCGCTATGGGGCCCGGGGCACGGCCATCTCCCTGATGCCATGCGGGCCGCCTGGGTCGCTATGGCATCTGGCTCGGACAGCCAGGCTGCTGTGAGGAGGAACGCTACGTTCCTTCTCACAGCCGCTGCTGAGTTGGTGACCAACCAGCAGCTTCGCAGGAGGTGGCTGGGCCCGTCATCTGCGGCGATCGAGGGGGCGGGGCCCGGCGATCGAGGGGGCGGGGCCCGGCGATCGATTATTCATTTCTATTAGTTGTTCTGTGTGTGTGTTTTAATCAGTGCGTGATGTGTGTTGTTTCATTACGTGTGTGTGTGTGTGTATGTGTATTATTAAGTGTATAAATGTTTGAATATGCGTGTTTTCCTATTTTGCCCAAGGACCCATTCACACTGTGCATAAAATCCCGCTATTTTGCACATTTTTGCGAGAAGTCTCCGGCCAATGTTATTCAATGGAGCTGTTCTAATGTACAGCTCCATGTCACCCGTCGCTTTAGCAGGACCCTTTTTCCTGCGGATTTCGCGTTATTTTTCTATTTTTGAATGCAGCCCGGCGGTGAAGGTCACGCAATTGTCGCTGGAACGTCGCCCCGAACAGTCGCGCTATCCCGGCCCCACTTGTAAGGTATGTCGCTTGGTGTGAATTGGGGCCGAAGGCAGTGATGTTGAACGTTTTTTAAACCCCAGCGCCCGAAATGCAATACAGTACTAAACTTATTTTCAGCGCTGGCACTTTGATGTAAATACATTTATTTTGCGTCCCAGTTTGGGCACTCGGGTTCAAAAAGGTTTGCCATCACTGGTCTAGACCATTAGACCTAGAGTTTTTTCTTACTATCATCAGCACAGGCATTGTGCAACACAGGTGTTGTGTATAACACAAAATTGTTTATCACTTTGCGACAATTTCACATTTCATTCTATTCTCACATTTTAGGAATATTTTTTTGAGTTTGTGAAGCGCAGTCTCTGTCTCTATCCATCTATCTATCTATCTATACACACACACACACACAGTATCTGACAGAAAGTACACCCCTCACATTTTTGTAAATATTTTATATTTCATGTGACAACACAGAAGTAATTACACTTTGCTACAGCTGTCCCCTCCAAATTACAACACACGGCCATTAATGTCTAAACCGCTGGCAACAAAAGTGAGTACACCCCTAAGTGAAAATGTCCAAATTGGGCCCAAAGTGTCAATATTTTGTGTGGCCACCATTATTTTCCAGCACTGCCTTAACCCTCTTGGGCATGGCGTTCACCAGAGCTTCACAGGTTGCCATTGGAGTCCTCTTCCACTCCTCCATGACGACATCACAGAGCTGGTGGATGTTGGAGACCTTGCGCTCCTCCACCTTCCGTTTGAGGATGCCCCACAGCTGCTTAATAGGGTTTAGGTCTGTAGACATGCTTGGCCAGTCCATCACCTTTACCCTCAGCTTCTTTAGCAAGGCAGTGGTCGTCTTGGAGGTGTGTTTGGGGTCGTTATCTTGGAATACTGCCCTGCGGCCCAGTCTCCGAAGGGAAGGAATCATGCTCTGCTTCAGTATGTCACAATACATGTTGGCATTCATGGTTCCCTCAATGAACTGTAGCTCCCCAGTGCCGGCAGCACTCATGCAGCCTCAGACCATGACACTCCCACCACCATGCTTGACTGTAGGCAAGACACACTTGTCTTTGTACTCCTCACCTGGTAGCTGCCACACATACTTGACACCATCTGAATCATATAAGTTTATCTTGGTCTCATCAGACCACAGGACATGGTTCCAGTAATCCATGTCCTTAGTCTGCTTGTCGTCTTCAGCAAACTGTTTGCAGGCTTTCTTGTGCATCATCTTTAGAAGAGGCTTCCTTCTGGGACGACAGCCATGCAGGCCAATTTGATGCAGTGTGCGGCGTATGGTCTAAGCACTGACATGCTGACCACCCACCCCTTCAACCTCTGCAGCAATGCTGGCAGCACTCATACGTCTATTTCCCAAAGACAACCTCTGGATAGGACGCTGAGCGCGTACACTCAACTTCTTTGGTCGACCATTGCGATGCCTGTTCCGAGTGGAACCTGTCCTGTTAAACCGCTGTATGGTCTTGGCCACCGTGCCAAGTTTCAGGGTCTTGGCAATCTTTTTATACCCTAGGCCATCTTTATGTAGAGCAACAAATTTTTTTTCAAGATCCTCAGAGTTCTCCATCAGGTCCTTGTCTGCTGATTGACAGCAGGCAGTGGACGGGTGCAATAGCCAGCCTGCTATTGCATTTTAAAATATCCAATAGCAGGCTGGGTATGGCTGCCAGCCTCTAGTTGCAATGGAGGCACAGGGCGGGGCTAAAGAGGCTGGGCGGGGCTAAAGAGGCTGAGCCCTCGTTGCCAACTATTCTCATCATCGATTTATTCGATTAGTTGTTGCATCACTAATAGACATGGTTCTCTTCTTCCATTCTCAACTACAATTATGCAAGGAAAACTACATGGCAGCAGTTTAATCTACGTCCGTCAAGATTAAATATTTTTATTGTCAATGTTTTAAAGGACTATAGTTTTCTCATTCCATCCCTACTACCATGACAGTGTTGCAATCTTCAGTGCATGTCTAACTTTGGAACCTTATTTTTCTGTGGTTTCAAGTAGGGATGTTCAGATACCAAGTACCGTACTTGGTACAAGTAGAGATACTATTTCAGCTGCAAGACTAGACTAGAGAAAAATTCAAAAGTTAAGAGGCAGCTGTCATTTGTAAGGAGCACACAGAGCTCCAGGGATTTGTACATCTCTGTTTTTTAATGTATGATTTTGTTTATAATATATATAAATAAATATATGAATAAATAATGCACTGATACCATTTTTTCAAGTACTGATACTTGCCCAAGTACTCACAGATACAAGTACTGATACATTTTTGTTTATTGTCATGTGAGTTTCTCTAAAACAATACAAACAAATGATTTCAGGACAGTGGTGTAGCGCCAGAGCCAGGTCCCAGCTGCAGCCACTGCGACCCTGGTAGTTTTCGTGGCACTGGTATCTGAACATCCCTAGTGTCAAGCCCTAAAACGTGTACCAGAGCTGCATTAACCACTAGAACAGGGTAGGCAACCTTGGCTCTCCAGCTGTGCTGAAACTACAAATCCTATAAAGGCATTGCAAGCCACAGGCATGACTCCCAGAGGCAGAAGCATGATGGGATTGGTCATTTCCGCACAGCTGGAGAGCCAAGGTTGCCTACCCCTGCACTAGAAGAACTGTTACCAGGGACGGACATGGGAGGCTGCAGTTGGGATTCACGACCCACAAACAAACACTAGAGAGGATTTAGACAAAGTCAACATACCAGCATGTTTTTGGAGTGTGAGAAAACAGAAGTACCCAGAGCAAGCCCAGAGAGAATATGCAAATTCCATGCTCATAGTATCCTGCCTGAGATTCAAACCAAGGACCCCATTGCTGCAAGACATATGTACTAACTACTATACCACTGTGCTTTCTGTGGTAGCCATCAGTGTGCTTAAAAATGAAAAAGTAGTATGACATATTATTTTAATATAGTTTGTTCTTTAAATACAAAATTGTTTTAAAAATGGTATTAGGCAAATTAATAAAAGGATGCATAATAACCAGCTGCCCAAGGCACCCAACCATGAGAACTTTATGGTAATATGGCAGTGACCATTATTAATACATATACCATGCTCTGCAAACAAGGCATACAACCATACGAACACAAGGGGACCACAATATGAGCCTATGGGCCACAATGGCAGTGCAATTATTCTACTTACTCAAGCAGAAGAAAACAGATTGGAAGCATTTAAATACAATTATAAATTTTATCCAAGAGCACGTTTTTAAAACAAATTTCTCATACATTCTTCAAGAAATCTATTAAATATCAAACTGAACCAAATGTAAACATGAATACCTCCTCAAGATGCTAATTAACAGCCCCTACAACTGTATGAATCTATATTAGATCAGACTGTAGGCCTACAAATGCACAGGACTTTCCCTATTTCAGCACAGGGTGTGGACAAATCAGATTAGTGAAGGTACCTGTCTGTGTTCAGTTTCTTGAAGTCGTTGTTCTTCAATCCTCATTTGTTCCTCCAAGAATTCTTCAAATGATGCCTTTCTCTGCTTGATGCTTGAAACTATTGGTCTTCAGAAAAGAAATGTCATTATATTATTCTGACACATCTAAAATGTGTAATTTACACACACTCCCAAAACAGAAACAACAGGCCTTTATTTAATGCTAAAAAAATAATCGATATTTGAAATGTTCCTTTACCAGTAACATTGCTTTGCTCAAAATACCCACCTGTATGGGATGAGTATCTTGGTCTTTATAAAACAAAAACACACCAGATCGAAAAAAAATATCTATGGTTCTGCATGGATGCAGATACAGTGGTTTGTAAAAGTATTCACCCCCATGGCATTTTTTCCTATTTTGTTGCATTACCACCTGGAATTAATATGGAGTTTTTTCCACTTTGAAGATGCAAACAAAAAATAAGACAAAAAAATGAAAACCTGAAAGTGCATAACTATTCACCCCTCCAAGGATAATACTTTTACAGCTGCAAGTCTCTTGGTGAATGTCTCTATAAGCATGGCACATCTAGCCACTGGGATTTTTCCCATTGTTCAAGGCAAAACTGCCCCAGCTCCTTCAAGTTGAATGGGTTTCGCTGGTATACAGCATTCTTTAAGTCATGCCACAGATTCTCAATTGGATTGAGGTCTGGGCTTTGACTAGGCCATTCCAAAACATTTCAATGTTTCCTCTTAAACCAGGAGTCTTGCTTTAGCAGTAAGCTTAGAGTCGTTGTCCTGCTGGCAGGTGAACCTCCATCCCAGTCTCAAATCTCTGGCAGACCGAAACAGGTTTCCCCTCAAGATTTCCCTGTATTTAGTGCCTGCCATGATTCCTTCAATTATGACCAGTTTGCCAGTCCCTGCAGATGAAAAACATCCCCACAGGAAGTTTCACATATTTTTTCTTTTCTTTTAAATAATAAAAGGGATGGATATACACACGCATTCACAACTCACACACAGAGGTTGAACTTGATGGACCGGTGTCTTTTTTCAACCTCAAACACTATAGATATGTATAAAAAAAATTGCAGCTAGCATTTTATTGCATTCTACAGGGCCTTTGCTTTCAGAAAATATATAATCGTTTGTGGGGTTTTAAGCTGTTTTCTAGCCAAAAATTCAGATTTTTATTATATGTGGGCAAATATTAGCTGCTCTGGGCAACGAGGGGTTAATACTGTAATTGTTAGCTTACAGAATGATAATTAATATATAATAATGATTACAGAATTTAAAAAATTTCATAAAATATATATGCATGCAATTTGCAGCTGGAGTAGACACTCATAAGTCTTCAACAGGAGTAAACACCTAAAAAATAGCTTTATCGCAGCCTACATTTCTCCAAAAAAAAAAAAAAAAAAGAAGGATTTAGAAAGAGAGGCGGATAGAGATACAATAAACCAATGAATGATTCACTCTAATAACAGTAATCATTTCTAACAGAATACGCAGCCCTGCAGCCCTTACCCCAAAAGGCAGTAGAGCCCTTAAGAGATATAAGAATCAAATTTGAGGACTCAACCTACCACCATATTAGCTTTTAATGACTATATAAAAAGATAAAAGTAAAAACTAAGAGAATGGACAAAAAGGTACTTCGTATTTATTAAAAAAAACAAAAGCAAAAAAACAAAATCAGAATTAAAAACAGGTAATATTTATAGTTATTTAAATTTAACATTTCACCAATTAAAACCTATTTAAAAATAAATAAAATTACAGATTCAATAAAATCTTCAACTTTTTTTCATCACATGGAAGGAAATGCACATTTCACAAGTTCACAGCAAGAAAATTACCAATTTATCTGCCAGACATCAAATCAGCTCCTAACTTTGACAACTAACTTGGCATCTGCTGGAATAAAACCCAATCTAGTGTCGTCAACCCTCCTGTAGTTCTCCCCCTGCTGGACTACAGAACACTTCACTACAGCAAGGTAGGAGCACACTGGATTTCTGGCAGAACAGGTATTTTTCTGTACCTGCAGCATTTTTTACAGAGATAAAACATGGGGTGATGTGCATGTACTGAAGATGTGTACTGAATGTGTTTTGTTTTTTTTTTCCCCCCCTGACATACATTTTAAACAATATGTGCAAAGTACTTTTCTCCATTCTTTCAGTTTTGTGACTCCCTTAATGCTGTCTAGGTAAGTGCATTATCTTTTTTGAGTTACGAAATACTGACCAGTAGGTAGATTATGTGTAATTACTTTGCAAATGTAAAACATATGGAGCAGAGGTGAACATACTGTATAATCTGCAATATGCTTAAATCAAAGTGATTTTGATCATTCTTTGTTACTCGTTGGCAATCACTAAAGTGAAATCTGATCTCAAATAAGCTTTAACACCCAACATCCCCCACCATATGTGCAGGTGGCCAGCTAGAATGTACAGAGGTGAACATGAATTTGAACACCTGCCAAGGACACCACAATCTGTCTTGGGACAAGACTGCCTTTAATTATAAATGTTAAAGAACCTATATATCCCATCTGTTCTGTAACTCACCTTTCTTCTGCTTCCACATTATTCGTTCTAAGGCTTTTCTTTAAGGAATCATCATGTGCTGACTCTTCTGTATCATCTTCATCACCTTCAGTACCAAAAATACATTATATATATATATAGCAATTATACTATGTAGCAAAAAATTACTTTTTTTAGTGAATAAAACAAAATATACACATTAAAGTGCAGACTAATGTAAGTGATGACACGTAGTGTAGGCACATAAAACCTAGAAAGTATGAAGATGCCGAAAGCACATGCAGATGACCACCCTGGGTTAGAAGAACATGATTTCATACTTTCCAAATAGTCTGTTGCTGACCCATTGATATAGAGCCCATATTCCTAACCAAAGATACTGCAGAAGAGGAACTCTCAGGTAAAAATATACCTTTAGAAACCAGATAACCCAGAACATAAAAACATGTTTTAAGCAAAAAGAGCCCTGTTTGCAGTACACACATTATTTTATTATAAGTTACTGCCTTGGTGTAGATAGTGGTAACATAGGAAGTACTTCCAAAATATCCTAAAGGGCATACCCTTACATACAATGACATTTACAAAGCTCCCCTCATTAGCCTGGTAGCACATTCCACTGAGAAGCAGGGCCTTGTATTGACAACATATGAAGCACTGATGGGTGTATGGATGTCTTGATGGCGGTTGATATATATTGGAGGGGCCAGGAGGAAGATCTGGGTGCTATATCAGATGACTTTTGGCAGACACTCCTCTAGTATCCCTTTCACCTTCACATCGCTTGACAATCATTTATTCTACACAGCGTTTACCACACTCCCCAAAAATTGTATTGGTTTGTGTAAAAGGGAGTCTGGAGCCTGTCCTAGAGGTCAGGGGAAACCACCAGAACTGATGCATACGTTATGGAGATGCCAAAAACTCTTCAGCTTTGTGTCCTCTATTAATGTTGTATGCGTTGCCAATGTTTCTATGGCTCCCATGACTTTCTTATTGAACCTTACTGATGAGAACACGTATACTAAGGAGACCTTCTCTCCAATTAGAAGTCTTCTTTTTGTTGCAAGAAAATGAATAGCTTTAAAGCAACCCTCCTACTGTAAGTGAATAGTATGCTCAAGTTAATTTGCTACTCCCAAAGGAAAAATTGGTGCATCAGCATAGGAGTTGTCCCCAAATATGGGATGCATGGCTCTCTACTCCTGGATTAGCTCCACCTGCTCTGATTCTGTAATACCTGCTGGGTTAAGGTAGCACAATATTTTATTACCCTTCCTGTGCTCACGTACTGGATCTCACATGATCATATCATTGATTGTGTAATGGCTGGTTTTACTTTAAATGTTTTGTACTTCTTTTTTTTCATGTTGGTTGAAACATTTATAATTTGCTTCATGTGAAGCTTAATTGCTCTATGTTCGTGCTAGATTTCTAGATGCTGACTTGGTATGTTAGTATATCACAATGTTTCCCACAGTTTAATAGCATCACCTGTGATGAGCTTCATTGACTTGGAATGATATATCTTCACACATTTAGGCTGAAAAATATAAGCTATTTCGTATTTAGCTTACTGTGGTAATATTTGTATTACGAAATTGTGAAATGTTATCTTGCACAATGTTACATATTGTATGAATGTAAACAGAGCATGTGTTCCATCTTGGTACATTGGTTTACCTTTATTTGCGTGTGTATAAAAACCTTTGAAAAATAAGAAAAAAAATAATAATCCGTAAAGCTACAACAAGAATGTAAAGTAGAAACCCTCAGGTGCTTGCACATACCCCACAATGTCTTGCAATTGTAGAGCCCTGGGACCCCTGACACTCAGATACACATGCCAACATGAAACAGCAAAGCCAATGGCTTGCACACCCATTCCCAACTTTCTCTTATGCCTTACTTTCTTACTCTTTGCTTAGTAGAGCACTCTGGATTTTGGGGGTGGCAAAATTTCAGTTATGGAAACTCGTGCACCCAGAATAATTTTAGAGAAATGTAACATATATCCATAAACCTGCTACTGTAGAAACAAGTACTATATGTGCAAAACACTGATGAACAGAGATATGGACTCATACTCACCACTATAATCCTCTACGACCTCTTCCTTTAACAAATCCTCTAATGTTTTCGATTTATTTGGACTGTATTCTTGAGCAAGCATAGATGATGGCCGGGACGAACTCCTAGACAGCTCAAGCTTTTTGTACAAGTACTCTCTGGGGATATTCCCACTGACCGGAGACATAAGACGGGACACACTTTTTTGCGATACGGAGCCACCAATATGTGCCGATAGGAGGTTTTGCTGGTCATATTCTGGAATTTAAAATACAAGGTCAACTCAAATGGTCAACTTTAAGTCACGTTTAAGAGAAAGTGCATAATAACATTTTAATACATGGAGAATACAGACAAACATGCCTTGCATTGTCCATTTCATCACCAGCAGCCTTAAATATAAAAGTTCTATAACTGTGAAGGGTTCAATGGGACTAAAGTAGGCTTACGTCACCACTAAGCATGGATGTTGGGATTATTAATATACAGGATGTATATAGTGCCAACAGTTTGCGCAGCGCTTTACAATATAAGAAAGACATTACAATCACAATACAATTCAAGACAAGATGGTAAGGAGGGCCCTGCCCGTGAGGGGTTACAATGTAAAAAGGAGGGGCAAGTGATACATGAGGAGATAGCTGTGTGGGGATAATTTGTTTGAGAAAGTGATTGTTCAGTGGTTAGGTTGAAGTGGGATATGTGATGGTTATTGGGTGACATCATTAAAATGTGTTACAACATGTACTTATTTATTGTCTCGTTATTGTTTTAAAATGTATTTACTATGCTATACAGTACTTCTGAGGAAGCCCCTTTTTCGAGGGCAAAATGTGTCAAGAGTGTGCAACACTTCCTCCACTCACAAGATATATTCAAAGCTGTGAATGAAACAAATGTATCTAAAACACCATTATGAACATTTGATATGAATAGAACGATCTCATGGATACATGTGGTGAGGTTGTTGCCAATATAGACGTGGCCTGTACTGTTTAATTGTAACTAGCTCTTACATTTGTATTGTTGTATATAAAAAGGTACATAATATACTAATTTTAGCTACAAAGAAGTAAAATGGGAGTTTTAATTAATATTTTCATGAGTACACCTTAAAAAGCCTTTCTAGTTCACTGTTATAAGTGATCAGGGTGTGGTTTATGAATTTGGGTCCATAACCCCACGGTCTAAGTTGCTATTCTTGTTATCCAACAATGTTTACTTGTCACTAGACAGAGCTATAATTAAAACAATTTAGGAACATTTCTTTCAGAGGGATGAATACCGCCTGTAAACTATTCCCCCTTTTAAAATGTAGGTACTACCGGAAAACGATGATCCTTGTTGCTGCTCAACAAAGAAAAATGTAAGAACGGTCTAATCCAGCAAAGTTATTTTGCTACATTATCTCCACACTGCAGTCAGCCTGCTTTGTAATGATTTACTGGTTTTAGCTTACTGCTGGTTGTTATGGCTGCCACTGAAGAGGTTTGTATACAATCTCAAGAAACAAACGAAAGGTGGAAGGCTAAACTGTTAAAATTCAATGCCAATTTTCAGAATGGTCAAAGAACAGAACCACCAGCATACATTTCTTCTATCAAACAAACAAAAACTTAAAATACAACTTTAAAATGGACATAAAGTGAAATAAAAGGAAGGAAAAAGATAACAGCCTCAGGAGGTTGGACTTTCAAAAAACAAGTCAGCAGGCAGTTCCCATATTTGTTTTCATACAGGTTATCTTTAAAACTACGGATGCACAGATACCGGTTTTCCGGTATCGAGCACCAGTACCGATATCTTTTTTCCAGTACCTGCCAATACCGAAAGTTCCATTAAGGAAGCCAAGCGGCGTGTAATGACTCACCACCTGGCTTCTTGATTAGCGTTGAAGCCGGCCGGCATGTAAACACTCGCCACCCGGGCTTCTCTATTAGCAGGGAAGCAGTCTCCATGCTCCCTCATCACTAGGTGACAAGGAAGCATGGAGCCAGCTTTCTGGCCAATCAGGAAGCCGGGCGCCGCGTAATGACTTGTTGCCCGGCTTCCTGATTGGCCAGCTTCTCGACCAACCAGGAAGCCGGGCAACGAATCATTACACGGTGCCCGGCTACCTGATTGGCCAGGAAGCCGGCTCCATGCTCCCTCGTCACCAGGTGGCGAAGAGCATGAAGCCGGCTATCTGGCCAATCAGAAAGCCGGGGGGCAGGGAACGACTTGTCGTCTGGATTCCTGATTGCCCGGTTTCTCGACCAATCTGGAAGTCATTACACGCTACCCTGCTTCCTGATTGGCCGGGAAACCGGTTCCATGCTCCATTGTCACCAAGTGACGAGTAATGACTCGCTGCGCTACTTTCTGATAACAAAAGCCCAGCTATTGGGATAAGCATCGGATCACTAGGGCGAGTACAAGTACTCACCCAAATACGCAGCATCGGCACAGATACCAATACAAGTATCGGTACATCCCTTTTTAAAACTGTTACTACCCTTTTGCCTAGATTTACCCTTTGCCAACAGCACTTGAAGGAAAAGAAGCTAAAATGTATTTTCCAAACAAGTGCCAAATACACAACTGGCATGGTAGCTTTATTCAATAAAGATTTATTGGTCTTATTGGGCAGCTCAGTGTATAGTCTGTAGAAGATAGTATACAGGCAGGTAAGTTTGTTTTGTGGCAGAGGAGAGCCAACGTTCAATAGTCTGCCTTTTTGCAATTATTTCTTCACCACTCATGTTCTGCATTAAAAGTGGACAAAAAAATAAATCAGAAATGACATGACATACAGGATGTAGCCTGTCATCAGCATTAACAAAAGCTGTTTTTTGTGTTTCCCCCCATAACAGATGTTACCTGATGATCCTGCAAACAGTTCCATTAGTTTTCTATTTCATGTAACAGACCAAGCTGTCTAAAAAAAAGACAGTTACAGGGTAGACACAAACTATACAACAATGACAGAGGTCAACTTTTATTCATTTGATTTAAACTTTTCTTCCAAAGAAAAAAAACTAAACTACTTCTAAAAAGGTGTTAGCTGAAGCCAGACTTCAATTTGTTTGTTATTTCGTCTAGGTTTGTCCAAGGCTACAGGGTGACAACCCTGTTGTGTAATGTTGTCACCCTGTTAAAGCACACCTTGCATGTAAATGTATTAAATGCCACGGGGGGTTGGGGGGGGGAGCAAAGCTTACCTATTGATTTGTATACTCTTCTCTCCTATTGTGCTGCACACAAAAAAAGCTACAACAAGGGTAAGTATTACTGATGTTAATAGCCAATGTTCCAGTAGCAGGTGCAAGCAACAATAATGGATCGTTCACACCATCTGCATTTAGGCTGAGCTGGTCGGTTTTTCTCCAGCGCAGCCAGAACACAAGACTAGGCAATTTGCCTCGTCATGGATGGTAACAGTTCTCACCACAGTGTTCCCTGAGCAAGGGAGTTCTGTGCTTACAATCTAAAAGTGGTCATGCACTTTGCGAGTTTCAGCCGGTTCCTGAGGAACCTGTTCGGCCGGCATCCCTCGATCAGCTGATCGCAGGAGGTGGCTGGACATTCTTTGTATGAGCAGAGGCGGCAGCCACTGAGCTGCTGGCTCTGTTCGGGTATTCTAACAGTTGCCGGAGGCCGCTGTCAGAATACAGCGTTGAGGGAGGAATCTGCTCTATTTGTTTTGTACAGCTCGTGCGTTAGACGAAACAAACAGAGCGGTTTATGGCCAGCTTAAATCCCTGCTACATTGTATCCAAAATCAGGTAAACTGTACATTTGATGACACCAGCTCTGCGACTTGCTCTGCTGTCACAGATGGCAGTAGAGATTGTCAATCTGGAAAAAGACAATCCACATGTCTGTGTCCAATGACTGCTACTAGCACACAGTGTCTGGTTGGCAACTAACGGTTTTTAACCACCTACCATCCGCCGAACGCTGAAAGACGGCCGGACGTCTCCTGGATGCAGGTGGGCATCTTTAGACGTCCTTTGTGCCCGTGCGGGAAACCGCCAGGATTTTAGATGGCCGTTTACATACACGCGGTCCGGCGTCTGTAAAGAAGCCCGATCGCTTGTATGATGCAAGTCAGGGTGCGCCCCCCTCCTTGCCTCTCCTCGCTGCCGCTGTCCCCGCCATCTCGGGCAATGTGGCTCTCTGCACTGAGAACGGAGGGAGTTCAGTACACAATCTCCCTCCGATCTCTGAATGGAGGAAGTGATGTATATTACATCACTTCTGGAATTCCTCTGTCACTCTCCAGTCCAGTAACCGGAGAGAAGCTGATGAAGCAGATCTGTGCTTCATCAGCTTCTCTGGGGGTCCCAAGGTGACATTATTGGTCTTAGAGACACCTGATGTCTCCATAAAGGGGACCTGTCACTGTAATTTATCACATAGGGGACTTCTTATCCCACTATGCGACAATAATAAAGTTAAGTGGAAAAAAAATTGCTCACAAAATACATAAAATTTACACACACACAAAAAAAAAAAAATCCACAAAAATGTTTTAAAGTCCCCCCCACCACCACACAGATGCGCAAAAATGCGTTCGGTGTGCCTACAGGCAAAAACGACGATTGCTCCAATTATGCCACACGTTACATATCGCCGCGACCGTTGCAGTGGGAGCAATAATTCCAGGCCCATTAATCACACATAACATTAAATTGATGAGTAGTAAAATCTTTTAAAGAGTCGCCTATGGCCAATTTTGGCTATGGTAGTTTTATGTGATTTCGCGTGCACGCGCAATTTTAAGGCTTGACATGTTTGGTGTCAATTTACCCGAGGTGACCCTGCCTTTTATATTTTACCAAAAAATTGGGTAATAAATAAATGTTTCCCAACATAATAAAAAGGGAAAACCGTTTTTTTTTAATATTAGTTTCTTTTTTTGTTATATAATAAAAAATTAAAACTGCAGTAGTGATTAAATACCACCAAAAGAAAGCTCTATGTGTCCCCAAAAAAATTGTATAAAATTAATTTCAGTACAGCGTTGCATGACGGAATAAACGCCAGTCCAAGTACCGTAGCGCTGAATACTGAAAAATGGCCTGGACAGTTTCCTAAACACCCCGGTCAACAAGTAGTTAAACTACTATTCAAACAGGAAATTGGATTCAGAGAAACAAATGGACACAAGAAGCAGTGAATACAAATATTTGATAGTTTTTTTAATAACTAACTTTATATATTTTTCCTCAAAAGGTAAAGATACAATTATAATGCATTATCTAAATTTGGATAAAACAAAAAAACAGTCCAGTAGAATCCTTTCACATTCCATGAGTTACAAAGTGACGCGACTCACCTGAGTATACAGGTTGCCTTGACATATGAATCAGCATCTTCTGCTCTTCCATGAGCTTTTGGAGCTGTTCCATCTGTTGCTGTTTTAGCTGCTCTTGTTTCTGTTGTTGTAGTTCCTTCAGCTATGAAGTTGAAACATTATCAGGCTATATTATACATTAAACGGACTATAAACAAGCAGCAACATGCATTTCAGGCTAGGTACATTATAAATAGGCCAATCACCCCTCAGATATTTAACACATAAAAGATGAAAACCACAGAAAAATGCAGCAGCGCTGGAGAAGAGCACACCTGTAAAGCAAGCGTACCCTAATGTGCAGTACACACAGCATTTAAGGGCAACAACACACCTTTCACTCAGCAGCTTACTATGGCTTTAACATGCACGGAATAGTTTAAATAGGCCCCAGATGAAATGTATATAATTAAAGCAATAAATGACAAATTATATCACAGAAGTGAGCTTGGAGCGGTGACTACTTTACAACTCACACAGGGACCATGTGGAACAAAAGTAGTCACCTTCCAGAAGGAAGGACAGTGTAAGCACCAATTCAGCACAAAATTTGTCTTCAATTATTTTGAGGGCAGCCCGCTGGGGACCTGCCGAGGACCCACTTGAGGAGCGAGCAGCCGGCTATTACAGAGCTGCATCTGACGCGGGCGGGCTGACCGGGTGCAGATGGCAGAGAGGTAGCGGCGAGGGGACAGTCAGTGACGGGCCCCCTGATGGCTGCGGGCCCTCGGTTCGTGCCCGACTGGTCAGTCCGCCCCTGCTTCCGACCGAAAGTGAGGTCTTGCTGCGACAACACTTCCACACGGTAATGGCGCACGAAGGTATCTTGACGTGACCAGACGGCTGCCTTGCAAATCTGGTCCACCGATGCCCCAGCTTTCTCTGCCCAGGAAGTGGCCAACGCTCTAGTAGAATGAGCTTTAATAGAGGAAGGGACTTCTTGTCCTTCGGAACGATAAACACTACGTTATAACCTCTCTAATCCACCTGGCTAGCGTGGCTTTGGATGCCTGCAATACCTTTCTAGCTCCTGCATACAGGATAAAAAAATGGCTAGACTTTCTAAACGGCCTAGACTTCTCTAGATAATTAATCAAGCACCTTCTAACATCTAGGGAATGAAAGGCTTCCTCCCTAGGATTTTTAGGGCTATCACAAAACGAGGGAAGAACAATCTCCTGAGACCCATGAAACTGGGAGGACACCTTTGGTAGGTACAAAGGATCAGGCTTCAGAATAACTATCTGGCAATATGACCAAATAAGGTTCTTTGATCAAAATTGCCTGTAAATCTCCAATACGTCTAGCTGAAGTGATGGCCAATAGGCAAACCATTTTTAGTGACAACCACTTCATAGAGATATCTGCCATCGGCTCAAAGGGGGGTTTAGATAGACCAACTAAAACTAAAGACAGATCCCATGGAGGAAACAAATTTATTTTTCAGCGGGCAATGACGCTCCGCCGCCAAAATGAATCACCTAATTAAGGGGTCCTCCAATAATTTGGACTGCAAAAATACAGACAGAGCTGAATGCTGGACTTTCAGTGTACTGATCGCCAAACCGTTGTCCAGGCCTTCCTGCAAAAAATCCAGGATGATAGGGACAGAAGGTGACATAACATTTTTGTTTTTACACCATGAAGAAAAAACCCTCCAGACTTTACTATAAATCTTTCTCGGAACAGTTTTTCTGCTAAAAAGAAGGGTATCAATTACTTTTTCAGAACAGCCTTTTACCTGCAGTATCCGCCTCTCAGGAGCCATGCCGTCAACCGAAAAAAATCCGGGTTCGGATGGACGACCGGCCCCTGAGAAAGCAGGTCCTTCCGCACGGGCAGCCCCCAAGGAGGGAGGATAGACCGGACCCGTAGCTCCGAGAACCACGTCCTTCTGGGCCACCAGGGAGCTATCAGTATGAGGGTACAAGATGACCTGGTCAACTTCTGGAGAATGCAAGGGAGAAGTACTAGAGGTGGAAAGGCACACCTCAGATTGAAATTCCAGTTCTGGGCCAGCGCATCCACCCCTTTGGACTCCACTTCCCTGCCTAGGGAATAAAATACAGGTGTCTTTTTGTTGAGACTGTTGGCGAACAGGTCCACTTCCGGCTGCCCCCACAGGGCTACAAGTTGTGCAAACACCTCTGGGTGAAGCTCCCACTCGTTCTGGTGTATGCGCCTGCGGCATAGGAAGTCCGCAGTCTCGTTGCAAACCCCCTTGATGTGGACCGCCGAAATTTAAACCACCCGGGACTCTGCCCAGTGAAAAATCTCTTCCGCTACATGCAAAAGAGTCAGGGATCGTGTTCCGCCTTGGTGATTTAAGTAAGCCACCGTCGTGGAATTGTCTGAAAACACCTTCACCTCCTTCCCCACCAGACCCTCCTGGAAGACTAGAACTGCCTCCTTTACGGCTGTCAACTCCCTTAAGTTTGAGGAGGCCGCTACCAGGCTTTGAGGCCAGGGACCCTGAGCAAAACCTGCTAACAAATGTGCCCCCCCAAGAGCTCGCATCGGTTGTGATATGAACGGGGTCTGTTTGACCCCACAACCTGCCTTGCCTCAGCTTTTCCCGGGACATCCACCAAGAGAGGGACTCCCGAACCTCCCTTGGAAGATGAACCATCTGTTCCAAAGAGTCCCTTCTCCTGTCCCATTTGGACAGAAGAAACACTTGAAGCAGCCTGGAGTAGAACTGAGCCCAGTCCAGAGCCGGAATTGCGGAGGTCATGACCCCCAATAGTCTCATTATCTCTCTTAATGACAGAGAGATGCTGGACTGGGCGGCCTGAGACAGCAACACCAGCTTGAGGATTTTCTCCTCTGTGAGGAACAACTTCTCCGCCACCGAATCCACTCTGTAGCCCAAAAAGACTACCGACTGGGCCGGGGTTAGGAAAATGGAAAATTGTATACTTACCTATCGGTAATTTTCCTTTCCTGATGCCAGTACATGGCAGCATACAATGGGCTGGGGGCAGAGCCATACCCATTGTATGCTGCCATGTACGGTGTCAGGAAAACAGAAAATTGTATACTTACCTATCGGTAATTTTCCTTTCCTGATGCCAGTACATGGCAGCATACAATGGGTATGGCTCCGCCCCCAGCCCATTGTATGCTGCCATGTACGGTGTCAGGAAAGATTTTTCCGCATTCACAATCCAACCCAGATGCTCCAGCAAGTCCCTTACAGACTGCAGGCTTGCCAAGACTTTCGCCTCTGACATGCCGTAAATGAGCAGATCGTCTAGATATGGAATCAGGCAGACGACCTGGAGGCGCAAAAATGGGACCGGTTCCGACAGAACCTTCGTAAATATTCTGGGTGCTGCTGAAAGGCCAAAGGGGAGTGCGCGAAATTGCCAGTGAGTTATCCCCACTTTTGTTTTGATTGCGAACCGCAGAAACTGTTGATGCTCTAGACAGATGGGTATATCTAGGTAAGCGTCTTTCAAATCCAGGGTGATCATAAAAAACTATTTTCGGTGGGTCTGGCGTACCGAGTAAATACTCTCCATCCGCAAATGTTTGAAGATCAGATACTGATTCAACTTTTTCAGATTTAAGATCAGCCTGAATTTGCCCGACGGTTTTGGTACCAAAAACACATGGGAATAAAACCCTAGAAATTCCTGCCCCATGAGGACTGGAACTACCACCTGCTGTGATACCAGAGTCTGAATACAATCTGTCAGTGCATGAGCTGCCTCCCTCTCTTTAGGCAGTCTCGTGAGAAAAAAAAAGGTTTGGGGCGGCTGCGTCTGAAATTCTAGGTGATAGCCCATTTGTAAGACATCCAAAATAAATTGACTGTCTGTAATCTTTCTCCAGCAGGACACAAACAGGGAAAGTCTTCCACCCATTCTGGTGGCGTCACTTAGGGTCCTTCTTTGTGGGTGCCGGAGCTGAAAAAAATAACTCCACCTTGGCTTTGTTCTTTATAAAGGGCCAGGTCTTCTTTTGAAACTGGGCTTTATTGGCCTGTCTTTACTGCTCCTGGTGGGGACGAAAAAATGGCCTACCACGCACCCTCTTCTTCTTCACAGGGAATTTCTTCCCTTTCTCAGATGACCTAGTTAAAACGTCACCCAGGCCGGAACCAAACAATAAATCCCCCTCAAACGGGAGAGAGCAGAGCAGAGACTTAGATGAAACATCTCCCTCCCAGGATTTTAGCCAAATAGCCCTCCTGGCGGAATTACGAAGCGCCCCAGTTCTAGCCGTGGCCCTCACAATCTCTACAGAGGCATCTGCTAAATAAGCGACCACCTTTCCAAAGGCTAAAAGAGAATCCAACACTTGCTCAGCCGGTGCCCCCTGAGATACGTGCAAGGAAGCATGTTCTAACCAGAGGTCCATATTGCGTGCTACGCAGGTAGCTGCTACTGCCGGAGCCATGGAAGCAGCGTTAGAGTCCCATGCTCTCCGCAGTAATGCCTCTGCTTTTCTATCCATCTGGTCCTTAATATTCCCAGCATCCTCAAACGACAAATCCGATTTTTTGGAAACCTGAGCTAATGCCGTTTAGGTCCTGCTGCGTTTCCAGGACCTAAACCCCAGAAATGTTCTCTCTGGCTCTTTCCACTCTTTCTCCATCAAGTCTTTAATAGACTGGTGAACCGGAAAACACTTACACTGAGGTTCAGCTAGGCCTCTATAAAGACGGTCCTGGACCAAAACCTCCCTAGGGGGTTCCAGGATTTGTTCTGTAGTATATATGGATTGCAGTAAACCATCCATATCTTCCGAAGAGAAGAGATTACATGAAGGTCTAGCGTCCTCATCTTCATCTTCCCAACCTCCCCCTCTTCTACTGAACTATCAGACTCAGAATCAGAGACTAGGTTGGTATTAGAAACCCCTTTAGGTGCAGCCAAAGGCAGAGCCTGACTTTGTAATCCTGAGGGACCGGGTAATCCTGAATTCCCTGCTGAACTGGCAACATATCGGAAAAAACTTCCTTAAATGACTGCATAGTTGCTACCATTTCAGTCCTCATTGAATCAAGGAACCCTTTCATCAGGGAAGAGGACTCATTAGCCAGAAGTTTATGTATGCAAGATTCACAAATGGGCTTAGAATAACCCAGAGGGAGTTTAATAATACAAGAGCCGAAAGCACTTTTTAATTTGTTTGACAACTGGGGCATCAGGTGGTACCGAACTCAGGGGTGTCAATTTCTCCGCAGGAGAGGGATCCTAGGCAGAAAAAACATACATGCATGAATGAATGCCTACAGAGTCCCGGTTGAAAAACGACCAGCACACTGTCTCAGGTAGGGCCCATAGTAACCTTCCTGTACTTACCCCACCCCTGGATTTGAGCACAGTGGCCGTCGGCTTGCTCCCTTCTTCCATTGGAGTAGCGATGGCAACAGGTTCCCCTGCGTCCTGAGATGGTCACAGCGTCCAGCGAGATGCGCAGCGGAAGTGGCGATCGCGGTCGCGCTGGAAGTGAAGTCACTTCCATTTATACAGGCCTTTGGAACGCACGGGCTGCCTTTTTGTGCGCTCCACCACCACGAGCGCACCGCTCCAACACCCCGAAGCCTTGAACCACCCGGACGGGCCGCAGCCTGGGACTTCAGGCTCCTTCCTACCTATGTCCACGGAGGAAAGGACCGCCTGGGACAGAAGAGGGGAACCCCTCTGTAACCGCAGCAAGGTCATCAGCAACCAGCAGCGCTACACAGAGGGGGGATCAGCGACCTCAAGATCGACCGGACAAAAGAAAAAAAAACAACAAAACGTGACGAAGTGATCCTGTAGGTAGGAAACACAAAAAAACTGAGGTAAGAGAGGGTGGGAGGGTATTTAACCAAGTTTTTTTATTGTGTTTCATGTAGTAGGAGGAGCCAATCATCTCTCAGGTTGCTGGCCTGGAAGATTGGAGAAAAGATACATTTTTGTTACTAGTTAGGGAACTTGAGGCCTGGTTCAGCCCTAGGAGTTTTTGAACAGTTCGAAAAGCGCTTTTAACTGCCCAACACAAGAAATCCCATGATTGTCAATGGCCCTGGTTCAGACCTGAGCAGAAAACCGCCAGCAGAAAAACGCTAAATACCTGAAAAGTTACAGGAGCTTCTTTGGGCAGTTAAAAGCGCTTCTTTGCCCCATAGACTTCATAGGAAATGCACTAAAACACGTAATCGAAGCATGTTGCACATTTTCGTGAGCGTTTTTGTGCATTTATACACGTGTTCTTCCATCGCCCACAATGGTTTATGAGCTGCCAATCAAAATGCGCGTTAAAATGCACATACAAATGTGCACAATGCACAAATAATCGCATGCTGTTTAACGCACGTATACACAGGATTTAACTCCTGAGTTTAGTGTCACTTTAAGAGTCCTGTGGCATGGAGGAGTCTGATAGCTGGCAAGGCAAGCTGGAATGCTAAAGAAAGCCCTACCTATTAGCTAGTTGCCTCATCTCTACTAACACAATTGTAATCTAACAAGGGTGATCAGCCATAGGTTGTCAAAATAATAAGAAAATCACTGCCAGGCTCAACAAGATCACACCAAGCGTGCTGGGTACAGACTGTAAAAACACAGAACAATAAGGCTGATGACAGCATGACAAACAGGTCAGCATGTTGAGCCCTGCCGTCTGCTAAGAGTGTCCATATTGAATACTCAACCAAACAATGAGCAAGGTGAACGTTACTGCCTCCAATTACAAAGTAAACAGTATAATGCACAAGGCATAATTAAAGGGGAACTCAAAGTTAGGAGTGTCAAGTTAGCGGTCAAATGTAAACATTCAGAGTTAGGACTTACCGGTAACTCTATTTCCATTAGTCTTCCAGGTTATGCACTTCTACAACATGCTCAACACTCCTATGCCGAGCATATGTCAGGGAACTTTCCCCCTGAAATCAGTCAAGAAGATCATCTGATACATTTAATTTTGTTCAGGCAAAAAAATAGAGAAATCAATATCGTAGTATTGTTCTCCACACATAACCTCGGAGTTAGGGATAGCTGGAATGGCCAAGCTGGTAGATCTGGACAATCTTGAGTTTCTAAATATTATAGAAGTACAGCCTCTATTAAAGGATAACTATGGACAAAAAATAAAAAAGGGACACAAATGCGATACAGCCTGTCAAAAGAATTAACTAAGCAAAATGTTATACTTACCTCACCCCAGTCATCCGCATTGCTGGGTGTGATGTCACTTTCCTCCCGGGGAAAGCAGTGCAGGCCAAGTCAAGCAAGAAGAGATTCCAGCACTCAGCTGTAGATCCTCAAATCATCTCTGAATTGGTGCTGACTCTGTCCTTCCTTCTGGAGGGTAGCTACATTTTGTTTCCTATGGTCCCTGTGTGTGTTGTAGTGTAGTCACCGCTCCAAGCTCACTCATGTGATGGACTACAATATGTGATGGACTACAATCTTAATACAAATGAGTAAACTAAACGTGAGATTGTAGAATCAGTATGGTAGTATATGGTCAGCATTAGATCCTGCACATGAGCCTGTTTTTTTCACCAAGTATACATGTTAGAAATTAATACATTTTGTAGATGTTAAGTTACCTGCTCAAGTTTTTTCAACAACGGGTCATTCAGTTCTTCTCTTAACACTTCATCCTCCCGAAACATGTTTCTACTTTGTGGCCTGCTTCTGCTAACTTCTCTTTCATACATGGCCTCTTTATACACAGACATATGTCCTCTAGGGTCTGGTCGCAGTTCTGGTTGTCTGTAACCAGCATCATGTTGTTCCAAAGAGTCCTCACTTATCAGGCTGGAATTTTCTGCAAATGGCGTTGGGGCACGCAGTCCTGATAGGGCACTGGAAGGCCTACGAGGCAGTCCTCCATCTTGCTCAAAGTTGGGGAATGCAGCATTTACAATGACACCAGAGCGTGCAATGGTGGGCATGTACTGCGTCATAAAATTGGGTTCACTGACGAATTCTGGAGAAGAAATCATTTCTGGCATATTCCAGAATTTGACGATGTTTTACAGAAACTGCAAGGATACCATTTTCACCGGATAAACCAGATAATTCAAATCTAAGAAATAAGATTATTAAATAGAATTAGTCTTGGCAATCCATTTGTGTTGATGTAATACCATTTATAAAACCCTGAGCTTTAATGGAGAACTATGGGGTCAGTGCTTTGCCCCATAGTTCTCCTCAAAGTCACGAGAGGACATAAACTAGCGTCCTCCCGTGACCCAAAGCTCAGTATATCGCGAGCTGCAGCTCGTGGTATACTGAGACTGCCGCAGCCAGGACGGATCCTGACATAACTGTTGAGATCCACCCAGCTGCGTGATTGACAGCTGACTCTGCCTATCTAGAGGCAGAGCCAGCTGTGCCAGCCCCCTCCCCCGTTCGTTCCTCCTGTCAGCGCTGGAGGATTAGACAGGGGAGGGGGGAATCCCTGCAGAGAGCCGTGAGTGACAGTCACAGCTCTCTGCAGGGAGATGATCGAGAAGTGAGCAAGCGACGGTATGTGTTTGCTCACTTCCCGATCTATTGAGCCAACATGTGACAGTTTCATTGTCACACGTCGGCTCGAACTATGAGGATGAGTGAAAATCACTCCTCATAGTTCTCCTTTAAAAGGACAAGTCACAAGTCAATTACATTAAAGAAGAATTAAAGTCTCTTTTTGGCATATATGCAGTGCTAGTAAGCAGTAGATACATGACCCAATATAAAAAAAAAAGTTGGCAAATACCAACAAACTTACCTGTGTCAGCGCCACTCGCTCCTCCTGCAGAAGGCTCCCGAACGCTGTGAAGGAGGAAGTGTGGGTGGGCGCATGCGCAGTCCAGAGAATCGGAGGGGAGAGGAGGAGAGCAGAACAGAAGCTGAATGGACACAGCTGGGTGTGCGCACGTTGGACAGACACCGCTGGACCCGAGGAGTCTGCGCTGGATCAGGGACGGGCACCAGCGCTGGTGTGACTGTGGAAAACGAAGCAAGGAAGAACTTGTTCGAATCAAGAGGCATCACATAAGGCGTACTTAAATGTCACTTTAAAAGAGAAAAGAAAAAAAGCCGTAAAAGCTGTACCTGTAAAGGATTGAATGCTTTCCTCTCCTGCCGCTCTGATCCAAAGACCTCCGGAGAGTCGATTGCCTGGCCCCGCAGTGCTTAGTGGTTCCTCCTGCCAACCTCCACTATTGTGTCCTGTAGTGACGTGAAGACCAACAGGAAGAAGCACTGACTGCTGTGGGGAGCCAGGAGAAAAGCACACATGGCAGGGTCAGTTTCTGCAGAAGACTTTATTTGGGGATTTTCTGGATTGGAGGGTTGGTCAGTGGCACAGACGGAAGGAGAAGCAAATATTAACTTCCCTCTTTACAGAAACAAAGCTTTTATCGGCAACTTCAGACAAGAAATCACATTATGAAGTTCAAAGCGTATAGACTAAAGGCCCCATTCACCCCAGGGGCGTTGTTTCCAGCGCAGCCCCAACACAAGGCAAGGCAGTTTTTGCCTCATCACGGATGGGCTTGGTGCACACCACCACTTTGCAGTGAGAGGGCAGTGGTGTGTGCTGAAAGAAGTACAGCACAGTGGGATGTGACGCAGAACAACCGCCTCGCGCCCCGCTTTGCCCGTAGAACTCAATGCAATGTCACTTGTCACATTTCAAAAAAGGGTGTTTAGCGCATCGGCTGGTGTGAATTGGCCCTCAGGGAGGATTATAACCTCCGTCAGCTTTTTTGGCCACCTGTTAGAGAGATTTCCCTTCACTTCCTGTCTGACAGCCACAACAGGAATTGAGAGGAAATCCCTCCAAAAAGAGGGAGGTCCCTGATGGTCAGCAGGGTCACCAGAACTAGTATCCCCATAGGAAGATTTCCTGTTCTGTTGACAACCCAAAATCTGGGATCTTCTTTCACTTTCATTGAGAAGACTCATCAGGGAAAAATGGAGAGTGAATCTCCTTAATGGGTATACAGACAGCAATAAAAGTCTGACAGGGGTTCCAATCCATCTCCACTTCAATCCAAAACTAGAAAAAAAAGTTTTGGCTTCAGTTGCACTTTAACTTCCAGAAGTGAGCTAACAATGCCACACTAATATCTTTACCAATAATCACCCTGGCCCCTATGTTCTGGAGATAAGGGGGGTGGGGTATTCTGTAGTCTTAACACTTCCTGTCCTAGGAAGTCAATGCTGATCCTCCAAAAAAAACAGTACAGAGGTGTGTTACTGCCACCAAAAAGGAAAGCCGACCACCACACCTAAAGCCTGTTAACACTGCGGCACTTCACATGAAGATACTAGCTGCGTGGTCATCATTGTGATCCGATGGAAAGGCGAGTGCTATAGACAGGTATCAGGCTGTAGGTGGGAAGGATTAGAACCTCGGTTGAGTTTTTATTGCCATCAGTGTCCCTACTGGGGATAGTCACCCTCTAGATTTGTTCTGGTGACCACTGTGTCAGGGAGATCAAAAGTGATGGGAAATCCAAAATGCCACCAGAATATGAGGCACGGAGGAATCTTTCAACACGGACACTTGTTCTAGTGACAACTAGGGATGTGCATGGCCTGGGTGTGAATCAAGTCGGCCTGAGCCCGCGAAAAACTGTCACCGACACATCCCCGTCCCAACTGGCCTATTACATGTGACTGCAGGGAATGCCTTGGCCGCAGCTGATTGGGCCTCAAGGGGGATGGGTCACTGACAGTTTTCTGATGGCCTCGGACAAACTTGGTTCACACCAAGCCCACGCACATCCCTGGTGACAACTAAGAGGAGATTCCTCCTCACTTCCTATAACTTCTCTCGGACAGGAAATAAAGGAAAACCTTTATAAAACTCTATGTGGGCTTTAATCATTGGAAATCTCTGCAAAGTGATATGAATTGGAAGAAACCACCTGCTGTTCTGGTGACAACTATAAACTTGGTGTGACTTGTCATCATGTCAGGACAGACAGAGGAACCTCTCCCCGGCAATAAATAAAAGTGACAAGAGGTGTTCTCCATACCCCCGAACTGGTAAAGCGGTGAGAGTGAGACTCCAGGTATCATATAATACTACGTCCTCTCCACCACACAGCTACTCTCCGAGGCTCCTGACACTCCCGGCTTTCCTGCACATAACTCTGCATTAGTATAACACTCGCTGTACACCGCCATACAGATAAAGGGGAACTTACTGCACACACAGGACCAGTGCTCCTCCGCCTCACATGCTGTACCTGCAGCGCTCTGCAGTCACCCAGGTGCCAGGAGACTCAAACAAATATTAAATACCCGGCTGTACTCACCCAACCCAATGCAAACAAAGCCAGTCCAACCAGCGCGCCGCGAAGCATGATGGGAATGCAGTCCGGCCCAGCTATGCGCCTGCAGGAAGACAACCAATGAGAAGAGGGAAAGAGACTACAGTTCCCAGCAAGCATTGCGGAAAGTACGTTGGTGGACACAAAGGATGCTGGGAGCTGTAGCCGGTCGGCGGGAGTAGCGGAGCTGTGGCGCTCTGCTCTTATCAGTAGTGTGCTCGGTGCTGGGGGGGCGTTTTGCCAGAAACTGCTGAGACACAGGAAAGACCTACCAGTCGGACTGGACACAGTCCCTGTGTCTGCCAGGTTTCCAGCTGTCTAATGTTATTACCCAAATACCTTGGTTCCCCACCATTGCCCCCGATTTTGTTTTTATACTGAAAGGAGGGACACAGGCATTGACTGCTGGGACTTGTAGTTCTATAGTGGCGTGAGGTGCATTGTATGGACAGCTGGGACTTTTAGTTCTACTCAGCAAGGAGTTTTGTTGTGGGGAGAACTGGGACTTGTAGTTCTATAGAGCCAGACTGCACTGTGGGGATTGCTGGGACATGCAGTTCTATAGAGTCAGCATGCACTGTGGGGAAAGCTGGGACTTGTAGTTCTACAGAAGCTGAAAGTGCACTGTGGGGATTGCTGTGACATGCAGTTCTACAGAGTTAGAATGTGCACTGTGGGGGGAAGCTGGGACTTGTAGTTCTCTAAAGGCAGTCGATGCATTGTGGGGACTGCTGGGAATTGTAATTCTACAAAGGCAGAAGGTGCCTGCTGGGACTTGTAGAGGCAGATGGGGTATCAGTGGAATAACTGGAGCTTGTAGTTCTACAGAGGGTGCATTGTGGGTAGAGTTGAGACTTGTAGTTCTGCAGAACTTAGAGGTGCATTGTGGAGACAGCTGGAACTACTACAAAGGCAGGAAATTCATTGTGGGGAATGCTGAAACTTCTAGTTCTTTAGAGGTGGGAGGCGCATTGTGGGACTTCTAGGACATGTATCTGTACATAGTGGGGTCGTGCTGTGCTGGGTGAATGGTACATGGCATGGTTCTGGTGTCAGCACAGTGTGGGTGTAATTATGAGGGCAATGTATAACTGACCTTTGTATAGGAATGTATTACCCTCAGAGTTTTCCATACCTTGTAATGTAACTGGAATTAATATTCAACTGGGAAATGTTACATTTGTGTGTGTGTGTGTGTGTATGTATGTACATACATACACTGAGTGGCCAGATTATTATGACCACCTGACGTTTGTAGGCAAATTAGCTATAATTTTGCGCTGAAGTTGCTAGAGGGCCAGACCATTATAAATAGGGAAGCAGGTTGTTTACCACGACAGTAGAAGTGATTTTTTTCTGAAGATACGGGTAAACAACGCGATTTAACAGCCTTTGAACGTGGGATGATTGTTGGCGCTCCGAGCCATGGAGCGAGTATCAGCAAAACAGCAGAATTCGTTAAATGTTCAAGAGCAGCTGTTGTTAAAGTGTTTAAAGACTGGACTGTCAGCCGAAAATCTGGGTCTGAACGTGCGAATTGTGGCCGTCAGCGACTAGTCAATGTTAGGGCAGAACGGAGAGTGGCAAGACTGGTACAAGACAACAGAAGGGCAACAGTGCATCAAATTACTGCAGATCTTAATCAGGGATGCTCTCAAATGATCTCTGAACGCACTGTTCGCCGTACACTGCATCGTACGGGATAGGGAAGCCGAAGCCCTGTTCCAACACCTTTGCTGTCTGCAGTTAACAAGATAAAACGTCTCCACTTCGCACAGGAACACAAGGATTGGACAGTCGAGCATTGGAAAAAGGTCATGTGGTCCGATGAATCACGCTTCCAGTTGCATCATGCACATGGCAGAGTGAGAATTTGGCGGAAACAGCATGAAAGCATGCACCCCACATGCATGAGTACAACCCTTCAAGCTGGTGGGGACAGTGTTATGGTTTGTGGCATGATTTGGGCCCTTTAATTCGTGTGGAACAACATTGGAATAGCACAACATACCAAAGTATCATGCTGATCAAGTTCATCCTATCATGTTGATGACGTATCCCAATGGTGATGGCTTCTTCCAACAATTGCAGTAGGGTGGGGGTGCTCTCCGCACACCTTTCAGCAATCCCGGCCAGTGCACAGGGATGGTGCTTGCAGTAACTCCACGGATGGCACCGTGCAAAACGAACAGTTGAAGAAATAGGTCACCAGCACTCAAAAGGTTTAGAAATGAATAAGTCCTTTTTATTTGACCATGGTGTCACGACAATCGAAAAAAGCCGACGTTTCGGGGCCACGCAGGGTCCCTTTCTCAAGGCAGAAAATGTGACCACTTTTGAGTGCTGGTGACCTATTTCTTCTTCCAACAAGACAATGCGCCATGCCACGGTGCTCGTATTGTGCAGGAGTGCTTTCAAGAACATGAGGGAGACTTTACCTTGCTTAGGTGGCCCCCACAATCACCAGATCCAAGTTGAAAGAGCCATCAGGCAGCTGGTTCCACAACCATCAAATCTCACAGAACTGGACAGTGCTATTCATCAGTCATGGTGTCAGATTCCTCGCATCACCTTTCAACATCTCGAGGAGTCAATGCCAAGAAGAATCGCCGCAGTATTGAAGGCAAAAGGTGGCCCAACGAAGTACTGATGGGGTGGTCATAATAATCTGGCCACTCAGTGTGTGTGTGTATATTTTCATCAATCATAACACTTATGACTCCCCTTTTGCTGCCAAAACAGCCGTGACCGTATCTGCTTACATCACACCCTGCTGATTAAAAACACCTGCCACCAGCATGCTTTCCATTGGGGGTATTGTATCATAATGCAGAGTTCAGTCATCCTGTAGATAGTTTCTCCCATATTTGTGCATCTCTTTTGTGGCTCGTCCAAGCCTTCCATTAAACTTATTATTATGATTATTATACAGGATTTATATAGCGCCAACAGTTTGCGCAGCACTTTACAATATAAGGAAGACATTACAATCGCAATTCAAGACAAGATGGTAAGGAGGGCCCTGCCCCTGGGGGCTTACAATCTAAAAGGGAGGGGCAAGTGATACATGAGGAGGTAACTGTGTGGGGATGAATTGTTTGAGAATGTAAACAAGAGCTCTGGTTAAAAATGGTATGAACCCTTGTAGTGGGGGCTACCCCTGCACTGCAAGGGTTAAGTGCTCGTTTTTGTCTACTTATTAAAATAAAAAGTTATACTCACCAGACCATCCAAGCGTCTCCCTGCTTCTGTGATCGCTGAAGCGTTTCTCCTCCTGCCCTGCACAGATGGACTGCTCCTCAGCGTCCTCACTTGTATACAGAGTCTATGCCCAATGTATAGAGCAGGTGACTATATAATTTTTAGACTGCTGCACCAGAGGGGGAGAGGCGCTCGAGACACTGGTCTAAGAACAAGCCAGTTAGGGTTGGTCTGGTGCACTCTCTGTTAGGGCAGCCGATTTCAATAGGCTGGCAGCACACTTTAATGCACTATAAATGAAAATGACCCTTCAAAACAACCATGGTGATGCCGTGTGCCTTGATGTGCTTCAGTTGTCCAGCAATCATCATTGAAAATTACTATTACCAGCTCTGCCGCCCCCCCCCCCCTC
>NW_017306437.1:634403-733337 GCF_000935625.1 Nanorana parkeri | reverse complement strand
CCCCCCCCCCCCCCCCCCCTCATGCTGTTCATCAGAGCAACATTGGACACAGAACAACACCAGGGCACGGAGCAACGCCAGGACACAGAGCAGCATCAGGGGACAGTAACGTCGGGGCACAGAGCAGTATCGGGACAGAGCAACGTCGGGGCACAGAGCAGTATCGGGACAGAGCAGCATCAGGGCACAGAGCAACTTTCCCCCCCCTCATGCTGTTCATCAGAGCAACATTGGACACAGAACAACACCAGGGCACGGAGCAACGCCAGGACACAGAGCAGCATCAGGGGACAGTAACGTCGGGGCACAGAGCAGTATCGGGACAGAGCAACGGCGGGGCACAGAGGAGTATCAGGGGACAGAGCAGCATCAGGGCACAGAGCAACTTCAGGACACAGAGCAGCATCAGGGCACAGAGCAGCGTCCGGACACAGAGCAGCGTCAGGGCACAGAGCAACGTCCGGACACAGAGCAACGTCAGTGCACAGAGCAGCGTCAGGGCACAGAGCAAGCAGTTTGCAGTCACAGGATGTAGATAGCATGAGTTGATACCATGAATTGCAGGTGTCACTGGTAGTAGCTGGCAGTTTCCAATGTCTACTACTGGACATACTGCGCACAGGCAGAAGTCCAACATGATGCTAAGAATTTACATACATGTGTTATATGGCTGTTTAATGTTCAGTAATTCCAGGGTGAACTTCCACTTAAATCCGATACTGATTGATTATATGGCTAACCAAACTCCAAAATACATTGTTGGTTGGAGATACTGTAGATTAGTTTTTATTGATAAATCACTGATTTGGAAATTGAACATTACAGTGTTTATAGTTTTTTACTATATATATTCAAAACCTCTTTCCCCTGATGCACATTATGAAACGGTGTAGTATCTTGCTATATCAGAGCACTGATTCACTCATGACACTAGCACTGTATCTTTAAAAGAAACAGGAAGTAGTCGAATCGTTTAGCCCAGAGCAGTGTCTCCTCCCTACCAGGAACAACTTCCCACACAAGTGGTGGTACATGTACCCTGTACATACATTACATTCAAGTGCTGCCGCTGAATCCTCCTTCAATTCAGATTGTGGGACTATAGCTTGGCAGATGAAAGGTAAGGCAATCCTTAGGATGTTTTTTTTAATGCTTGGTTTCATACGTCTTGACAATAACTGTTGGTCGTGGGTTGTGTGAAAGTAACAAGTTACTGTTTTTCTGTGTAATTAGTGAGAAAAGTATAATTAAATCCTGAAGCTGAATATATTTAGATTTCTGGTGACCCAGTTCTCTACATATAGCCTGAAGAAGTAAATACATGTATCTCGCAACATTACGTCTGTAATGACAATACACACCCTGTCTTTAGGAATCCAATGTCTAAATTACCTGTATAGACCATCTGCTTGTTCGTTATAGACTGGGGATGCACCGATACCTTTTTGTCCAGACCAAGTGCGAGTACTGATACTTTTCCTCAAGTACTCGCCAATACTTTTTATTTTATTAGTGTCACAGGTTTTTTAGTCACTGTTTTGCTAAAACAATACAGAGTAATGATTTTAGGACAGTGGTGGAGCGCCCGGGCCCTGTCCCATCTGCAACTGCTGCAACCCTGGTAGTTCTTTAATTGACTCCAAGCTGTAGAGGGACTACACATTTCAGCAATAAGTTATATAGCAATGCAGAATGGCACCAGTATAGAGGACTACAAATCCCAGCAATATATTTTACAACAATGCAGAATGGCACCAGCTATAGAGGGCTACAAATCCCAGCAATATATTATACAGCAGGGGTCTGCAAATTTGCTGACTGTGGTCTGGATACAGATCGAGCTGCTGGTCAGTCTGGACCGTGATCGCCAATGACGTTCAGAGTCCTGCTGAGCACTGAAGAAGGATGGAATAGTATCTTCCATCCTCTTTAGCTGGCTCTGCCCCGATTCCTCTCAGCTGCACCTCCTGGCTCTACTTCTAGGCTACCTGCTCTGCCTCCCGGCTCCTCCCAGGTCCACTTCCTGGCTCTGCTTCTAGGCTCCCTGCTTTGACTCCGGCTCCTCCTATCTCCACCCCCTGTGTAAGGGGGCCCTCTGATGGGGACACTCTGGGGCAATGTAAGGGGACACTCTGATGGGGACAACCAAAGAAAAGGGGCACTCTGATGGGGAAAAATAATGTAAGGGTGCATGCCGGGATCGAGGCATCAGCACTGTGGCTGGGAAAATACACCAGCAGCTGTATGTTGCTGCTGGTATTAATGCAGGCTGAATGGTGGACCGTGGTGCAGAAACTGGCTGAGTGGCTGTTTTGTCTGGACCGCGATTCGGACCTCAGCTCAATTAAAAATTTGCTCACTGGACCTCCTTAAATTTTAATTCGCTACCCCTGTCATACAGCAATGCAGAATAATATATTGCTACATACTCTGTGCTGCTGCTCTACTCCGGGGTGCAAGCCTGATGTCTATAAATCGTATTGGTGCATCCCTAATATATATATAACAAATCATACATTAAAAACGCCCAAATCCCAGGAGCTCCGTGTGCTCCTTACAAATGACAGCTGCCTCCTAACTTTTGAGTTTTTCTCTAGTCTAGTCTTGGAGCTGGAAAAGTATTTGTACTGGTACTAAGTACGGTACTTGGTATCTGAACATCCCTAATTTTCACGAGTACTCGTGAAAATGCCCAGTATCGGTACCAAAACTGGTATCGGTGCATCCGTACAAGTAAGTATTCCAAATAGTACATTGTATTGTCATATAAAATTAATTATTGCTCAGCCTCAGTGCCATATACAATCACCAGCATGCAGGGTCGATTCAAGGTTCTGGAAGTCACTGCTCTAAAGGCCACACACTCTGCTGAGGGTAGGAGATGCATTTTTGTAAGAAAAAGATACTGCGGCAGGCTTCCAGTTCTGACACTTGCGTTATTTCTCCTTCTCCACAGCTTGGCTCCTACCTGCTCTGACATCAGAGCCGAAGAGGAGATCACTCCGCCGCTGCACTGTGGCTGGCTGGGCCATGCTGTCAGGAGGCAGAGGCACCTCAGGCAGGCACAGTTACTTGCATGCATAGATGAAAATCTGTATGTGGCTGCAAGGAACTAAGGAAAACTTCCCTGCCACAATGTTTGGGAATCCATGCCTGATTTTCCCATTGGTCCCTGGTGCTTAACTGTCAGGCTATGGTGTTCCACAGGGCCGCAGCCAATCTGCACACTTCATCCCCTATTTAGCATTACCTCACTTGTTGCTTGGATTTGAGCAACAAGTCTTTTTTTTTGTGGTCCTGGATCCTTGCATGAGCTTACTTCCCTGTGCATGTGTTTTCCTGTGCTCTTGTACTTTCTTGGATTCCTGCGTCTGCCCATGTATCCAGTGCTGCAACTAGTTTTTTAAGTCTATGCGGGTGCGCCAGAGGGCTGCAACCTGGAAGGTGTGCGGCAGCACAGTCATCCCCACCATTGGAGGCTCTGTGGCAGACCCGGCCCTTCTTAGATTCTGCACCTCTAGTGCAACCTCAATAACATACAGACTCTTAGTTCCTAAGTCCCCTGTGACCGGCATCCCAGGCATCACTCCAGCCTGCGACTACAACCAGCTCCACAAAACCCAGAGCTCACGTGCCACGGTCCCTAGATCGTGACATTCTCCTTTAAGTTGTGGCACACGTTGTTGGCCCTAGATGTGACAGTGCCCATTTGCCCATTGGATAAAGTGACCCTGGGTGTAATTACTTTTTCACATGACTGTAAGTATGTAGTATTATGATCTCCACTTGCTGCTTTTAGTGTGTGCAGCTACTGCAAATGAAATCATCTGGTAACAGGTTGCGGTGGGCATTATGACAGGTCACTACAAGTCACAATGGGTTCCCATTATGTAATTGGTTGGATCCTTGCCCTAAAAAAAGATGTGGTAAAAGTATGCATGCTGGCCTTTGGCCATGTCTAATGGCATTTTGTAAAGTCCAAACTTGGAGACATTGGTCTTGGGCCACCTATGACTGCTTGGATAGACACAATCTATTCCAACCCTACTCCCGCTCTATAGGTCAACAAATTCTTATTGGAATATTTAATTCTGGCAAACAGGAATAGGCAGGGTAGCCCCTATGCCCATTCATTTCCATCCTCACACTTGAACAATATTGTATTTGGTTTGTGAGAAATACTATCTTAAAAATGAACACTCTACTTAAGCTACAGTACCTCTTGCAAGCCTTATTGATAACAATCCGTTTATGAGGGCCCCAAGGAGAAAGTTCATCTGATTCCTTTGGTGCCATTTTCTAAACAACCAGGCATAGCCAACACAATTCTTTCCCTTCCATAACAAAGGGGGGACTGTGCTTCCTTACTATTAAGCGGTCTATATGTCCAGGGTGTTGTACTGGTGCAGACAGCTCTGGGTCGATCTAGGATGTTAGGCAGTTAAGGTTCCCTTCAGTGACCTCTGTTGTCCAAGCAAACACCTTCCTAGGAGTGCTAATTGTCACCCACTAATTGGTACTCCAATGGCAGAAGTCACACTGGCAGGAATTTGTTTGATGTCTCACTCTCTTCCATCCATTATGGATCTACCTCAGTAATTAAGAATGGACAAATTCACCTCTTTGTCCTGGATAACAAATTCTAAAGAGTATCCCATCACACTCCTTACCAGAAACCCCATTGAGGGTAGGTGCTGAAATAACTGCATATGGTGCCGCTGAGATCAGTGAAGAAGAAAGATGTCACCAGCATACCTGGGAAGATAGGTTGAACAAATGTCTTTTATTGATGTATATTGTCAGTGAAAGCAATGTTTTGGGGCCACGCAGGATCCTTCATCAGGCTCAGTATGACTGAATATGCATCAATAAAAAGACGTTTGTTATACCTGTCTTCCCAGTGTGCAACATCTTGATTCTTCACAGATAACAAATTCTTACACGTCATTTCACCTGTGAGTGTAAAAGCCACCTTAGATACCCAATCCTTGACAGGCACCCCTCTTCAGTTATGGTAGGCCATGCAGCTAAGTTACTTTCTATGTTTACGGAGAAAATGCAGAGCCCCACCTGAAATGATGCCTTTCAAAGAAATATCTTCAATCTCAAGTTGAATACAGGAAACAATGTTTAAAATCCTAACAAGATGGCATAGGGTCCCTATTACTCTTCCTTTCAGCAGTGCTGGAAATTATAACAAGCACTGGGCAATATGCTCCACATTTTCTTGGGACTGCCCTAGTCTATAAAGCTTCTAGTCTGCAAAAAGATCAGTTCTCTACAAACTGACAGCTATACAACTAGAAAATGACCCAGCCACTGAGCCCCCCTCCCTAAGAGCCCATACAGAAAATTCTTCCTGATCCAGCCAGGGTGTGCCCAACGAAACCTTCAACTCTTCTCCTCATTTAGCCTATGGTTAATCATTGTCCAAGTGATCAAAACCATGGAAGACTGTTCCACAGCTCTTCAGAAGGAGGGCATGGTTCTACTTGCAAGATTTCACATCCACACGAAAACATAAAAATCTGAGTGAACTGGACATACAGCTAGAACATATTCTAAGACAGAGCATCATGCATCTGTTGGTTATGTGTTTAGATTAAGCACTGAGGTCTTGAGGAATGCTGAATTAAGTTTGACTTGCTTAGAAGAACGTTATTACATCTGTATACAGGAATACAGCAGTATACCGAAACATATATAGATAGGAAAACTTCCTGTGAAATCATAAATAGGTAAGCACACAAAGACTAGCATTGCACTATACTGACATCCACACCTCAAAATATAATATTACATCTCTGAATGTCAGTAATACAAATCAGTGCATATTAGCATAAGTTGTTGCATATCAACACCCTCTACCCTTCTCTGTGACCATGTGACTATGCTGCCTCCTTCTCATCCTTCCCCTTTTTTTCCATTACTCTACCTACCCCTTCTTCTATCCTTTTTCCCACACCCTACCAACTCCCTTTAGATTTCCTACTACGGGTACAAGACTAGCCAGTTACTGGTCTTAATACAAGAAGCTCTTCTGTTTGTACTGGAAATATTCTTAGTTAATATTTCATATCTACCTGACTTAAAAAAAATAAAAATACAAAGCTTGTTCAAAGTACTAATATTTGCTTATCACAGAGTTAAGCTTTAACATAGATGTAAATCGTAATGCAAAAGACCACAAAGGTGGGACTGTAGCTGTAGCATTGAGAGACTGTGATATTATAATAAACAAAGTGCAGAAATGTATTAACACGTCATATAAAATAAAAGTAGTATTGAAAACCCCCTTAGAGTTACATAAACAATGTATATATTTCCAATACCATCTATTGTATAAAGTACCTCAAACAGCATATACTGTACATTATGTATAGTCCTTTAACCCCTGTGAACATGCTTTGTGGCAATTTCCACTTCAGCACTGGCTTGAACACATTTTCAGAGAAATCCACACTTCAATTTAAAATAAAAAGTAAAGTAATTGTGTGTGTGTGTGTGTCAATTAATGTATTGATTTATAGAAAAAACAATGGGGAACTAATGGGAATAATTGGTTGGTCTGTTGTAATACAAATTAATTAAACAACATCATTGCTTCCCATTTGATCGCTAGTGTTGCTTAAAGCAAAATTGAACAAAAGACCTGTTTCCACTGTTGCAACTTCTGGAATCAAACAGGGAACATAACAACCACATACATCAATCTCTAAAAAGATAATTTATTAATATTCCATTAAATATGTCAAACCTGTAACCATGTACAAAAACCCCCCTAACACAGACTAAGTATAAATACAACACATAAAACACCATGACCATATCAGTCCCCAATAAATAAATGCAAACAGATTTCATCCCATCCTAATACTCGACACCTAGTATTGTTCATAAACATGGTAGGCAGCACACTGCAGCAGTAGGAACATTTTTAATTCCATCAAACAATAGAAATATCTTCCATATATGTCCCAACAAGCAGTAAGAAGCACCTACTGTTAAAGGGGTGAGTAGCTTTTAACAGTGCATCAACCCAGTTGATCAGACATCCATGTGGTTATTGCTCCTGTTTACATGAATGTAGTGACTGTGCGTCCTGAGGTGCCTTAGACCAAGAACACCCTGTTATACAGTGTCCAAGATGGATGTCATTCTATATCATATAGACAATGTGTATAGAGATGGAGTGACAGTGTCTGAGTAAACTTCTAGTGAACAGACAACTTTATATGGTACCAGAGGTTCATATAGTTCCAGTATGCTGTCCAGCCAGAACAAAGATCTGGACTAATTCACATAATGCTGCAATCAGTTCAAAAGTAAAATAGATCTCACCCAGTGATGTCATCCAAAAAGGTTCAACATATGTTTTGCTTCAAGACCCACTCTGCCAAATAACAGTGTCCTTGGAATATGCCAGACCATACTGTGCTGTGCGGTGGGAGACTTTAGCACGTATGGTGACTCTCAGGCTTCTTGCAGTCTGTGCTCAAATGCTAACGCATTCCATTCAAATAGAACTTCCTCAGAGCGGACTGTGTAACAGGGTGCTCTTGGTCTAAGGCACCTCAGGACGCACAGTCACCACGTTCATGGAAACGGGCAATAACCACATGGATGTCTGACCAACTTGGTTGATGCACTTTTAATTATGTAGACAGCCGTGAGCCACTCACCATGCTCCTTACTGTGCTCCTTACTGCTTGTCCGGTGCATATGGAGTAAGTGCTCCTTACTGCTTGTCCGGACATATATGGAAGAGATTTCTATTGTTTGAATTAAAAATTATTCTACTGCTGCAGTGTGCTGCCTACCACTTTTATGAACAATACTAGGTGTTGAGTATTAGGATGGGATGACATCTACAGTATTTGCAATTCTTTATTGGGGACTCATACGGTCATGGTGTTTATAATGTGTGTGATTTATACTCAGTCTGTGTTGGGGAGGATTTTTGTACATGGTTACAGATTTGATATATTTAATTTATGCATAGTTTATTGTGGAATATTAATAAATTATCTCTCTAGAGGTTAAATCTGTATGTAGGTGGTTGTTATGTTCCCTGCTTGATCCCAGAAGTTGCAACAGTGGAAGCAGGTGTTTTGTTTAATAATATATTGTTTTATTAGATACCCACAAATGATAAATGCATAGCGTATATAACCTATAATTTATAAAACTCTCCTGGAGCTGCAAAGATGGAACACTTAAATGAGCCAATGCCTCAAGCATCAAGAATGGGAGTAGAGGGAAATGTATACCCTATCTGAGTAATGTTAGGTTTGATAAAGCACTGTGTATCATAAACATCTCCTGTAGCCTGTTTACAACCACTTTCTGACTACATGAACACAGTCCAGCAATGGATTCATGGCATTTCCCACGGTGGGTTTCCTGATGGTGACAACAGTGGACCATGCCTGCGTAATATGTGTTGAAATGGCCACCTGCAATCCCCATTGGAGTCTGTGTGACAGAATGAAAAATCAAGAATACAATTTGGAGACCGGGATGGAGCCTTGTCACTTCATAAGAGGAAGAGCCTCAACAAGGAAATGTCTAGCAGTATCCCTAGGTATTATTTTAAGGAAAGCTGCAGATTTTAAAATATTCTAAAACGGCCCTATTGCCTCCCCATCGTGTGCAAGTGCTGTGGCTCAATTTCTTCATATGGTGAGGTGTATTCTAGCCTACCTGTGGAATTCAGCTCACACACAGGAATGAACGGGTATTCAAAAATTGTAGAGTTTGTAGTGGTTTTTATATGTGGCTGCTGCTCATCTGATAATTATTGCCACTGGAGTCAAAACTCTTTGTGCCAAAGCTATCAGTTCCAGATAATGTTTTGCTGCACCATGGAGACCATAAAAAAGAACTTGTACCTGTTTAATGCTGATGTAGTTTGTAAAAGAATCATGGGTTATGACACCTACAACAAAAAGATCATCGGAGCTTAATCCATGTAAAACTGATTTGTTTCATTCTTGACTAGAACATTTCATTAAACACTCATTGATATATATTTTTTATCAGGGAATCTGTTATCATGGGTTTTGCAAACTCCAGTTCCTTGATAGATAGAAAACAGCTAGGATTGTAGAGGAGAAGGTCTGGCTATATTTGTCATGAGATGTAGGAGGCCAGTAGGTAATTTAGCCCCAAACATCCATCAATGACTTTATAATCCACGGATTGTATAAAGTAGTGGGTGAGTCTAAACTTGCTTTTGTGCTCACCTGGGAAGGCAATCTGGCGGAAATCCTTGGATCTGTCTGAGTGGAGCAAGATCTGGCTTGCCACGACCAAATGCTCACCCAATATCTTGGCTCAAGAAAACACACATAAGATGCTGTTTTGCTAGTACATGACACCTGATAGGATCCTCAAGTATGCGACTGGAACTTTCCCTCTGTGTTTTCATGGTTGTGGTGCTTGGGGTACGATCTTCCATATTTGGGGGCAGAGTCCAAAAGCATAAAAACTGTGGATATGGGTTTATAATTTACTAAGGTCTGTTTTGAATTGCACTTTGGCCCATGATCCTTGGGAAACCGTACTCAATAGGCCTACTTAGAACTTTTCTAGAAATGGTAGGATATTAAGTAATGACATTTAATTATCTGGCCACCCTCCAACCATAGCCAAAGCATGGCGGCATGCTACCTTGAATTTTCTGGAGGTTAAGCAGAGGGTCATGAGCATCATGGCGCATGAGAAGCTTGGCTGCTAGATCGGTCCTCGCTGCCTCTACCGTGGGCTCCAGCAGTCTAAGGACCTTGAGTCATCACGTCTAATACAGTGTATTAGGGATGAGGATGCCAAGGCAGAGGGGAGAAGAGGCTGCAGGCACCAGTATAGCATTCAGGGATCGAGGATCAGGTGGGTATATCTTCTTTATTCGGTCCCTAGACAAAAATGCACAGTTAACGCATGCAGTGTGAGAATCTCTATAACTAAACCCGTGATTGGATGAAATGCATTGAAAGGCGGATCTTGGGCTGGAACACCAGTGGTACAAGCTTGACTAAACTATTCCAATGGAATCTTGTGTGCGGCCAGCTTTTCTACTGTTTGTACTGGAACTATTCTTACATAACATTTTATATCTACCTGACTTAAAATGAAAAATACAAAGTTCAAAGTACTTTAACATTTTTTTTAATTTCAATTCTAGGATGGGTGTAGGCATCTTTTCAGACTGTGTTTTCTTCCTCAAAGTCACTTCTTTGCCATTCAAAGAAAAGAAAAACCTCAAAACCTGCATAACTTCCAATGGAGGAGTCATTTCCTTTGTAGTCAATGAAAAGGTATGTGTATCAACTGGCAGCATACATTATGTATTGATAATATATTAGCCATAGCTAGTGGCATAGCAACTGGACAAGAGTAGCTCTTGTGTTCCTTCAGTGGACAACAATGGCCTTGATTTAAGAATGCCTTCTCTTTGCCCAAATTGCAGATTTTTTTTAAACCATTTTAAGGGTTAGTCTGCCTAAAAGGAATGTTTTAGGAATAGGTTAAATCTAGTAAGTTGTGTCACCCAATGGGTTCATGTTTCTCTTCGAAGATTGTTGGTGGTGAGATCACCTTACCATAGTTTCCAACTCTTTTCCCATGGAACTTACAGTCATACTTTTACTGCCTTGTTTAAATTCTCCAGCACTCCTGCCTCCATTACTTGATGATACAACACACTGAAGGAGGGAGGCTGAAGCAGAAGGGTATGTCAGGCTGACTCATAGTGGCACCAAGAACCTAATGTCATAAACGTTAAGCATGGAGTTTTTAGTACAGCAAAAAAGTGAAATATAAAAATAGTACCCAACATACCTGATGCCTAACTCTAGGACAGATCCTAACACTAAACCTTCCCTTCACACAGATCTTTAAAACAATCCTGTGTAATGTCCATGCAGGGTAAAGAAACCGGTGTGTTTTAATGTCCCTTATCCACAGCAGTATGTGCTCACCTTTCCTTAGCACTTCTGCCACTCCGATGAGCCTTTGGAAGTGGGGAATGGAAGCCCTGTGGATGCAATTAGTTGTTGTAGTTAGAGCTTACACAGGGCTTAGCACTCTCTCTCTACCCTCATTTGAGCGCATTGAAAGCAGAACTAAACAACAAAAATAAGTTGGGCCCTGGAGGAGCTTTTGTCATCATGTGCAAGTATGCTCAGCACATTTGCAAAATATTGCACACTTACCTTGCAAAGTGCCCCCTCTCCGGTGATGTGATGTCTGTGCTCTCACTTATCAGTGCTTCCATATTCTCCCGGTCTTCTTCTGGGTTAGGTCATCTTGATTACATGAACATAGGCGTTTCTTCATCTCAGCACAAGATCATGCCAAGATTTACACTAAGCTGCAGATGTAATACTTTTTTTGGCAGAAAAGACATACAGTGTCTCTTCTGTAATTAAACTGACACTAAACTCAGGTGTTAAATATTAAAAATGTATTCAAGTACCTTGACTATTTACATTATTGTACCTTATTTGTGCATCTGTAGACCCTCAAATCATTTCTGAATTCATACTGACACGGTCCTTCCTTCTGGAGGGTGGCTACTTTTGTTCCTCATGTTCCCTTTGTGTGTTGTAAAGTAGCCACTGCTCCAAGCTCGCTCCTGTGAGGGACTACAACCTTGATACAAATTGGTAAACTAAATCTAGTGCATAATGGGAGTGATCTTGGATCGGTGGCTACTTTACAACACACACACAGAGACCATCGGGAACAAAAGTAGCCACCCTCCAGAAAGAAGGACAGTGTTGGCATGAATTCAGAGATGATTTGAGGGTCTAGAGCTGAGTGATACACAAATAAGATTTAACCCGTGAGTTTAGTGTCACTTTGCAATCTACCTGTCAGCATTTTTTGGAAAATGCAGTACTGCTTTAACACCTTAAATGGCAGACTTTATTTACTAGCACTGAAGGTATTGGCAATGAATCCTCTCAACCACTATTTTATGTACAGGTGTCACAGAAACAGTAAGTGAGGAAAAATCTCCTCATTGGGGACTAAGGCAGAAAATAACCTGACAGAAAGTTTAGCTTTTTTTTGCACTCTATTCATACATTTTTTGGCTGCAATCAAGCTTTAACCTAACTGCAATGTTTAAATTGCAGTGAAGGGAAATTTATAGATGTCATTATAAGTAATATAGTGGTTAAATCACACTGTCAGAATATAATGCAGTTTATGGTTTATACATGAATTTCATTGTGATCAGAGCGTCTTGTCTTTTAGTGTACACATGTCGTTGTACTAAGTAATGCAGCACTGAACAGTTCCCAGCAGAAGAATATCCAGAAGCATTGCATACCAATAGTGAAGCCTGATTTCATTTGGAGATCCGCCCAAGAGAATCGACTTGTTGAGGTGGGATTGTCTGACAGCAGAGAAGTTGAGGTGAACCTGGAACAAGTGAAAGGTAAATATTTATAGATTCTGGAATGAGATCCTGTACAAAACTAAAAATAGGAACAAAAGGATTGTTGTACACACTGTAAAATGCTTTTCTTGGAGTCCATTGAGGGACACAGGAAGTTTTAAACCTTTGGTTTATACTGCCGCCTACAGGAGGATTGTACATTCCACAATGTGAATGCCACAAGAAAACAGTAGGGCTAACACTGTGGCCAACACCTTGGTGAAAAGAAATTGCTGATGCACTGACAGATCTGTTTGATTCCATCTGGAACTTTTGGTCCCAGATAAAAACATTCAAAACCTCGAGATCCAAAATGGGGTTGTTGGTGCCTGTGGGAGAAGAATGCCCTGACATCAGTGGTCAGTGAGGGAGGAGAAGAAACAATTATGCTTTTTGTCAGCCAGGCATTGTGGAGGGCATTGGTGGGGATGAGAGCCCAGTAAGATACACATTAATGCCAAATGGAGGAGAATGGTGTAAAACGGGGGGGGAGAGAGCTGTAGGAGATCAATAATGTCCAGTGGGGGGTTGGCAAGGAACAATAGTGCCCTGCAGGGGGGTGGGGAGAGCAATAGTACCCTAATGGGGTGAGGAGAAAACTGGTGTCAGTAGATAACACTTACATGCACTGAAGTCTGTGCTCTCACTAAATGCTGATGCTCCCTCACTCCTCCTTCTGCTGTTGGGGCTATACAGACTCAGGCGATCACTCCACCACACAGAGTAAAGGTGCCCATACACCTTACAACCATCGCAAGACTTTTGTCTTGCGATGGTTGTAAGCCAATTACCGATCCAGTGGTGTCTGCATGCGGGTGCACGCGTCGATAGACTTACCTTGCGTCTCTGCTCGTCTCCCGGCCGAGAATCCGAACTGCGCATGATCCTTTGCGGCCGCACGAGCAGATCTGGATTCTCGGCTGGGGAGCGAGCAGCGACAACGAGGTATGTTTAAACCGGGTTTTTTAAAAACATTTTTTGCCTATATCTACTGCTTGCCAGCAGTAGATATAGGCAAAAAAACAGACTTTAGAACCCCTTTAAGAATAGAACCGGAGCCAGGTGGCCTTTTTTTGTGGATTGTTCCCCTTTCTGCAGGAAATGCAGAACAATTTATAATCATCTACACAGACTTTTCATCAACAGCATCTGCACTCCTTCCACAGTTTATAGATGACACTTGCTGTCCCCTGTTGCTATACAGACAATGGGTGTCCATACATGGTTTAATAAATATAATCTAAGCCTTGCATTCTTATTAAGGACATAATAAATACATGTACTGCTTTATTTATGTATTTGTTTTGCAGATGATAAGAAAAGTAGATTTCTTGCAAAATTTATGAAACACACCAAAAGTGACATTGCTGAAAGGTAATTATAACTTTTTGTGTATGTACCTATGTATTGTGTCTTCTAATGTGTACTTCATAGTCTAAAATATAACACAGCAAATCTAAATATACACATCACAAAACAGCCAGACTCAGTAGTCAGAAAATGTTCACCACAACACGAGGCTGAGTCACCCAGTGATATCATATAGTTGAAATGTACTACAGCTGAACTTGCTAATGATTGGTAGTGTGGGTCTAACGAGTCAGCGGTGTTGCAGTGGAGTTTGTTTAGATGCACCCTCTGTGTTTATGCAGCCCCCATCACCTTCTGTGATGTGGCTACAAGACATTTAGTGATAGCCAGGGCTGTAGTCAGCCTGGCTGAAATTATAGTGGCAGTTATCTGGTTAATTCCCTGTACCCCCTGGTGAGGAGTGTGACTCTACTGTAGTGTATGTACAGTACAGCAGCCAATCACTGGGATTTTCTCAAACAGTGGTGCATGCTGGGATACGTTACAATTACTGGAGGGATTTTCCATGTGCTCAGACAAGCCAGGAACCAGCTATGGAATAGGGCTGGTTGCTGTTCAGCCTGCCCCCTAGGCTAGGCCTGAGGCCTTGGGGTGGGCATAGGCTGGTGTGAGGGAAATGTTTCCCTGAGGCCTCCAACATGGAGGAGGTCTGTGTTGCTGTTAGAGGAAGAGACCCAGGACCAATGATGGCTCTTGAAGTTTCCTGGAACCTAAGGACTTCGGGAGCATGGTTGGTGTCTTTCCTATTGAGGATCTATATTCATCCTTGCTCATCTGCTAGTTCAGTTGCTATCCGCTGCCTCCCAAGCGGATCTACACTGATATGCCAACCGGGTCTGGTGAGTCTGGAGCTTATGTCAGTTACCCTGGAAATCTAGAATCCCTATAACCTCTCTCCCCAGTAAAGATGTTCAATAAAACGTTATTCTGCATTATACTACTGGAGTGGACATCAGCTATTGTGGGCACTAGAATAAGGGCGGTTAATGCTAATGCGTGGGCAGCTAAAGATCATACCCTGGCCTAGACAGACTAGAGATGAACCGGGCATTCAGCGGGTCCTTCAGGGGTGAGCGCTACATTTATGTTTTAGACCCTTTTTTACCCTATGGTCTTGGAGTAGGAGTCACTTCACCTCTGGCCCCATGACTACATACCGGTACTTTAGATACATCAGTCTTTATTATTTCACCTACCACAGGGTTAATCTTCCTCGCTGCTAGTGAGGTTATACTTGGATCAGCATGACAATGTATACTTCATGTAAACTGTTCGATGCTGCCTATGCTTGCTTTCTGTTGTTTTGGGTCAATGTATGTAAACATTTTTATTTCTCTTATATAAACCTAAAGGATCATTAAAAAGTAAACAAAACCAAATACACTATATAAAAAAGCTGTAGCTCTTAGCTCTTTTATTCACCACCTTAGGTGATCCCCCCATTGAGGCTTATAAAGCTGTAATGAGGACTGCTGGGTGGGGTCTGTTCTTACGTTTTATTAGCCAAGATTAATAAGGAATTGAGCAAAATTGTACAACCTATGGGATCACTTGCATCGCCAATCCCTGGTTGTTGCAGGTCAGATTAATGCATGATTTCACTGAAAAACTTTACATTGTGCTCATGACCAGTATGTGCAGAATGTCCCTAAATAATCCCTAAATACCTCCATTCACTTTAGAGAAGATCTGGGTGCTGGTCTACATGTGCTGACACATACAGAGTGACAACACCAGTGTCATGGTGTGGCTCTTTGAAAAAAGACATTTGTTCTTTCATACTCTTGGCACAGGGATCACTTTTCTTTCCTAATTTCAGGGATCTGATAGATGATGAGGAATTTGAAGAACAAGGAGATGAAAAGGACTTTCCATATGATGCAGACCTGGCGAAATACAGCTTATTCCAAAAAGTATGTGGTTCATTTGAACTTGGGAATATTGCAAAATCATGCTGTAATAGTATTAAAATATGTTGATATTAGTCGTTACTATGACAGCAGAGCCAAATCAGATCTCTATGTTCTGGTGGCACATGTCATACTGAAGTAATTGCTTCAGAAGAGGAATCGCTCTCATCAACAGTGATTCAGAATATTGGCTCCCTCTACTGTTTCTAGATGACAGATTCACTTTAAATGTACAGTGTTAAAAACAAATCCTGGTGCTGATCACTGATGAAGCTGGGGAGAAATCTACTGTCTGCTTGTACACCTTGCCAGGGATGAGAAAGCTAAACGTGAATGATATTTAGCAAGCATGACATTTTCTTTTGAAACATACAAATAGTCTGCTCCTTATATTAATTAATTAACAATGCAAATTTGTATATCCTAACAGATATTAGGTTTTCTTAAATTAAGCCGTACTGCAAAAGCTCCTCTGCACTAAAGCAATCTTTACTCCTAAGACTATTTTTTTGAATCGCATATAAAAAGGGTAACGTTCCAGACATTTGTAACAGCTGAAGCTTTCCCCTCCATGCAACGGTCAATATTGCCACTATAGGTAATGTCACTTGTAAGACCACTTTGAGTAGAAGTGCAAGAAGTGTTATTGTAGTTTGATGAATCAGGTCCTTTTTATAATCTAAATCAGCGGTCTCAAAGAGCCGGTACTCACAGCCAGCTGAGAAGTCAGGTACGCGATGACCGCGTACCTGACTTGTGGGAGCAGCTACACGGTCTGCATCTCTGTCGGATGCAGACCTCAGAGCTGCACTCGTCAGCTCCTGTACTGAGATCCTTTCGGCTGGAGCTCAGTTCTGTATTAGTATTAGTGAGGTCTAGAGCACCAGGGATCGATCTGCCTCCTCACAGCTTCCTCCCTGCAAAAAGGTAAGCAAGAGAGGGGGGTCTGTATTTTATTTTTATTTAATGTTATATGTGTGGGGGGGGGGGGTTATTTTATATGTGGGGGAGCGTTCTATATATACTGTGTGTGTGTGTATGTATATATATTTATGTGTATGTGGGGTATATTTTTTTAAGTGTATGGAGGGAGGGGGAGGGTATTACTTTATATGTGCAGGGGTAGGTTTTTTTATGTGTATGAAGGGGTGTATTATTTTATATGTACAGGGGTAGGTTTTTTTCTTTTTCTTCTGTGTACGGGGGGGTTGCTAGGAACTTGCATTTTCCTGCAGCAGGAATCCCTAATCTGGCGTTTACAAGCGGCAGCTGTCACCCATTGACGTTAATGATCAGGTGACAGCAGGTGCATGTAAATGCCTGATCACAGCATGTAATGATATGTGATATGATAACATTTGGTTAGCCTAATTTATGCTAGTCGTTCATTTGCCACACCTCCAGTGCCTCCTTATCAGTCCATTGGTGGCTTTACTGATTACCTTTGAGGTGCCAAGGAAAGGAGGGGTTGGGCTAATCACTGACTTCGTAGACAAAGTTGAAATTTGGAGAATAGGTTGCCCTGAGTTTTGAGCTAATGAGTACTTAAGAAAAATGCTGAAACAATGAACAGGCGCCTGGACGTGACTACTATTAAATGTAGAAGGGTTAGTCATTTTGTCTTCATTGCTGGTTTTCTTTTACATAAATGGGTCCCAACCACGTCTGTTGCTGTTCCCATCTTACAGATACATCCTACTTAACATGGATCAGCAGGCAACCTCCTCCAATACCTGCGTCCTGCGCAGGCTTTGGGAGCTTCATTCTTCTTCATTGAGCCAGTGAACAACAGCATAATGTGCATGGCGGTTTCTTCATGGAACCTAATAGAGAAGCCATTTTTAGGAAGTTCTTGCTAGTAGCCACCAATCTGGATTATGGATTTACCAAACAAGAATTAAAATTCACATTAAGTAACAACTTAAAAAACAAAGATCATGTTTCAGACCACATTTTCTGAAACCTAAATGGTTACTTTGAACAAATAGTCGCAGTCCTTAATTGCTGGCATAAGTGTTTTTGAAAAATTATGATTTTAAATTTAACACAAAAGTATATGCTATAATAAATACAGTAAATATTCTTATGTATTCATTCTGTGTCATACTTTTAGGGAGAAGAAATTGCTATTGTGGAATTACTCTGTTTTTGTGAACAGTGCCCCTTTCCATTTAAAGTATCTACAGTGTGTGGCATACCAGGAATATCTCAGGTACAGTATTGATAGCCTAATGGCCAGAAAATTGGAGATTATGAGACGTTGGGAGATGTTGAGAAGGAAAACTTCTGGTCGGTCAGTAATATTGGGTAAATCTAAGATATATATATATATATATGTTTTTTTTTTTGTTACAGAGAGAGTCTAAAAAGCCACATCCTCGAAAGCAGTAGAGTGCCGAGCGTAGACCTAGCTTGTATAGTTGGGGGTTGCATAATATAAATAGTGAAATTGAATTAATTTGTTTTTTAAAGGAAGTGAAGGTAGACACAAAGGTATCCTCATATTCCTCCTGTGTTGTCAATTGTGGGATCTACCCTTGTTATTTCTCTCTAGTCTTATGCTTTAAAGGTTTAATAGATAATAAGGCTGAAAATTACAATATACTGAAGAGCGCGACTACCTGTGTAAGTGCTGGGGAACCTGGTGTGGCTGGCAAAATGAACTGAAATAAATAATATATAATATGTGACTTACAGTTGGGAAGTCATCAGGTGTGTCTTGAAATCCCCAGTGGTATGGCCTCGGAAGTCTTGTAAACTTGTCTGGTCCGCGGCAGGTGATTGATGGCTGTAATACATGGAAGCTAATTTGGTTTTATCCCTCTGTAACAGGAGTTTCCACTATTTTGGGTGAGAAATGTGGATTCTAGTGTGCCAAGTTGGGTTTTGGTTGCTTGTTGTAATTGAAGAAAACTGAAATAGAATTTAGATAGAACAAACTCTTCAATCTGGGCAAAACTCAACATTTTTCCCTACTGAATAGTTGGTTGAGATATTTAATGTCAATTAAGTGTCAAACGGTTATGTCAACAATAGTTGTAAATTCTGGTAAGAAGAGGTTGTCCCAAACGGGATTGTTTGGTGAATCAGACCAGTTATCTTTATATATTTTAAAAGACACAAAAGAGAATATTTAGGTGTTTGTATCATAAGTGTGTCCCCATATGAGATGGGGGCCTTTCTACACACAGAGTTATGTAGAGATCCATAACAGGAGTCTATCCGATCTCTGTTTCCATACTGGCTGCTCCAAAGAAGGGTATGTTAACTAGAAACAGTGCAATATATTACAGATGGAAGCTGGGGAATGCTAAACCCGCAGCCCTACTGAGCGTTCTCAGTAAAACCCTAGGTACCTGTTGGTTTCATATGAAGGAGTTGCAAATGGAGTCAATCCTTTTAAATGTTTCTGTGCTATCCTACAAGAGGCATTAAAGAGGATATACAGTATATAAAAGTTTCTGGGCAAAATTAATTTTTAGGAGGTTGACTCTTCCCAAAATGTCCAGTGATATACCTATCCATTGTCTGGTTCTGGTTTGGAGGAAGTTCATGATTCAATGTGGATTGTTGTCTATATATATTTTTTAAGAGGGACTTAAATTTGTCTACAATTTTTAACTGGGGATGTACGTGGTGAATACAGTAGTTTGGGGCCTAAGGCAAAAAGAAGAGACTTGTTCCGATTTAGCTGAAATCCAGAGAATGTATCTAATTCCTCCAGGAAGTTTAGTAAATGGAAAATGGATACATTTGAGTCTGCTAGATAGATTAGTGTTTCATCTGAATACAAGGAAACATGTTTTTACTTTAACCACATGAAGACCGTGGTGTTTACACCCCCTTCCTGTCGAGACCATTTTTCAGTATTCAGCACTGCAGTACTTTGACATTTATTTAGTCATGCCACGCTGTACTGAAATTAATTTTATATCATTTTTTGGGGACACATAGAGCTTTCTTTTGGTGGTGTTTAACCACCACTGGGGTTTTTTATTTTCTACTATATAATGAAAAAAGGACCGAAAATAAAATTTAAAAAAAACAAACCGTTTCCCCTTTATTATGTTATGAAACTTATTTTTGTGTGTGTGTCACTTTTAATATTTTTTGTGACTTTCATTTTTCTTCCTTTTTTTTTACACTTAACTTTATTGTTATCACATAGAGGGCTAAGAAGCTTGTATGTTGTGCATGAAGGCACAACATACAAGCGATCGGGCGTCTCTACAAATGTTGACAGTTTCCTGCTCGTGTTGCAAAGGATGAATTGGGTGCAGGTTCACCAGGAGGAAGACCATTCCTCCATAAAGGCATAGAGACACAACAGAAGCCCAGCACATCGCAATGGCAACTAAAGTCCCAAGCGTGGCACCAAATCCAATAAGTAAAACAAATGGCAAAAATATTCATCAATTCATAACTAGCTTTTCAAGTAAGGCTGACATGGACGGGCTTAAAATAATACAAAAATAAATGTTACACACATATCAATATGATCAGTCAGTCAGTCAGTCAGTCAGCCATTCACTGCATTTAAACTGATTGAGCTAAATTAAAAAACCAGAGATCCTCCATTCGATCGATTTAGTGAGCTCGATCGTCTTTGACATTGCCATGTCGGTCAGCTGTGGCAAAATTAGAGTCAGTTGCTTCTGATGAATAGAAAAAATTATTCAAGAGAACAAAAAGTTGCGCTAGGAGGAAACACTATGTGTAAATAATGACCAGCTGCAGCAATGTGCAATCAGAACCACAGTGAAATCTAAAATATGCTGTGCTTGGTATGTGAAATCAAAAATAAGTGGAATAATTGAAAACAACTATGTATCCTATATTAATATGCCCGTGAGCTATTGCATATATTCTCTTACATTGTTGATTAATGAATGAATTCATACAGTGGTTCCTTCTATACTGAATGAATTTCCGAAAAGCCTGTGTGAGCTCTTACTGTGCAAGTACTCTCACATAAGGCTAAATGTAATGTAATACTGCATTATCGCCACTAGATGGAGCCCCTTATAGGAGCAATAATGTGGTATTATATTTCTCCTGAATAAGGTGATATCCAAAGAATGTAAATTTTTGCCTCTATTTGCACAGAATGACCGTTCACAGAGATTAGCAGGGCAAATGGCTCCTGTGAATTGTTTATAAATAAACCTCTATATGTAACTCTTCCTAAAAAATCTAGCTCCTTGCAGTTCTGCAAAGCAGCACTTTTTTATGTCTTAAAGGGACCATTGTCCTTTACTCAGAGTTACAGATATAAAGTAGACCTAACAGGTGTATACTAGTAATAACTCCATTTCTAAGTCCAAGGGGGTAGCCATTTGCTTTCACTCCACAATGCCTTTCCAGCTCCTGCAGGTTGATTGAGACCCTGATGGTAGGTACCTTTTCTTGAAAGGGACCCTCTTTCATAAGACCTTTACATTTGTTAATGTCTATCTACCTAACCAGTCCCCATTGCCTTCCTTCTTGGCCATACTCTGCCGGTTAGAGACATTTGCAGAGGGGTACATATTGATACATTGGGGACCTTAATTTTACTCTGGATCCTCTGTCCCTATGTCACACCTGAATCGTCTTAAAACCCTCTTGCACCGTCTCCAGCTGGAGGACATATGGCGGATACTAAACCCTTCTGTGCGAGACTACACCTTTTACTCCTTCCCTCATTGCTCCCATAGCCGTATTGATTATTTTCTGGTGTCCCACCACCTTCTTTCATGGGACCCCCACACTGCTATTGACTCTCAGGTGTGGTCAGACCACTACCCTGTTTCTCTAGATCTCTGTATCCCTGGACGGTCCCCCATTCTTTTCCGTGGCGATTTCATCAGGCGCTGCTAAGTGACCTAGTCGCGGTAGATGCCATCAAGTCCGCAATCTCAACCTTAATCGCTACATCCCGCCATATTGTTAGCATTGGAACAGAAACGTTCTCATCTCCGCTCCCTCCTGGATCTCAGCGCCCTAAAATACAGGGAGTCCTTGCGCAGATCATTATATGAACATAATGATAAGTGCGGTCGTCTGCTGGCACGTTCCATTCGAACGCTACTTACGCGCACTTACGTCCCTAAAATACAAACGAAAAATGGCCAGGTGGTTCACAGCACTGACCAGATTGCGCAGGAGTTCCAGGCATACTATGCCGAACTATATAACATACCTGCCCCGGGAGCTTCCTTCCTGATCTTGGACCTCTTGGAACAGGCGGCCTCATACATCGCGGCCACCCCTCTCCCAACTCTCCCGGCCGAAGCTGCGGCCCTACTCGGGGAGTCCTTCTCCCTGGAGGAGGTTACAGAGGCCATTGGGGGACTTCCCTCCGAGAAGAGTCCGGGACCTGATGGCTTCACTGGTGCTTTTTACAAACACTTTAGAGACCCGATAGCCCCTCTACTCCTCTCTGCGTTTAACTCCATCTCCGCGGACTGCCCCTTCACCCGACAATCACAAGAAGCACATATCACGATTATCCCTAAAACCGACAAAGATCTGACGCTTTGCTCTAATTATAGCCCGATCTCCCTTATCAATGTGGATCTTAAGCTATACGCTAAGCTCCTAGCGAATCGCCTAAGTCACTATGTCCCCTCCCTTATTAATTTGGATCAGGTGGGCTTTGTCCCATTCCGCGAGGCCAGAGACAATACTGTCAAGACGCTAACACTCATGTGCTATGCTAAATCTTCAGGCCTGCCTATGTGCCTTTTGTCGGTTGATGCGGAGAAGGCGTTTGATCGCCTCAATTGGAACTTCCTTACTCTTACACTAGAACAGATTGGACTGCCAAAATTGTTTGTGGATGAAGTTATGGCCCTCTACCACTGCCCCACAGCCCGGGTGCGGGTAAACGGCTCCCTGTCCTTTCCCTTTTCTATTCGGAATGGAACGGGACAGGGTTGCCCACTGTCCCCATTTTTGTATGTATTGGCCATGGAGCACCTTGCCAAGGCCATATGGCACAACCCGTCGATCCAAGGGGTATGTATCCAAAACCAGCACTATAAGCTGGGCCTTTATGCAGACGACGTTCTCCTCTACTTGTCAAACCCCCGTGTTGCTCTCCCCTTCTTGTTAGAGGAATTTTGGAGGTTTGGCCTCGTCAGCAACTTTAAGGTGAACCTACATAAAACCGAGGCCTTGAACGTCTCCCTCCCTTCAACGGAGGTTACCCACCTCAAGGAACATTTTCATTTTAAATGGCAACCATCTGCTCTTAAATATCTCGGCGTCCTATTGTCCTCGGATCATGCAGACCTTTATCGCCTGAACTTTGCTCCGCTTCTCCAATCTACTATCTCACGTCTACAGACTTGGACCTCCCTACGACACTCCTGGATGGGAAGGATTGCGCTCTTTAAAATTGATATTCTTCCTCGCTTCCTATATCTCTTTCAGACTCTTCCTCTTACTCTCCCATCTTCGTTTTTCCGTCAATTACGTACTGCACTGCTTCGCTTTATCTGGAATGGTAAACGCCCGAGACTGGCCTACAACATTTTGGTCCGCCCAAAGGATGCGAGGGGCCTTGCCCTACCTGACCTGAAGACCTATTATTACGCCACGCTCCTTACCCACGCTCTTGATCGGAAACACCATGAAGCTCACAAGCTCTGGGTATCCCTAGAAACTTACATCTCGCCAGTACTCCCTTTCTCGGTACCTTGTCTTACTCCTGCTCACCGCCCCCGCTCTTCAACGCTCCCTTTCACTCTTCTGCCCCTCTTGAGAGGGTGGGACCTTTTGGCTAGGACTCATGGCCTGTCTCCCCCAGGGGGACCTATGACCCCCATAATGGATAACCCCGAGTTTCAACCGGGCTGTATTTCCTCCAGCTTCCTCTGCTGGTCGTCCAATGCACCTTCGCCTCTGACAAAAGCTCTCACGGGGATGGACCTGAAACCCCTGGTTACTCTACTTGCAGACCGTCCCCATATGCCAGGATCGTGGCTGCTCTATTTCCAGCTTTGTGCGTTTTACGCCACAATGAGGGATCGGGCCACTCTTGAACACCCATTTACCTGGTTCAAATCCCTTTTGTAGCCCAGGCAACCCTCCCACCCATGTCATCTCCTTACTATACAGCCATTTACTTACGACAAGGTTCCAGGGCCACCTTTCATTCATGTCTAGATGGGAGTAGGAGTTAGACATCGCATTTACCGAAGAGGAAATCTGGACCTCGTGCAGGCTAACCCATAAAATCTCGGTGGCCAGCTCGGCTCAGGAAAAAGGCTATAAAATCCTAACCCGCTGTATAGAAGCCCGACTCTCCTACATAAGATATTTCCCGATAGATCCTCATCCTGCTGGAGGTGTCTGACTGCAGAGGGCACTCTCCTACATGTGTGGTGAACTGACCTAACAGCATCACCTAAAATAGCCCTTCTCTCTATTCTTCCGGGCTCCCTTGCTTCTGTCAAGAGGGACCTGCTTTGTTTCTTTTTGGCTGCGGCACACAATGTTGTCCCTCGCCATTGGAACACAGTGGTCACCCCGACTGTGCAGGAATGGATTGCAGAATTGTGTCTGATTATGCGCCTTGAGGAACTGACGGCCTCACTACATGAACGTCAGGCCCAATGTGCAGTCTTATGGGCCCCCTGGATTTTGTATATGGGTACAGCAGCTTTCCTGGCCCTGTAATGAGCCGGGGTATCTCCTGGTGGGGAGGTGAGCTGACGCACTGCCGCTAATATAATTGTTTAATTTCACTGTGGACTCATCTCAGTTGTGGGATCCGACGGAGCCTTCCCTCCTGTTTGTGTCTCCCTTACTGTTCACCCCCTTATGTCTCTCCTACCCCGGTCTTGAGTTGTGTGTATACTTTTACCCCCTCTTCCCTACGTCTAATGTTGTCCGGTCCCACAGGATGCAATACGGCCATGTCACCTCATAATATGCCTTAGGTAGGGAATGTACAGTACCCGAATTACTGCTACTGCTCCTCACAATGTGATGATGCCTTGATGTATAACGCTGCTGACAACGCGACTGTTGGACGTTAGGAACTCATATATGCACACCTTCTTATAGTGAGGAAATGTAAATGCACCCTGAGATACTGTATTGATAATCGGACGTGATTGCACTGTGTACCCTTGTACGCTTTGTACTTTTGTATTTATGTACTTTTTGTATTGAAAAACCGTAATAAAATCTTATTATTGAAAAAAAAAAATAAAGTAGACCTAACAAAGGTAATATCTCAGGAGACAAAAACTAAATCTTCAATGACACCTGACACAGAGGGAAATATTTGCCTCAGCACACATGATGAAAGCAGAGAAGTCCAAGTGAAGTCATAATTTTTTTATCTACATACTGGTTAGCGACTGAAAGTACTAAAGACCAGAAGGTCATCATGACAGCTGGAGGGACTCCAAAAAACAATTCCTTCTAACCAACGTGAAAAAAATTATCGCTTTCAGTGTGTATTGGATTTTCAATTCTGGTTTGGTTTTTTTCATGCAGCACAAGTGTAAAATATACAGAAGCATTTAAATTCAGTGGAGAGCGGGTGTTACTGGTTTGCGATGTGGCTTTAGGTAAAACAAAAGATGTCGATAAGAGAGATTACAGCATCACTGAACCACCTCAAGGCTTCCACAGTTTACACGGCGTCCGAAGCGATGTATGGAAAAATTCTCAATTTATTGTAAGTAATGTTTTTTAAATCATCTTTGTGCTGTTTGTACATACTGACATTCTCTTTCAGGTAGCTGGCAGTGATCATCAATCAGTTGCTAAATGGACGACTTCACCTTTAATTCTCCCCCCTTCCCCCACACAACCTGAGTGCAGGCCTCCCACTAACATACTTACCTTCATCCCAGATCCAGCAATGTTCATTGTGCGGCCTTGCACAACCTTTGCAAAAAAAAAACAACCTCCAACCACCTCCTCTTTTGTCAGAACAGGAACAACTTATCGGCTTCTACCTTTAATTTTTAAAGCATAACTGGAGAACCTGAAGATAAAAGCCGATTGGTTAGTATATGCAGCTGCTCTAGATTCTGTCTGCTCCTGTCTTAGCTAATTCCTCCACTGTTTTCTTTACAAACATTTATTGGGTTTTCAAATAAAAAAATCCCAAAAAACGAACTATACAAACAAGAGGTCGGTTTAAAAGAATATGGCAAAAGATACATAAACATCCCAAACAATGGGACAGGAAAAAAACAAATGTAGCAATCTGCTAAAAACATTGCACTACATATAGCCCTGACCATACAGGACTTATGTTTAGGGTTACTCATACTCGCCCAAATGCTCCGATACTGACCTCCGATATCGGAACTTCCGGTCAGAGGAAGATCTTCCTCTGACCGGCAGTGCTATGAGAGCATGGAGCCAGCTTCCTGAGAAGGCACCTCATGACCCACTGCCCGGCTTCCTGAGTGGTCAGGAAGCAAGGCAGCTGCGGGAAGTGAAGCCGGTGTTCTTTCGATAGAACACTGGATTCCCAAGCAATCAGAATGTAGTGGATCCCATCGCACTCCTGACCGGATCAAGCTCACGTAGAAAGTTGGGGGTGCTGGAAGTGACTGCGGATGCCTCCGCACATCAAACGTATCAAACCAAAAAGTCACTCACACTCCGTAGCAAATAACAGTCAATCTCGTTTATTGACCATCGTGATGTCACATAAATAAAGCAACGTTTCGGAACCGGGTGGTCCCTTCTTTAGGAAAACAAAAAGTGTGATCACCAATACATGAAGTGCTAATATATACTGTATACATACTGTATACATACACATAACAGAGAGAAACTATCAACCAATCACAGAAATTCACTAAAACGTGTACCTCCCACTTGGACGTCATATTTCATCCAAATTCTGCATAATGTACGAAGAGACACTTTATGCATAATAGTAATAACTGGAAAGTGTACCTCGTACAGTTGTGGCTGTCTGTCTCTTTAATGATTTGCTGTAGCCGCCACAATCGGGTTGCAGTCTCTCACACTGTCTCATCGACTGGCCGCTAGTACCACCCCTAAACAGTGGCGCCATGGCAACCTAGTACACAACTCTTGTTGTAAATGAGATCCAGCTGGCTCTGCGGGCGCCTGCACCGTAGCCTCTCACGGCTGACACGTCAGAGTAACTACATCAAAGTAGGATATATGCAATGTGTAGTTCCAACAATCATACATTCAGCCATAGTTCTCCTTTAAGGGAATTTTAACTTCACTTATTGAGTAAGGTAAAGCTGTGCTGACCTCAATCATCCAAACGTGTGCAAGCACAAATCCTGTTTTTTTTCAATGTTCCATGTGCTTAATTAGGTATTTCCACTACATTCACTAAGCTAAGTTAAAATTCCGGTACAGCTCCTATTTATTGCATATATATTTAATAAATATTATTCTCCTTTATGTTCAATTTCTAAATGCTGCAGCAAGGTTTGAAATACTGTAGCACAAAAGAAATTTGAATGGTGCTCTCACACACACAATGTAGTGGTTTCTGCTTTCCAGTGGTCCAAAACCGCTCTGTACACTGCTCTAGTCAATAGTGTTTTAGCTCTCTGAGCAGCACTATTGGTTGGAGCAGTGTTATGGGAACACTGGAGCCTGGCCACTGCATTGTGTGTGAAAGATGCCGTCTGGCTCTCTATCCTGCAGCCAGCACAAGGTATTTTTACCCCCTGCTGCAGTATAAAAAAAAAAAAAGAAGTAACCTGACTGCATTACAGTAATAAATAAATAGGGTTTAGTTGTTGCTGTTGTTTAGAATTTAATAAGGGTGATGTGATATGTTTGTATATTTTTCAGGATGATGAATATGTGGTGTATGATGTAAATCAGGTGAAGATGAGATACGTTGTTCAGTTTTGCACTAGCAAAGACACTCCTAATCTAAGGAGTGAACCTGCAGTGACTTTACTAGAGGAGAATGAGCAGATGACAAGTTTTGAGCTCACTGAAGGTAAGGAGTTCAGCAAAAATGCTGACATTTCTAGAAAACATAAAATTGGAAAAAGATTCATGTACAGTTGGCATCAGGAGTCCATATTTCTTTGAAATATATTTCATTGCTTTGACTGCAGTAGTCTGGAGAAATGTGATTGGTTGTTGTAGGTTACTGGCATATGCATATAGTTATTGCAAGCCTCCAAACACATTATATAAATGTGTTCTATATTTATATAGAATTTAATATCTCCTGAACTGACAACAGATGTAAAATATTTGAAGGTTTTTGGAATACCAGGGTTGAAAGGCTACTGGAAGGAAATCGTACTTTATGATCTGGTATTTGATGTGATCATGCCTTTATTAGACTGCAGAAGTCACTGATCTCATCTCAATATTCCATGCAGTTCTAGGTCTTTAGTTTTAAAGTGTATCTAAAGACAGAATTAGTTTTGGATAGGGTGGAGAGAGATTAGAACCCCTATCAGGCTTTTAAAGCTGTCTGTGACCCTGTTAAGAAGATTCCCCCTTTCTGTTTGTATTGGTGACCACTGTTACCGTTACTGGGAAAAAAAATCGCCTCAAAAACAAGAATAGAGGAGGTCTTCCAACTGGGTCACTTGTTCCATTGACAACCGTCTGAGGATTTCCCTCACTTTATAGAGATTTCTTCTTACTTCCTGTTGTGTAAACAGAACTGAAAGTAAATACTTTAGATATACGTTAAAATTGTTTTTTCCATATTTATATGGGACTAACATATTATGCAACCAGATCCAGACCTACTGTGCCTCATGGTAAATCAGACCCGGGCTCAGAGGCGTAATTAGAAGCCTCAGGGCAAGAAACCGTAAAGGGCCTGTCTCCAACCCCCCCATCCAAAAACCCATGATTTTGATATTTTTCAAACAAAGTAAATAAATAATTGTTGTATATGGCTGCTGCTGTTGGCGTAACTATTCCTATTGTTATCAAAATGTATTCTGCAATTAATGTACAGCATGTTCTCATCACTGACAGAACTTTCATGGTCGCAGTGGTTGCATGTGCATATTTAGTAATCCTAAATATAGTGTTTGTTCTTTAACCCTTTTGCTGCCAAGGAGTTTGTGTGGTTTTCACATGTCTTAATCCACATTTTAGGCCTGAAAATTACTTAAGGGACTGGGACAGGAAGTGATGCAATCAGCACTGCTTCTGGCCCCATTTAGCGGGAAGGAGATCAGCAAATGGATGTTCACCGTTCTTATATAGCTTAGAGCTCTTATATAGCTTAGAGCATCTTTTTGGATACATCATAATTAATTTCAAAGCACAAAATTGAGCTGGGATGTATCTGAGGGATATTTGAGAAAGCATTGTGTTTTACAATATAGACAGATAGAGGTGGGCCTAGTGCATATGGAGAGGAATTGTCCACTTCAAACAGCCAATCCTGTTAAAGAGGAGCTTACTTTTTGTAAAGTTTGAGTGCTTGAAGTAAACATGGTTTCTCTTCACGTAATTGCACTTCAGCTAGCTTCACGAATTAGACCCATTGTGTGCTTATACTTTTAACAGATGATCCACTAGAGGCTCTTCCTGAAACCCCAAATGTCCCAAAAGGTGGTCTTCAGGGCATGGATGGGCAACAGATTCCCCTAGAGAGCATTCATGTCAAAGCTCGAATAATGGACCTTGCCGCTCAGGTATGCGTGACTTTCACACACTTGATCCCAAGAGCCAGCTACCATTTTTCCTCCACTTACTTTATGTCTCCTGTCTCCAATAGGTTGTCATTTTCCAGACCTACAAGAATAATTCTTTCTTCCCAATAGAAGCCAAATATGTTTTTCCTCTGGACAGCACAGCAGCTGTGTGTGGGTTTGAAGCATTTATCAATGGCAAACACATTGTTGGAGAGGTGAAACAATTTTGTATAGGATATACATTTTCCTAAAGTGATTTTCTGTATTCTGTAGACTACTGATACCCATTTTATACTTAGGTTAAGGAAAAGCAACAGGCACATCAGGAGTACAGAACAGCTATCAGCCAGGGTCATGGGGCTTATCTTATGGATCAAGATGCACCTGTAAGTTTTATACACAGTTTCCAGTATAAAAGTATGTTTATACGGTGATTATATGTTGCATGTAGGAGTCAAATTATGGAAATTCCCTCTAATAATACTGAATACATCAAGTGCTTTCTTTAATCACAGCTCGTCGGTGAAGAGATATAAAAACACAATGAAATATGTAAGGACATTCCTCCATAGTGGTTTTCTATGCCCATTGTTAATAGACTAAATGAAAAGCCATGCAATTATGTTTGTGAATTCACTTTTCAGAGTACAGCAACAATCAATAAAATATCTACAGTAAATTCAGAATATCCCTGCAATAAAAAAATGTGGGAATTTGATTAAGTTACATTAAAAATGTAATATATTGCAGCTTACCAGTCCTTACATATGGCGGTGTGCCCAGTGATACTGCTAGTAACACATTTCCTGTCATAGGGTGATAACGTTCACTAACTGTACTGTAGTAAAGAGAAAAAGTGATATCAGCCTAGGAGAGGAAGTGTGTTAAAACTATAGAACACCTGCCCCTCTCCACAGCATGAGGGGGTGGTGTAGATCACAGACAGAAGCTGATAAAATTGTTTGAGATAACAATGCCCAGTTCACAGAACTGCATAGGCTTTTTGGCAGGATTGATAGGTATTATTTTGCACTTTGTAATATTTTGGGGATATTTAGCACAAAGGTGAGCGCTAAGAAATCACTCTTGAAACCGTCTTAACATAAAAGGACAGTCTTTATTCACACAAAGGCTAACAATCCATGTACTTCAACTAATAATCTTTTCTTCTGCATAAGGAAACACAAAGGGGGAATTGATCAAAACTGGAGCAGATTTGCACTGCAACCAATCAGCTTCTTTGTCTTATTTTCAAATCTTACCTGAGCAGACTGAAGAGAGAAGCTGATTAATTGCCCTGGGCAACTGCTCCACATTTTGTCTGCTCCACTTTTGATACATTTCCCACAAAGTCTTTTTGTCTTTCATCAAAATTACATATTCTCAAATCTCACCAGTCTCAGGTTGTCCAGTTCATTCACAGGGTGTCCCAGGATTTTAAGGTTTTCCTTAACAAAACTCTTTTGAAGTACTTTGTACCATTTAGCAGCTTTCAGCAGTTTTTCACACAGTTCTCATGTGATTCCAATACACACACACCTTGTGTGTCTGGCTCTCTCAGCCTCTCCAAATCTTCCAACGTCCCAGGCTGTTTCTTGTGTGGCTCCACCACACACCACCTGGCTTGGCTCTCGTGTACCTTCAGCGCACACCAAACCTGGCTTGTCCCTCGTGTGCCTTCAACGCACACCACACCAACCCCTCCCCTGAGCTCTGGTCCGGGCTCTTAATAATGCTGCTCTCAGCCACCTGATCAGCGGCAACACCTGGCTCCAGGACTGGAGATTTCATCTCATCCAGAACTCTTAAAAATCTCCAGCGTTCCAGATACCATCTACAATCCGGAAAACCCAGAAGGGACTGAAAAGCTAGCTTTTTCCCTGCAAAACAGTTCAGATTCTGGAACCTCTCGGCCCCTCTGGCTGACAGTTTTAGATGACTGTGTCGCCAAATTACACTGTGGCATTGCCACACACTGCCACATCTTATTAAATAAATATAACAAAACACTTTTAATTTAACAGATAAAAAGGGAGCAAACAAGAAGTTAATTGATAGGGGTCACATACACTTTAAAAAATCCAAGAATGTCAAAGCACACCATTTGAACATGAAGCAAATTCAATTTAATGACACATGTAAGTCATCCAAGTACAACCTTTTTCGGAGCCTCACAGGGTCCCCTTCATCAGGCTCAGAATGACATCATTCTGAGCCTGATGAAGGGGACCCTGAGAGGGTTCAAATGGTGTGCTGGTGACATTTTTGGATTTTGTGATTTGCACGGTGCCATCCGTGGTCACTTCAAGCACCCGCCTGATACACAGGTAATTTTTTATTCGGTAAGGAGTGAAACAGGACATACTGTCATGTGACATACACTTTAAATTCACAAAATAAGGCACAATAATGTTTTGTGCTTGCATGAAATGATGCTATTTATTGCTAGGGCTTCTGATCATCACTCCACTACATCATTAAACAAACCCCAAGTGTGAACAATTAATTTGATAATGTTGTATTTTACCTATCACCTTTTTTTTGTAAGCACTGTATATATTGTTGTCATTTGCAGTGCTGCTGAGTGATAGTCATGATACTGTACATGTTAGTATTTTATATAGTATAGTAATAAGTATTTATACAGACTTTTCTCTTGTAGGATGTCTTCACAGTGAGTGTTGGGAATTTGCCAGTCAGGGCAACGGTCATCATTAAAATCACATATGTAGCTGAACTGAAGTGTTCGAATACTACTGTGGAGTTCTCTATTCCTGGAACAGTGGCTTCTTGGCAAGAAGATCAAGCACTGAAAGAAAATACCCAGGTAACTGCACTACACACTTTTATTATACTCTCTTTACACACTTTATATATTATAATAAATAGTCTAGATAGCTGTACCAGGTTGGGAAAAGCCTAGTATATAGCCTGAAACATTACAGCTGGTGCTTTGCTTTACTTAAGTACATATTCTTTAGACCCTGAACATTGCCTTTGAGCCTTAAATTAGACTATCTGGCTCCAGAGTTACACATTAATGTGTCCATCCCCAATTTATAGCATTACATTTTTGTATAATTATTTTTGTTTTCTCAGGATACTGTAGCAAAGGTGGGCATTGAGGGTGACAAGGCAACACAAGGGTGAGTGTAATGGATTTAAAAGGTGTTAAAGTGGAACTAAACTCTCAGAAAAGACTGAAGGAGGCTGAGTTTTGTACAATTCTGTCAGTAACAGGCGTGCATTCTCTTTTTTTTTTGTGGTGACTATGGCATAACCTTTCAGTGTACTGTACATTGGCATGGCTGCTTGTAGTCCAATTAGGCAGTGTGCCTAATTGAACAAGTGTTGTCATCCTAGAAAAGAACTGCCTGTGAGTATATGTTGCTTGTGTTATTTAAAGTCAGGACATAAAATAAGTTTCTTCTCCGTTCATTGAAGGACACAGGGCAACAGATCGTAGATCCTGTACTGTTGGTATATCGCCACCTGCAGGAGAAGGACGCTAGGCACACAACAAAAGACAAAGACAGCCTAGGGGCGGCCCCTGCTGGTGGCCCAACCCCCCACCTGCTGACAAGTCTCCAGTTTTTTGCCTAGCGTCAGGAGTAAGGAGCTAAAAAAAATTATCTCTGGAATTTTTTTCTTTTCCTCCTTTTCTTCGCTGTTTCTTCAAGAAAGTGTCGCCAGGGTGACATACTGGATGATTATAGATCCTTGGAGTCTCCCCTGTGCGACCAACGAGCGCATGCAGTCCCGCTACGGTGGTTCGGCTGCAACAGTGATATCTCGACGCCTGTGGGCTTTTTGGCCCAATGGGGTGCATATGACTGGAGGTCTTGGCCTGACAGTCACAACGGCCCACACAGGCTGGCGGCGCCGCTACCACATTTGGGGACGTTTTCCTGCCATTTCCTGCACGTTCTGAGGTGAGGCTTCCCCTTCGTGCTGCTAGAGTCAATCAGTGATACTGGGGGAATTCGCTTGGTATGGTATGTATGGACCTGTGCTGGGGACGTGCGGGTGCACCCTACCTGCTGGATGGCTCTCTGACTGACCAGTCCCCCATGTGGGCGACGTGCTGTGAGGGTCCTGGTCCTGTGGCGGGGGGCCACAGCTTAGTATTACACTGGGCCCCTGTCTGTCTCTCTCCCCCCTCCCCATACCTAAAGGGTGCAGTGTGGGTTGTCAGTCGGTGTCGGCCGTCTGCTGGGCCCTCTGTGGCGTTACTTCTACATGCGGGGGCTGTGTGAGGGTGTCTGGGGATGTCTGAGGTCAAATTCGGCCGCGGGTCGCACCGCGGCCGCATTTTCGTTCCGGAGCCGTTTTCGTTGAAGGCAGGCGCCCTATTCGGCCGCTGTCACTTCCTGTGGAGAACTCTGGTGCCGCCATTTCCGTTGAGGGCAGGCGCCCTATTCGGCCGCTGTCACTTCCTGTGGAGAATTCTGGTGCCTGGCCTAGTTCGGATGGGCGGAAGGGGCGTTCCTTTCCTCAGCGTGGCTGTCTGCAGAACAGACGTGTGCAGCTCTCCTCCGAATCGCTCTGCTGTGGTGTTTCAGACGCGGGGTCGTGAGTACTGCTGCGGTCCCTCTCTGCCTGTGACAGTCTCCTGTTCCTGAGGCAGTGGGGAAGTGTGAGCGGGGTATCATGGAACGCAGGAACGCACGGCCCACGTTACCTTGCGAGGGCTGTGGGCTGCTTTCTGTTGATTCCTCTCATTCCCCCCTTTTTGTGCGGCCTGTACGCTGGCGCAGGTACTGCATTGTCCCTTGAGTTTTTGCTTCTGCCATGGATGGCTTTGTGACACGCATTGAAGGCGCGCTGACGCAGAAGCCCCCTAAGAAATGTACTCTTCCGTTGGGGAGCTTTCCACGGTGTCCCCTCGCCTTGATCCTGGGGGTTCTTCCCAACCGGAGTCGGGCAGTGAGGACGAGTCGGCGGCTTCGCTCCTGGGTCAGGAGCGTGAATTGGTCTCGGCGCTAATGCAGGCAGTTAGGGAGGCCCTCAAACTTGAGGACGTTCCTGGTTCTTCCGCATTGCCACCAGTTCAGTTCGGGACACCTAAGGGTAGGCGTTCCGCCAGGGGCTGACTGGCAACTTTTAGCCCAAGGGGGCAAGTACAACCCAGACGCCCATTGTGCAGCGACTTGGCCCCCCTCACGCTCTGCCTCTTCCCCGGCTTCTCCCCGCCCCTGTCTGTCACTTTTGCCGTCTATGTAACAGTAGTTTGAATGTATTTATCGGTTTAGGAAATGTAAAGCACACTGGTAGTGGAGGGATGCCACGTCTGGGCTGTTCGCGTGCATGACTGCTGCAACTCCGGTAGTTCTGCCACCAGCTCAGAAATACATTGTACAGCATTGCAGAATGGCATTGGCTATAGAGAACTACAAATCCCAGCAATAGTACATTATACAGCGCAATGCAGAATATCACCAGCTATAGAGGACTACAAATCCCAGCAATAATGACTAACAACAGATGGAGAACTACAATTCCCAGCAATACCATTATACAGCAATGCAGAACAACATCAGCTATAGAGAACTACAAATCCCAGCAATAAATATTACAGCAATGCAGAATAAAATGAAGCTACAAACTCTGTTGCTCTGGGTTCTCCGCCTGATGTCTAAAGGGTCTCAGGAGGGTTGTGCGGGCTCTCACCAGGGGTCCAGAGAGTTTCACGGGTGCGTGTGGGTGCAGCAGAGGTGGTTCCCTAATTAGGCTCTCAGGTGGCCAATGCGGACCGCCAGGTGGTCAGTGCGGGCTCTCTGCTCCAAAACAAAAGGCTCCAGTGATGGGACTACTAGAATGTATTGAGATTGTAGTCCATCACAGGAGCAAGCTTGGAGCGGTGGAAATAAGAAAAAAAAAGTGTGGTGTGCAATATAGTGAAATGGAAAGTGTAAAATTATACAGCAATCAATGCAGAATGGCACCGGCTATAGAGGACTACCCAGCAATACATTATACAGCGCAATGTGGAATTCCACCACCTATAATATACTATTGCTGGGTTTTGTATAGCTCTATAGCTGGTGGTATTCTGCATTTCGCTGTGTAATGTATTATTGATGGGATTTGTAGTCCCCTATACAGCTCAATGCAGAATACGTAGGGAAACAAAACATTGGAGAGAAAAAATGTGTTTCCCTACAGCACACTTGTTGGACACCCTGGTCCAGACATAAAATGTCACCTTACCTTGGTTTGGTCCTCAGTGGGGGGCTCCATGGACCCTGGTGGGGGGGTGGGTGTCTGCTGTGGCCGCAGCTGCAGTGGCTCTCTCCCTGCCGCCTGTCCCGGCCGGCCGCATCCAATGCGGCTCTGCGATCGGCCGCCACTCGGTCCTCAAGGTGGTCTTTAGAAGGCCCAACCTGTTGGCCCCCTACAGCGCCTGATTATAGGGCCCCGTCTGCCTGATCCAGCCAGCCCTGATCGCATACCGTGGCAATCCGGGCTGGCTGTACCAGGTAGACGCGGCATGTTAGGGTGCCCCCTGCTGGTGCTTCCCGAGCACCTCCTTGACAGGCAGCTGATGTTTCTCTGTTCGCTATCCTTTTGGGGAGGCCTTTTTGTCTAAATGGATGTCTCCCCCTGCGGTGGACCCTCCGGTATCCCGGTGGAGGACTCCCCGTCCCTTCGGGAACCCACCGATAGGACAGCGGAGGCGGTCTCGCGGACTATGTACTCTGCCTTGGGGGCCCTGATGTGCCCGGTTCTGGCTTCTGCCTTGGTCTCCCAGACTCTGACAGAATGGGCAAAGATGTTGCCTCAGGGGCTTGCGGAGGTAAATGTTTCTCCCGTTTATGTGGAATTGGCGGAACAATTGGTGCAGGGCCTTCAGTATGTCTGCAACTCTGCCCTGGATGTGGCAACCCTTGGCGTAACCGCCGACACTGTCAGTGTCGGCGGTTACGCTTCACCGGTTGCTTTGGCACAAATGCTGGTCGGCTGACCAGGCTTCCAAGAAAGCTCTGACAGAGCTTTCCTTTACCGGGGACCGTTTACCTCCTTGAATGAGATTATTAAGGATTTGACGGGGGGTAAGAGTGCCTTCTTACTTCAGACACGGAAGAGGGAACAGCGGCGGAAACCTGGTCCCTCCTTTTCTGCTCACAAATGGCTTTTTCGGCCCCTTCCGCTCTCAGAGAAGGGCGGTAAGTTCTCCAAACCTCCTCCCTCCCAGACTGCCAAGCGTCCCTGGCAGCCTAAGTCTGCCAAGCCCGCTGGCAAGCCCTCGTCCACATGTAGGTCTGGCCCCAGCTCTGGGTCCCAGGGTGGGGAGGCGCCTTCGGCCTTTTGCAGATTTTTGGGTGGCTCACGTCTCCAACACCTGGGTGCGGGGTCTGGTTTCTTCGGGTTGCAAGATCGAATTTCTGTCCCGTACCGGGAACAGGTGTTTCCCGTCCAACACACGACTTTCCCCTCCACGATTGGCGGATCTTCACCGCACGGTGGCGGACATCTTGTCGCAGGGGGTGATTGTGCCGGTTCCGTCCTCGAAAGGTTCAGGGGATTTTTTTCCGACCTGTTTACCATGCCCAAGAAAGAGGGAGTTCGTCCCACCCTGGGCCTCAAACGTTTTGAACACTTTTGTGCGGGCCCATCGGTTTCGGATGGAGTCAATCAGGTCCGTAGTGGCATATCTCCGACAGGGGGATCTGCTGGCCTCCGTCGACATCAAACAATAACCTTGCCAACCTTCATGTGCCCATTTGTGTCTCTCATCAGTCATAGATATCTTCGTTTTGCAGTGGGGGAAGAGCACTTTCAGTTTGTGGCGCTGTCTTTCGGCCTGGCGTTGGCCCTGCGGGTGTTCAACAAGGTGTTAGCCCTGGTTCTGGCGCAGTTGCGTTGCTGGGGGATCTCGGTCGTGGGGTATCTGGATGATCTTCTTCTGCGGGCAGTGTCGCACTCTTCTCTGGTAACTGCTCTGGAGGTCACTGTGCGGTCCTTGGGGGAGTTCGGATGGATCCTGAACTTCCAGAAGACTTGTCTGGTGCCTTCCCCATGACTGGAGTACCTGGGCCTGGTTCTGGACACCGTTGTGGCCAGAGTTTTTCTTCCTCAGGACTAGCTCCTGAAACTCTTTTTCAGCGTGTGTCTGTTGCGGACTCGCCGGTGGTCGTCCTTTTGCATGCCGGTCCTGGGCCTAATGGTGGCCTCCTTCGAGACGGTGACCTTGGCACAGCACCACGCTAGGACTCTTCAGAGGGACATCCTGTTACAGTGGGACGTGTCCCCCTTGTCCCTGGACAGGGAGATCGATAAATATATTGGAACTTCGGGCGATTCCCCTATCTCTCCTTCATTGGACGACCCGCCTTCGAGGTCTGTCGGTTCACGTCCAGTCGGACTACGCCACCACGGTGGCGTACGTCAACCACCAGGGCGGCTCCAAAAGCGTAGCCGCAATCGAGAGGTGTCCGGGATCCTCTCCTGGGCGGAGAGTCAGGTTCTGGCCCTCTCGGCGGTTTACATTCGGGGGGTGGACAATTGGCAGGCCGACTGCCTCAGTCGCCAGTCGTGGACCCGGGAGTATGGTCCCTACACCCGGACATTTTTCATCAGCTTTGTCTTCGCTGGGGGTCGCCGGATGTGGATCTTCTGGCGTCTCGACCCAACCGTAAGGTAGAGAGATCGTAGTCCGGGCTCTGGATCCCTGGGCAGAGGCGGTCCTGGGTCCTGGCATCCTCCTCCCTGGGTGGAGGAGGATGCCCTGCTGGCTCCCTGGAAACCTTAGGGTCTGATTTGATCTACGATCTGTTGCCCTGTGTCCTTCAATGAACGGAAGGGAAAATAGTATTTTTGTACTCACCGTAAAATAATTTTCTCTCATTGAAGGACACAAGTCCCGCCCTCTATATTGGGTGTGCACTCCTTACTGCTTGTTACTTACTGGAGACTTATCAGCAGGTGGGGGGTTGGGCCACCAGCAGGGGCCGCCCCTAGGCTGTCTTTGTCTTTTGTTGTGTGCCTAGCATCCTTCTCCTGCAGGTGGCGATATACCTACAGTACAGGATCTACAATCTGTTGCCCTGTATCCTTCAATGAATGGAGAGAAAAGGATTTTACGGTGAGTACAAAAATACTATTATTTTTGTTTGGGTTTATATACACTTTAATTCTGACAATGACAATATTGCATAAATGTGTTATGTTGTAAGTGAGCACACCACACAGTCAATTTTTAAGATGCAAATGTTGTTATATTTTTATGAAAAAAATTACATACCAAACAGAGTGCGCATGAGGACAGATAACATATAAAGCCTTGGTTCTGAACTGATGGGTCGTGACCCAAAAGTGGATCGCGACCCCGTGTTCAGTGGGTCACTGCATGCCTTCCACTTTTCTAGGTGAGAGGCTCCTCAGCCTCCCCCTAATGCACCACTGACAGTTCTCACGCCAAGCAGCTATTCAAATAATGCTGCCTGGTGCCGAGCTTGAGGTGGGGTGGGATGGGGCTATGACCGTGAGGGAGCTCCATTCATGCGTGCATTGATTTCAGCTCCCTTACATGTTCTGTAGAGGTGCCTGGACCGGGGTGATGTCACATTCTGGCTCCCAGAACCTCTACAGGGCACGCAAGGGAGCTGTACCAGCAATGCACATATGGATGAAGCTCCATCACAGCACAGCAGCCCACACTGGACCCCAGGCTGAGGATCCACTCCAGTTCTCGTAAGATAGGGAGACTGGGTGGATCTTAAAAAAAGGAAAAAAATATTTTTTTTGGCGTGTGAGTGTGTGAGAATGTCTGTGAGTGTGTGAGATTGTCTGTGGTTGTGTGTGTCTGTCAGTGTTTTTGAGGGCCCATTCACACTAGTACAGTGCAATAAATTGCACAGTCCCATACCACACAGAATCGCAACTACCATGAATTCTGGTGTGGGAGGTGTGTTGCATTGCCATTTATTTGAATGGCACCCCAAAAGCACCTCCCACCCACAATTTGATGCCGTGCGTTCCAGTGCGGTGTGACTTGGGTCATGACATAATGATCAAGGCCAAATGTGGGTCCTGGGGTTACACAGGTTGAGAACCACTGATATAAAGTATATGCAGCACAATATAAACCAATGGCTTTATAAGTCCCTAGGAATACAATACTAGAATAAATACTAGAAAGTCAGCTATACAAAACATCAGTATCCTAGCCAAAATTCCATACAATGAGGTGTACAAATTTGAAAAAAACGTCATAAGAAAATCATGATGTCAACAAGTTGGTGAAAAAAATTGCCAGAAACTAGCAGGTGTCTAGCAGGGAATAAACAACCACCTTTTTTCAAAAGGGTCGCAAGTTTAAAGTTCAGCAATAGAGTGAGAGCTCCTCATGGCAAGAGAAGGTTGAAATTTATAGGAAATCAGTCTTGGGCATCTAATTTATTTGAATCACTGAGAAAAATTGGAAGTTGCAGTCCATCAACCTTTTGCCCATTACTGGCATCTGAAGAGAACTGGGAACCTTTAGCATGGGGGGCAAACACAATTAAATAGCCCTTACATGGTAGGGTCAGATATATAGGGAGCTAAAGGATGTGAATCATGCAAAGTATACTATTGTGCCTTATTGATTGGTGAGTATGGTAAAGGTGGGTGATGCAAAAGGTCATGATTTGTTGTGATAAAGTTCAAATAAAAGCTGAACTCCTCACAGTACATAGTTACATAGTATTTGAGGTTGAATAAAGACATAAGTCCATCAAGTCCAACCTACTATGCGTATGCATTTATGTTTGAGCAGGTGTGTGCGTGTGTATGAGTCCATGTGCGATTTTGCTCTCAGCAGTACCTGTACCCCTGTATGTTATGGTCTCCAAGGAAATCGTCCAAGAGTTCCTTGAATGATTCCACACTATTTGCTGAAATCACTGCCTGTGTGTAATGCCTCGCTTCCCTTGGGGAATATATGAGGATCTCAACTGCGGAGTATGCATTCTGTGTGGAGGAATGAGGATCAGTCTTTGCAGCTCAGTCTCCAATGCCCTGTATTTGTAGAGGCTGAGAGGGAGCTGCTTCACATCATACCCCGTATGGAAATGGGAGTATGTATAGACAGGTCACTTTGTATGCACAAGTGTACCTGACTATACGCAATGTCAATGAGTTAGGCACAACAGCAATGTCACCCCGAGTTAAGTATGATGAGGAGTAGTAGAAGCATTTATGCAATGTAGAGGAATTCCACACACCTGCGACCTCACGGAGTTAATGGCAATTCGCAACAACTGTCCATACAATGAATTGTCACAGGAGTACAGCAACAGCACAATAATGCAGATGAGTGATAATTGATGTAGTAGAACAAGTATTCAGTGTTAAAGGAGTTCCACAACCCACAATCATGCAGTTGAGTAGTATGAGCAACTTGCAGCAAATCTATGGATTGTCACAGATGTCAGCATTCGCAATGTCAAGCAGGTTAATTGATAAGAGTTATAGTTGAAGCATACAATGAATTGTTAATGGAGTTCAGCACAGCACTAACATCCAGCCACAGGTGGGACCTAGCCCATGTACTTGTGATTTGTGGAGTCTTCAGGGAATGGTGAGACCCAGGAGGGGCTGCTGTGCCACTTAGACAGGGTCCGGATGGAATTCAAGGGGGACAACTGATTGATCAGCGTCCTGCTACAACCAACAGTAGGACGCCAATCAATTAGCTAGCAGCGGCCTTAAGCCGACTGCTCAAACTAAGTGGGGCGGAGTCCTGCAGCGCTCTTGCGCAGTCCGCCGTTCCAGCTTGGAGGTGAGAGGGGGCGGAGCCCCGGGGTGCGTCTGTGCGGTGCCGTGAACGCGCTCTGCGCCGAGTAGCGGGATTTCCTCTTCGTGTCTGCGCAGTGTGACTTCGGAGTCCCGAAGCGGACCGCAACCCGGAACGATCGTCGCACTGTGGCAGTGAGTTCCAGACCTTAACCGCTCTAACTGAGAAGAACCCCTTGCGCCCCGTGTGCTGAAATTTTTTCTCCACCAATTTTTGGTGGTGGCCTCTAGTCTTTGTTATGGGGTTAACCGTAAAGAGTTTGTTAAAAATGTTGCCTTCACCATTGAACATTTTATACAAGAAAATCATGTCCCCCCTTAATCTCCTTACTTCCAAGGAGAACATATTTAATTTTAACAGCCTTGTTTCATAGCTCTGGTCCTCCAACCCCTTAATGAGTTTGGTTGCAATCCGCTGGACTTTTTCCTCAAGGACAGCTCAAGGACATCTTTTCTGAGTACTGGTGACCAAAACTGGACTGCATACTCCAGAGGAGGCCGAACTAGGTGTGACGACATGGTGATCAGTTTATAAGTTAAATGTGTATTGGTGTTGGGTTATGTTTGAGTGCGTTACACTGAGTGACCTGGTTATTGAAAGACTATCAGAACCATCCCTCGTTATCTCCTATTGTTCTCTGAGGGAGCTGAGAACAATTACATTCTGGCCAGGCTCCTGCTATGGCTGACTGGAGTTCATTAGCAGGTGGACACCTGTGGTGTTATGAAGACAGAATGTCCAGGGAGGGGACGGGGGATGTGATGGGATTATATTCTGATTTCATCACTTGCTGTATATAAGTTTGTGCAGTTGCTCAATAAAGCAGAGTTTGTTTACCCTTCACTCAAGCCTTGGCTAGTGACTGGGGAAACTGGGAGCTACAGATCAGCGGGTTCCAATATCTCCTCAGCAAGGAAGAAGACAGCGGCGGACATACTCATCCTGAGTACGGGGGTCCGTCACACTAGGGATCTGTAAAGTGGCAAAATTATAGACCTGTCCCTGCAGAACATCCTCTTCTTAATACAAGACAGGACTCTACTTGCTTTGTTTACAGCAGCCTAGCACTGCGAGCTATTCTTCAATCTGTGGTCTACAATGACTCCCAAATCTTTCTCCATTACTGACTTCCCTAGTGGCATACCCATAATTGTATAGCCCAATTGCCTATTTGTAACTCCAAAATGCATTACTTTGCATTTATCATCATTGAACTTCATCTGCCATACAGTTGCCCACTCCCCTATTTTATCCAGGTCCTCCTGTAATGTCATAATGTCTAAGTCCGTGTCTGTTACCCTCCCAATTATGGTATCATCAGCAAACACTGAAACATGGCTATTCACCCCCTCCCCGATATCATTAATAAACAGGTTGAAAAGCATGGGGCCCAGCACAGAACCCTGAGGCACACCACTCATGACCTCAGCGCAGTCTGAAAAGGTGCCATTAACCGATACATGATCTTTGAATAATCAGTGGGTGCTCAAAGTGAGTGCAATGGATGGTGCTGTGCAAAAACCAGATAAACAAATACAACATAACTCACACTCCAAATAAATGTGTTTCATGTATTGATTAAGAAAACAACCTTTCAGGGCTTCGTATGGTCCCTTCTTCAAGGTGGCATAGTGATGTAGCTATGTCATCTTAAAGGAGAGACCCTGGAAGGCCCTGAAATGTCAATTCCTTATGACTTTGTGATGCTGTTTTCACAATTAATATGTGAAACATTTATTTGGAGTGCTGGTGACTTTGTATCTTCTCATATGGTTTATTGTGACACACTTTTTCACATCTTCCTATGCCTGGGTGAAAACACTTACTCACTGTGCTGTATATATGGAGGAGCAATGTTATCATCTTAGGACAGGACTACAGAACACTTTCCCCTTTCCCCTCTCCACATCTCCAAAATACCGGGGAATACATTTTTGTCCATGGGTCTGGATGAGGTTTAACCTCCCTGGTGGTATGATTATTTTTTTTTCTTTCCTTTTTTGCTCTACCTGTCTTTCGTTTTATTTTGTAACTTTTAAACTTCCCGCCGGTTCCGCATCCCCCCTGCGACGCGGATGCTCGCAAGGGACAGAACCCGGAAGACGGATGCCGGCATCGGCCGGAGGACACAGCGGGGATCGTGGACAAGGTAAGAGACGCGGCGCTGTATTCCCGAGTCTGGCTCGGGGTTACCGCTTATGGTACAGAAAATTAACCCCAAGCCACACTCGGGAATACCGCCAGGGAGGTTAAAGAAACTGATTTATTAACACACCTTTTCTCATATATATGCTACGGGAAGGGGAGTTATAAAGGATAAACTGTAAAGAAGGAAGTGTTTTAGGAGTTGAGCAACATGACTGCTGCTCTGTAAATGGACTCGCCAAATAAAAAACTTAATATAATATCATGCCATGATCATCGTCATCATCGTTATTTTGTATTCTTCCAGCATTTACTTCTCTTGCAGCTTTTAACATTCGGTCCCATAACATTTTAGAACTGCAAAGGAAGTAGATGCCAGGCAATGTGATCTCAGGTCTGCACAACAAAGTCTAAATCCCATTTGCACTGCCACAGTCTCAAAACCACAAGGTATATGTGGTGTCCAGGTGACCACACGGATAGCACCGTGCAAAACACTAATAGTAAATAAAAGTAATTCACCAGTACACACTTAAAGGTCAATACCCAATGTCACATACTGTCATACAGTGCTAACGTTTCAGGTCCGCACAGGGATTGTTCATCAAAGCGACAGTGACAGGTTTGCACAAGACGCAACAACTATATAATTCCCAGTAGTTATCACTAACTGCGGGTCATACTCAGACTGAGATCTGCATGGGGAGCATCACCACTCAGGGCAACCAGCGCAAGATATATTGTTTGTATTTTACTGGTCATGGGATAAATGTCACCGGGGGGAAGTTTTAACATTGCTTTTGGTAGAAAATAGCTGCTTATGACCTTATAGGGTTTCAACAGCAAACTTTGCTCAATTATTCAACTATCCAACCCTCTAGCTGATCTTTCTTTTCTCATTTAGCAATTTTCACCTTGACGTGTCAGTTGAGATGCCTCGAAAAATCGAAGATATGTGGAGTTATACACACAGCATCAAAAAAAAGGTAGGTCATAGGTTCACGACTTACGCTATATTCTTTAAAAACACACACACAGTACTGCAACCTTTGAAATAGGCCATACATTCATGAACCTCCTATACTTTCACAAACACACAGTGTGCACCCTTTGAATTAGCCCATACATTCATGATCCTCATATAATTTCACAAACACACAGTGTGCACCCTTTGAATTAGCCTATACGTTCATGAACCTCATATACTTTCACAAACGCACAGTGTGCACCCTTTGAAATACTTTTTTTTTTTAAATTGTTAAACATAACATTTTTCCTAGGCTATAAAGGGAAACTGAGCATCTGTGTACACAATTAGGCTTTTAGGCTGGCTTATTCCTAAACTCAGGACTCCTGTCTATTTCCCCATTCCAAAGACTTCAGTACCATGTTAAAAGATCTGTCATCACATAGAATTCCTTTTTTTTTTTTTTTTGCAATGCTATCAGAGTGAATAGAGGATATATTACCTTTGCCTGAGTTACTCATCCACCAACATATATGAAGGATGCATAATACAGGGAAACACACGGGGTTATTCAAAAAAGGGAGACAAGTTAGGAGAAGGGAACAATCTTGTACAACATAGCCGATTTGGAACAATTCTCCAATTCAGCTACCGTATTTTGCGGTCCATAAGACGCACCGGACCATAGGATGCAGGGAGGTCCGGCGCGCGTTATGGAGCACCCGACAGACTGTAGCTTCTGACACAGCTTCTATGACAGAAGCTGTGACAGAAGCTGCAGTTAGTGACTGCTGAGACAGGTGGCGCTGTGATTACAGCGCCACGGTCTCAGTGATCACACAGAGCAGACGAAGAAAGTCCGTTCTTCGTCTGCTCTATGGTGATCTCCATCGTCGCCGCTGCTCGGTTTTAATACGAGTGATCTAATTAGATCACTCGTATTAAACGAGCAGTAGCTCCTACTGCTGAATACGATCGCCGCCGCCGCTGCTCGGCTTTAATAAGAGTGATCTCATTAGATCACTCGTATTAAACGAGCAGTGGCTCCTACTACTCGCCCGGCGCCCGAAACTGCATGTCTCGGGCGTCGGGATTCGCTCCATAAGACGCAGGCACATTTTCCCCCTCCTTTTGGGGGGAAAAAAGTGCGTCTTATGGAGCGAAAAATACGGTATGTTGTCCTAGATTGTCCACTTGTCCTGCCTTCTCCAAACTCTTCACCCTTTTGTGAATAATCCTGTTAGACTTTGTTCACACAGATACTGAATTTTTTAACTTGTATTCAGGCCTCACTGCTCTTATTCCCCAAACAGCCTGAAGCCGTTGGAGTGAATGCTTAGTATGGTCTGAACACTGCAAGCACAGAAAGTGTGTTCTGGTGGCTTCTGTCAAGTGTCACCTTTTAGCATGTGAACTTAGCCTAAGCATCAGTGACCAGCATTAAATTCTATATTCTGCATTATATAGAACTTTCAATTATGAAGAGACACAGTAGGGTATTATATACACCTGTTTGCAATCTTGAAAACCCCACCTATCATGGTCCGAAAAAAGATGCCTATATGCCATGAGTTTATTTCTAAATCAAATACATGATGCAAGGATCACTGATTCAATTTTTACTCTTTCTAGCAAACAGAGTGCAAAGCTGTGATCAAGGTGGAAGAAGGCAGTTCCCTGATTGATGAAGGTTTTTGTTTAAACATACGTCTTGAAGATGCTTATATCCCGAGAATGTGGGTTGAAACACATCCAGACCAAAACAGTGAGGTAAAACATTCCATCTCCTGTAAAGGATTCTGACGTTTTTCTCTTTGGGGTACAAAACATGACATATTTCAACTAGAATATCTCATTTTTATGTTTTTTACATTAACAGTCATTTCGGGAAGGAAACTTTTTATATCTTAAAAGGCTACATAGCACACATACTAAAAGTGTAAAAAAATAGTCCCAATGCCAGAAACATGTGGAAGAATTGAAAGAAAATAAAAAATTCAGTCTGTGTGTGCTTAACCATTCCTTCTCAGCATGACTAGCCAAGCAATTGTAAACCAGATTTTAAAAAGAGCTTTGTTTCATAATTCAACAGAAAATTCTCATGTTTTGATATATTTAAGCCATGCTGTTAATCAGCATGATAAAGTATAGGGGTGGGCATTGTTCAACATTGTTCAAGGTGTTATGCACTGGACTGTATCTCATCTGTCATACCATGACCAGATAAGGTTAAAAACAACCGTCCAGGCTGCCTATAAATTAGCAGGATAGTAGGTAACACACTGCCCAGTCCCTCATCCTTCCTTCCGGACTTACAAATATAATTGGGCAACACACCACTGTGAAGTTCTGCCACTAATACATTTATTGTGGATCACAATAGCACTCCAGAATGTTTGCGCTTCTCATCATGTTCTTAGACAATCTACATACTCCATGCTGACTGGATTAAGGTGATTATAAATTCTGGGGAATGTGCCTAACCCAGAATTGAAGAAGTTGCTTACAAAAGCAGTGTAATATCTTCAACAGTTCAATGGTACTAACTACTATTGACTTCCCATATTAACGCATCATAATGCCATGCCCCTACCATATCATAACCACATGCATTGCTCTTTTTTTCCCCATATTCTTGTTTATTTCTAGACCTATGTCTAGACACACGTGTCAGTATTTCTGTTTACTATGTTTTTGCCCTTACGTAGTTAGTCAGTTTGAAAAAAGATACAAGTCCATCGAGTTCAACCTATAGAGATAAGAGAAAAAAAAAAAGAAAAAAAACCCGCTATGCCCACAGTTACCCACTGTTGGTCCAGAGGAAGACAAAAAAAAAACCCCTATAAAGCACGGTTCAATTTGCTCCAACAGGGGAAACAATTCCTTCCTGATCCCATAAGGCAATCAGACATTCTCTGTATCAACAATCTCTGGTGCTTAATATAATAAGAGCTCAATATCCAGTAATATTCTGTGCATTTGGAAATATATCCCAATTTTTTTTTTAAACAGTTACCTGAGCTAGCTATAGTTAGCTTACTCATTGTCTCCTCAGTATTATATGGTTGCGTTATCACTAAATCACTAACCACAATCACTAACATCTCATATTTGCTTTACCAACTTAATTTCAAAAGCAATTTTTTATGTTTTCAAATCTGCAGCTATCATTAAAATAATAACCAGTGATCCTTCCATAAAGAACACTCTTTTATAGGGTGACAACAATTTGTCCCTGTCTCCAGATTATGTTCGCCTGCAGATTAATGGTTGAGCTTCATCAATTTGTTGATTTAATTTCTATTTCCATTTGGTTAACAACAACTTCTTTTCACTGACTGTTGAATGTCATTTTTGTTTTTGGCAGGCATGCATGCTGATATTTCAGCCTCAGTTTGAAGAGTCATACGAAATGTCAAAAGTAACTATCTTTCTTGATTGTTCCAATTCCATGGAATCCTGTTTTCATAGTGCTAAACAGGTTGCACTGCTTGCCCTCAAAACTCTGTATGTCAGTGGAATCAACATTGTCACTTTTGGATCAAGTAAGTAAAGTGATACAAGTGAACTATATATCATTATAGGAAAGACTTTCAGACAGGTTGTATGTGTATGTTACCGTTTATGTTGTTACATACAGTACAGTAGTTACATACAGTATGGTAACAGTTAATAAGGATAAAAAAGACTCCAATAAACGTATCCAATAAAGTGTATGTAAACCTAAGAAATATGTTCACTCCAATCAATTCTAAATGTCGCTTTAAGCTCCATGATTCATATTTTTCTATATTTTGTGTTGGCCAGTTAACCAAATACCTGATAATCCTGCCAGTCTTCTTATATTGCCCTCCTTCCTGTTGCATCCTGTCAACACTAACCATGAGTTCAGACCCAGAGTATTATTGACAGACATGCACTGTAACTCCTGTAATGGGAACAGCAGGACCCTGTCAAAATGTACAGCTATCCTCCAGTCCCATAGTCAGCTTGTGAAAATACAGGCTGACACACCCATCGGTCCAGCCTTACAGAACCTGACTGACTGCATCTCCTGGCAGAAGCCTTACCACACATTTACGCCTGCGCAATTCATGAACATGCACCAAACTTGCACAAAACCACATGCTGTGGCACATGTTGACACAAATGTTGCAAAAAGCAAAACGTGCTTAAGTTGCCATTCATTTCTAGTGACACCCCAAACGTTGGCAGGAAGACGTGGAAGCCAAAAACGCTTCATTCAGCAGCAAACAACATTTGCTACTTCCGCTTTTTGCGTTTGTCACACGCTTAGGACCCCATTGCACTCAATGGGGACGCGTGGCACGCAAAAGTGATGAATGTTCCCAGAACGCCATGGTGTGAATGTGGGTTTACTGTCAATAGAGCAGTTGCAGACAGTAGAAGCAGATAATTCCTTTGGAGTCTCTGCCCCAAGCCCTTAGACATCCAGGAGACAAAGAGGATATAGCGGTCGATTAATCAGTGGGCACTATTAAAGTCTACCATCCAGGCAACTAGATTATAGGTGTATTAGCAAGAGTAAACGCAAAGAAAAGACAACATGGTTCACTACAGAAGTAAGTACGTTAGTTAAGGATGAAATAATCAGCATTATTATAGAAAATACAAAGAAACAAAAAGCTGTAGCTGATAGAGACGTGTATAAAAACAGAGACGTGTGTAAAACAGAAAAAAAGGAGGCCAAACATAATATCTGTGTTGTTAAAGCACAGAAACAGGAGGAAATGGCTAAATCTGTAAAAAAAATAGACATTCCCCCTTTTTTTAGGTATATCAGTGACACCAAGCAAAAATACTAAACATAGATCAAAACTGGGTATAACACTTATATTGAGGGAGACCCTGATGTAGCAAACCATTTAAATAATAACTTCTGTTCAGAATTATTTTACACTAACAAACACAAGCTGGGAGATAACGTTGGGTTCAGGGTCATTCATTTACGTTCAGTCCTATTTCAATCAGTTAAGGAATTGGGCATACGGCATACGCACTGAACATTATGTAAGTTCCCAGGGTGTGCGCAGCACTCATGGCAATTCTGGCAATTCCCCATTCTGGAGTTATAATCAGTGAGACCTGGCTGTCATATGGACAGGTGGGTCCTGCTCTGTATATCAGGAGTAACTGCAGGAGTTTTTCTAATGTTTGCAGAAAGGATTGATCCATCTTCTGTATTTGTTTGCACAAATATTCTAATGTTTCTTTCTCACAGCTTACAAAGAATTTTATCTCTATCCAAAGCAGACCAATGACTTGTCGGAAATGGAAACATTTATTAAGGTAATACAATTCTTGCTTTGACCCTTTCGCTGCCAGTGCCGTATGACTTATTTCTAACTGTGTAAAGCCAACAGTCGGCTTTATACTCGAAGCAATTCTGGTGGCTAAAAAGCCACCAGATCGCTTCCAGCATCTGGTAAATGGAGGCACCACATTCATGGTTAGCTCAAAATTGATGGCCTGCACAGGCTTTTAAAGGGCTGTCTATGGACAATTTAGGGTACTGTTTTTTTCACCATTTCATGGGCGCATGCAATTTTTAAGCTTGGCATGTTGGGTATCTATTTACTCAGCACAATCTCATCCTTTATAATTAAAAAGATGATTATTATTTTGTGTTCTTGTGCACTAAAAGTAACAAGTGTATTTTTTACTGAAATGTTGGGCTTGATAAAGTGTTGCAATAATATTATGCAACATAAAAATTTGCAACTGCCACCATTTTATTCTACAAGGTCTCCGTTTTCAGGAAATATTTAGTTCTGGAGAGGGTTAAGCAATTTTTAGGCTTATAATGTGGATTATAACATGTGTAAACAGCACAGAAAAAAAATGCTCTGGGACCGTCAGGGTTAAAGAGATTAGACATTTGCTAGATTTGTTGTTCTTTATAGGGCAGGCATTTTACTCAGTGTAATATTATTTCACGAAAATGTAACTTTAAATCCTATTTTCAGTCATTCCTGGCCTACAAAATCATTTTACTTTAAAAGCAGTATTAAACTCTATTTTTTTTCAATAATGACTCTAGATAAACATGTATACATTGCCCAGCATAGTATTTCTTTAAATGCTTGCCCAAACGCTTGCAGTCATCATATTTCCAGGAAGCTGGCTCCAACTCTCTGAGCTGCACTTCGCTGAACTCAGGGCTGTCTTTAATATTGATTGGACCCTGGGCAAACATTTTCTTGGGCCCCTACCCACCAAGCCACGTCCCCTACCTGCCATGCAGTTTCTCTCTCCACCCCAACACCCCAAATCAATGTATTTTTTTTTTTTTAATGATTGGTCCAGTAACTGATAAAGTGTTACAATCAGCCAGTGCTGCAGATATATAAAAAATATATCTGCGGTGCTGGCTGATTGTAACACTCCTTCAGTTACTGTTTGTGAATCACCCCCTCTGCGGCACTCACAAAGTCTGATAGAAGTGACATTTCAGACCGATCAGCTGCCCCAGGCAGACAATCGTTTTCTCCTGCACTTGCGCAGTGAGAGGATCTGCCCTGGAACAGCCGACAAAGCCTTGGAATGCTTGACCTAATGGGCGGTCATACATTCCACCACTGTCAAACTGAACTGGATTACGTTGTAATGTGTGACCACGTCACTGGTAACACATTCCAACGTAGTCACATGATAGAACACCTGCTCTGTCACTTGCAAAGGTATCCCCTGAGTAATACAGGAGTTTGGGAGGAGCAAGGCACTGTGGCTCTGTCTGCAATGCACAGGGATCAGAGCCTATCATACATACCCAGACCAGCCGGTGTTCTGTCGAGAATGCCGACCCAGTCGAATTTGCCTACCTCACCATCTGTGCTTGCGCACAGGCAGCATTGACAAGGAAACAGGGATTTATTTATGAAGTATTCATTTCTAATTGTTAATTGTGACCGTTGATAATGTGCTATCTGAACCAGTAAATGATGGATGATATTTTATGCACATTCACAATTAACATCCTAAGCAATTACATTACTATGTAATTGCTTAGGATATTAATTGTGAATGTGCATAAAATGCCATCCATCATTTACAGCCATGGATGGCATATTATGAACGGTCACAATTAACAATTGGAAATTAAAACTTTGTAAATAAATGCCTGTTTCCTCGTTCATCCCGGTGTGTGCGCAAGCGCATATGGTGAGGTCGGCAAATTCGACTGACAGAACACCAGCCCGCCCATCTGCGTCATCAGTTGCTTGGCAGACACGGGGCTGATCACAAAAAAAAGGTCCCGCTCTCCTGATTTCTGCTTTCTGTCTGCAAGGGGATCAGAGTCTGTCAATGAGCCTGTCATAGACAGAGCAGACAAAGGTCCCAATCTGCCAATCTCTGCTGTCTGTCTTATCTCTGAAAAGATAAGGGAAACCAGGAGCATGAGGAGGGAAGAAGGGACGAGACACTGACATCCCGCATCTCCAGGTAGGCAGCGAGCAGTGCAGGCTCAAGGGGTGGCTGTTTTGGACCCCATAACAATGACTGGGCCCAGGCCAACTGCCCCTTCTGCCCTGCGTTAAAGACGGGCCTGCCTGAACTTCCTGTCCAGTACAAGAACCATTGTCCATCTACTAGCTAGGAGGAGTGAAAAAGAAGTAAAAGGGGGAAGGGGGGGGGGGGTTGGAGTGGTTAGCCTTGCTATGCCTGTGTGTTCAATCTAAAACAAAGTGTCACAGTGCATTGCTTCAGTAATTGTTCAGTGCACATGCTTATTGGCCGTTATGACCTAAATTTTGCTATTCCTGAAAAGTGAACGCAAGTAGGAGAACATTGATCACATGGTTTACAAACAACACAGAAATACCATAGTTGGAAAAGCTGCCTGGTTTTCACTTCAATATTTGTTTTTTTATTTTTCTTAAAAATATATTCAAGTACTTTAACTATTAACCATAATGTAACTTATTTGTGTCTCACTCAGCTGTAGATCCTCAAATCATCTCTGAATTGGTGCTGACACTGTCCTTCCTTCTGTAGGGTGGCTACATTTGTTCCCCATGGTCCCTGTGTGTGTTGAAAAGTAGCCACGGCTCCAAGCTCACTCCCATGATGGACTACAATCTCATGTTTAGTTTTCTAAATTATAGTCCATCACTGGAGCCAGCTTGGAATGGTGGCTACTTTACAATACCAATGGCTACTTTCCATGCACCGATACTAGTATGTGTATCGGTGCATCCCTATGTAATACAATGGGCAGCACAGTGGTGTTGTGGTTAGCGCTTCTGCCTTGCAGCACTGGGGGGTCCCTGGTTTAAATCCCAGCCAGGCCACTACCTGCAAGGAGTTTGAATGTTCTCCCTGTGCCTGCGTGGGTTTCCCACGGGTACTCTGGTTTCCTCTCAGAGCCCTGCTGGTAGGTTAATTGGCTCCTGTCTAAATCAGCCCTTGTATGTATGCATGTGAGATGGGGACCTTAGATTGTAAGCTCCTTGAGGGCAGGGACTGATGTGATTGTGCACTATGTAGTGCACTGTGTAAATTGTTGGTGCTATATGTATACTTGTAATAAATAAATAGTACTAAACCAAAGATTTGTCCTAGAGAAAAAGAGGGGTGGAGAGAATCATGCATTTGGTGTCACTCAGGTTAAACTGCTGAGCACTTGCAAGATCATGTCATGTAATGTTGACATCACCCTAAGGCCCTGGTGCCCAATCTGCTTTAAACCCCCAAAGAATGATATATTTAACAGGTCCCCTGTGTGATAGAATTGAGGAAGGGACAGGTTCGCTTTTTGGAGACATCAGAGGTCTATTAGACTCCTACTATCCCCTATGAACATGCTTTATCAGCTACTTTTCCAGTCACAGCAGCCAGAGAAATGACAGCATGAGACCAAAAGTTACCAAATCATTGGTCGCTTCCAGGTTAAGTGACTGGACGGGAGATCAGAAACTGGAAGTGTGGAGATCTACCACCGATCCAGCCACTGACACCCGCTGTGCCAGTACTGGAACAACAGAGCCCCGAATAGCCAGCAGCAGTGGTGAAAGGTGGGGTCGCACACTCAGCTGCATATAAATGATCAGGCAGCTATACAGCTGCCTGATCATTTGTATGTAAAAGCGGGGCACTGGCTGAAAAGAACAGTACCAAGATCATGCCTGCAGCAGCAGCTGCGATCTTGGTATAACCACTTCAGTCCGTGTCTTTTATATATGTATTGCAGTCCTGAAATGGTTAATTAATATAAATGGCATTAGTCTGTGTTTTATACCTGCCTGGCGTTCAGTGTTAACATATGCAAAGGTTAATATGAATTAGTTTAAAATTAATTTAAAGTTTAGATCACAAGACATGAATATGGGCAAAACATGTTGTGTTTGTATAGAAAAGCACTGCCTTCCCTTTGACGTAATTCTAATTTCATATATTTGTGATCCTTTCCTAGATGGCCAAACCCAATATGGGAAGTACAGAGTTCTGGAAGCCCCTACAGTCCACCTGTCTTTTGAGACCCTCCTCTGGTCATCATAAAATCCTCCTCATCTCTGATGGGCACCTCCAAAATGATAACCTTGTCTTCCAGATCCTAAAGAAAAATAAAAATCATATTAAATTGTTCACCTGTGGTGTAGGGTAAGTATTAGCCACTGAATCTATTAACAACACAGAGACCTTTGAAAGGGGTTGAAGGATGGGAAACTAACCCAGTGTCAAAAGATCTTTCCCATGCCTGACATTTGTATAAATATGTAAGGTTATGTCTAATGTAGGGCTGCAACAACGAATCGACTAAGTCGATAATAATTGATAATGAATATTGTTGTCAGAGATTTTCATTATCGATTTAGTTGGACAGTTGATTAGTTGTTGCAGCTCCTCACAGCCTCCCTCTCCCCGCCTCACCTAGCTGCAGACTCTCACTGATAATCTGACATAAAGGTGGCGGGGCTGCCAGCAGACACACCTAAACCACTCCTGGACACCGAGCACACGTGCGCTTGTGTGTATTATGTGTTGTATGTGTACTGTGTGTAATATGTGTTGTATGTGTGTATGTGTGCTGTGTGTACTGTGTGTGTGTGTGTTATGTGTACTGTATGTGTTATCTGTTGTACGTGTACTGTGTGTGTACTGCAGTGGTGTAACAACCGGGGGGCAGCCGGGGCGCTGGCCCCGGGCGTAAAGCTGAAGAGGGGCGCTGGCCAAAAATTGCACTTTTGGCTAAATGCCGAAAGTGCCATTTTCCTGCCGTTTTGTCGGCGCAGCCGTGATTTATTTCCTGCCCGCTGGGCGATGCTCTTTGTCCCAGCGGGGAGGAGAGAAAGTGACAGCCGGCCGAGCGCTGCGGGAGGAGACCGTCGTGAGCGACCGGTGTCTCTCCTCCCACACCGCTCAGCCGCCTATCACAGTCCGGCAGAGTGGTGTGGGGGCGGAGACAGTCCACGCTGTCACAGGAGGCGGAGCTCTCCTCCCTGCACCGCTCACTCAGCCTTCTGTGACAGCGTGTCAGAGAGGAGAGCGAGAGCAAACACTATCTATGGAAGTATAAACAGTTTTTATGATTCCCAGATTACTTTTTTCTGTGTTTAGATGTTGCTGTGTTTAGCTGCATGTATACACAATTACATGCGTTTAGGCGTGTTTAGTCATATAAAACCAGGGTAAACAGTGCCAGGATGCCAAAAATTCTTGTTTGTGTAAACACATCTGGACTGAATGCAACTAGATGCTGATAAATGCCTGGGTGTGCATTCAGCTATAGCAAAGCAGTAAATTCTTTTAGATCCATTTAGAGATTAGCTCCAAATGCACATGGAGGTATGTATTTAATTGCCGTGTGCATGAGGCCTAAGATTTTTACAGTTAATCCTATTTGTTGTGTTTTATTCCAGGGCAAAAGCAAATAAACATATGCTGAGGTGCTTGGCAAAAAATGGTGCTGGAGCATTTGAATATTTTGCAGACAAATCGAAGAGCAGCTGGAGAAGCCAGGTGATTTCAGGTTTCATTTCATACAGTATCCTCTGGGGGAATTGCTAAGTGGAAGTTTTTATGGTTTTTAATAGGGATGTGCCGATACCGAGTATTTGGGCAAGTACTCGTACTCACCCAAATGCTCCAATGCTTACCCCAGATACAGGAACTTCCGGTCAGAGAGAGATTTCCTCTGACTAGGAGTGCTGTGAGGGAACATGGAGCCGTCCTCCCGGCCAAACCATAAGCTGGGCGACGGCTTCCTGATTGGCCGGGAAGCCGGCTCCTTGCTGTTTGGCCGGCTCAATGCTGATTGGCCAGGAAGCCGGATTTCCAGCCAATCAGCATGGAGCCGGCCTCCCGACCAATCAGGAAGCCGGTGTCACAATCTGGATCAGGCTCGGAGTCCAGTAGCTGAAATAGCAGGCAAAGTCGTAGTCAAACAGGCCGGGTTCGGTACACAAGCAGACGGTAGTAGTAGAGGAGCAGGCAGAAGCGTAGTCAGAGATCAAGCCGAGGTTGGTAGTCAAAGGTATCAGATATGAAACAGAAGACAATGAGAGTAGTCTGTGAATCAGCAGCCAAAGGTCGGTACACGGGTAGCAGTATGGGCGGATTGTATCACAGAAGGAGCAGGAAGCAAGATATTGGCAGGAGCACAATAATCTGGCAAACAGGAAGTGCAGAGGCATGTCTTAAAGGAGAACTATGGGGTCAGTGTTTTTCCCCATAGTTCTCCAAAGGGTAACGGGGGGACACAAACTAGTGTCCTCCCGTTACCCTAAGCTCAGTATACCGCAAGCTACAGCTCGCGGTATACTGAGACGCCGCAGCCGGGACCGATCACGACTCTTTTGACGGGATCCGCCCAGCTGCGTGAGTGACAGCTGGCTCTGCCTATCTAGAGCCAGAGCCAGCTGTACCCGCCCCCTCCCCCGTCCGTTCCGCCAGTCAGCGCTGGCAGATCGGATCGGTGAGAGGGGAATGCAGCCCCTCCCCCTGTCACGGCAGAGAGCCGTGACAGGATCGAGAGGTGAGGGAATCCGGTATGTGTTCCCTCACCTCCCGTTCTACTGAGCCGACCTGTGACAGTCTCATTGTCACAGGTCGGCTTAGAACTATGACATGAGTGGAAATCACTCATGTCATAGTTCTCCTTTAAATAGGAAGTTCAAGGGACCCACTGCAGGCTACAGCAGAAGCCCTGGGTTCAGATCTGATTCCTGACAGCCGGGCAGTGGGGAATGACCTGCCTTCCAGCTTCCTGACTGGACGGAAGCTGGCTTCCCGGCCAATCAGCATTAAGGTGGCCAAACAGCATGCTGGCTTCCTGGCGGCGGGAACTTCTGGGTTCCATGCTCCCGCAGGTACACGTATCGGTATTCAGTTTTGGTACCAAAACTGGTACCAAAAGATAAATATCGGTACTCGATACTGGAAAACCGGTATCAGTGCATCCCTAGTTTTTAATAATATTGGTCAGAGCAGCAGGGACAGAATGTAAAAAGGAATTCTAATATTTTGAATAGAGCAGGTTTTCTGATGGGGATGCATCTTTTGATTACATTTTTTTAAGTAGGAATATTCTTTTTACTTCTGTTGTATCTACGAGACAGGAAGTGAAGTGAATTTGCTTAAATGAGACACAAATGGCAAAGAAAAACAACCCCTGAAAACCATAGCTATTAGTAATACCCTGGTCTTAGCAATTATACATATGTATTTGTGCACACTTCACTGCAGTGCAGTTTCCTGCAGTTACATGCATGTAATGCATTCTAGCCCTACATGTGCCACACAATGCACCTGCCGTGTTGAGAGTAAGTGGCACACAATGCAGCCCACAGCAGCCTCAGACATATAGTTATGACTAAAAGAGAGTGCATGGGAATGTGCATTCCCATGTGCTGGACAATCTTTAAAAGTAATACACTGATACTCTTTCCTTCATTTTGACCCTCCTTGTCCGTGTGTATGGAACAAATTCCATTTAATGGAAAACCTGTTCGCAATCAAGTTAGCTGTCTATTGGCTTTCCATTGAGGTCTATGATGTCCAAGCTGCACAAATGTGGGATGGGGGTGAGGGTATGGCACAAGGTAGGCCAGAAGTGAATTGTACTTTAAAATTATAAAAGGAACAAGGGAAGTACAAGGGCTCCTACTGCTGTCCTCTTGCAGGCAATGATAGTTTGTTGGCTGTGTCTGTTTTTGATTGCTTTTGAGTTTTGGACACAGAAAAAGCATGATGAAAAAAAGAGTGCCAGAATTCCTTATCTCTCAGTACTTTTTCACTTGAATGACTCAAAAATCATTGAAAACAAAACATTACCATGCCAGTCACAGAACTGATATTTTTGAAGGTAGAAGTCAGCAATGGCAGAGTCCTTTTAAGTGTAACTCCAAAGTCAACTCAAGGTAAATTAAGTGCACTTTCTGACATAATGGCAATCCTTGTTCTGAAGTTTTGTGAATTGTACCTTATGTGCTCCTACCCTAACTGTCTATTGTGTTGTCACAGATGGACAAACACGATTCAAGGCTGAAATCTGCTGCATGTACAGCTGTCTCCATTAAGTGGAGTCTGTTTGGTAGAAATCCTGCTGAACCCATGCAAGCACCCACCAACATTCAGACTCTATTTGACGATGACAGAATTATTGTTTATGGATTTGTCCCTCATTGCACTAAGGTAAGCATTTTATGTTTCATTAAAAGTAATTTGGTAACAACTAAACCTGAACACGTCCATAAACAGTGGTTGGTTTCCTTCAGTAAATGTTGCTTGTCAAAACAGTGAGTAGATCAGAGATATAGGTAGCTGAAATGTTATGCACATCTTGGCTATTGCTTTTAAAGTTGAATTTGGCTCCACCCCATTCCATTCCCATTTATTGGTCTTTTAATGTGATGGGCAGCTGCATTGATAAATAGGGAAGTGCAGGAGACCGAGCCATGCTGGATTTTGAGAGATGAGATGAGTTGAGATTTAAATACATGTAAAGATCTGAAAGTTATAAAGGGTTAGAACCTGTCGCCGTCTGTGATCCCATTAGGTAGATTAGCCCTCTCTATTTGAAAGAGATTTTAGAAAGAAAGAACACAACAGTGTAATGGGGGGGGGGGGGGGGGGAGAATTATTGTATTCATTTTAGTGTCCATTTACACCTTTGTGTTGCAGCAATGTACATTTTGAGTGATACCCCAATGCACTCATACAGTTGCTGACAATCCTCCGCCACTCATATGCACTACAGTGCATATGGTGTGCTGTGTTTAAAAAAACAAAACAAAAGGGGGTCATGTCCATTTCTGGCTGTTTTGTATTGCATTGGCAGCCCATACAAAATAAATGGGCTGCCTTAACACAACACACAGCAACATGCAACACAACATGCATATTGTAATGCACCATAATTCAATTCCTTTTTCTTTTTTTGTTATATTTATCCATTCCGATTCCTCTCAATAGTCTTTGATAAAGTTTTTTTAAGGATAATGTATGATTTTTTTCTATTTCTATTTGGTTTTTATATTAGTTTTTTCAGGAGTATCCTTAATAAATATGGGTTTTTAGCAGGATAGTATTGATAGCTTCTATACGTGTTAATGATATGTGAAATGGATTATGGTTGGAGACATTGGTACCTGTAAATTGTAAGCACATGGCACTTGAATAGTCTCAGCCAGGGAATGACAGCTGGCAGTGGCAAGATTCCGCAGGCGGAAGCTGAATGTAAATACAGCAGGTAGTGGGTGGGTATTGCTATTGCAGCCAGCCTGCTATTGGCTATTTCAAATTGCAATAGCCGGCTGGCTATTGCACCCACTGCTTGCTGTGCCCTACTCCCAGCTACAGTTCGCAGTATAATGAGACCGCCGGAGCCAGGACGGATTGCGACATTACTGTCGAGATCCACCCTGCTGCGTGAGTGACAGCTGGCTCTGCCTATCTAGAGGCAGAGCCAGCTGTACACGCCCCCTCCCCCGTCTATTCCGCCAGTCAGCGCTGGAGGATCGGACAGGGGAGGGGGGAATCCCTGCAGAGAGCCGTGAGTGACAGTCACGGCTCTCTGTAGGGACATGATCGAGAAGTGAGCGAGTGACGGTATGCGTTCGCTCACTTCCCGATCTATTGAGCCGACGTGTGACAGTTTCATTGTCACACGTCGGCACGAACTATGAGGTTGAGTGAAAATCACTCACCTCATAGTTCTCCTTTTAAGAATAAGGTCTGCAATAGCAGACCCCATACAGCTATATCGTTGATATTTTACTAGATAGTAACTAGGTAATAGGATGTTTTTCTCCTTCTTTCTTAAACATTTATTTATTGCTGATATTTACATAGTTGCCAATTACAATTACATTGTGTTCAATTTTAGGCCACACTGAAGGCTTTAATCAACAATAAAGAATTTAAGAACATGGTTTCAACCACTGAACTTCAGAAGACCACTGGAACAGTATGTTACAGATAATCTATAACTGAAATTTAAAAGCATTATATGAAGAAGTGATTTATTTTAATAAAAAAATAATTTTTAATAATACTGGGTAGGAACTGTGGTACCAAAAATGTCATAGCATAAATATTTGGCACCAATAGTTTTTTTTTATCATGCACAATATACACTCATCACACACAAAGGTGACTAAATCACACCTTTTAAAAGCAAGAGTCACTAATTCTTAAGAGAACTAGGCCTTTTTTGGCCATAGTTCACTTTTGGGGTCAAGGAGGACATTTTACTATTGTCCTCCTGTGATCCAAAACTCAGCATATAGCAGACTATTGTCCGCTATATGCTGACAGGGCAGACAGCTCATGTGCTCGGGAAAGATCCTGACAATATTGTCACGATTCAACCCGCTACCTGATTGACAGCTGGCTCTGCCTCTCTCCCCCGTCTGTGCCTCCACTCAGCGCTGGAGGAATGGAGAGGGGGGAATCCCTGCGGCGAGCGGTGACTGACTGCTCTCTGCAGGGAGAGGAAACTGGAACTGAGAGATCAGCGGTATGTGATCGCTCAGTTCTGGATCTATAGAGCCGACATGTGACTGCATTAGTGTCACATGTCAGCTCTGAGAGATGAGTGCATTTCACTCTCCCCATAATTCTTCTTTACCCTTTATTTATGGATATGTAAGTGCAAGTTCCTGTAATTGTTAAATTAGTACAACAGTCTTTCCACACCTGAGGTTTGCAGCAATACTTCATATTCATTGCTAGATGCTGTCCATAGCAGCCATTCTGATTTTATATTTCACTCTGGTTAAAGAATAAAAGCAAACACCTCTATTCTTTTCATGTTTAAATATAATTTCCAATTTAAATTACAGCTACTGTATAAGTATTATTTCTTTGTATTTAGATACTTCACAAGCTCACAGCTCGGGCTTTCATCCAAGACTATGAAGAAGGGATTTTGAATGAGAAAGAACATGAAAATGAGGTGAGTGGGTTATGATGGTGGGGTCATTATATAGACACAGAATGATGATTAAGTCACTATTGAACATGGTACCACAGAGAAGTAAAAGAAATAGCTTGTATGGACTGTTTTGCATCATGTTTATTTGTCAGTTTAAGTTAATTTACATCTAATCTGCTGATATGGCCAGCAGATATAAATTCAGACACTATATAGGGAAATGATGACTATATGTACAAAGGTTATTTTTTCCCTTCTCTGTCCTTTAGTTCAGCTTTGGCTGCAAAAGGATTTGTATTTCTTTCCTTTCATGTCTGATATTTACACAAATCCCTCACACGACACAGCTCTCAATGGCAGGGGTAGGAGACCTGCAGTCTTTTTAGTTCCCCTTCCCCCTATCTCCTTCTCCCAGCAAGCCCTCTGTTAGCATATTTGCTTGGCAGCACAACTGAATGGCTCCTTTTGCTGCTTCTCCTTCACCCAGTCTGAACTCTGCAGTACATGGGATTGCTTTCATATAAATAAATACGGGAAATGCTATATTTATGAATAAACAGGTGCATACATTTGCATTGTTTTATATCTTCCTGGAGATTAGCTTTAGTACTTGCAGGATATGTATTAGTCACTGCTCCAAAAATTAGTACTACACAAACATAAGCACAGGCTTGGGAGAAAAAGTATGCATATTTAAAAATGAACCCTTTTTCTTACATATAAAGTAGGGACATATACATATCTGTTTGTCTTAGAATGGCTGTAGATGATGGAGATATCTGCCCACCCTTACACAAATCAGTGACAGCAGCACACACACTTTACTTTTCATCACTCTTCTACATAGAAAGGTAAAAGATTAGAACAAGCTTACATTTTTAAAGAAGAACTCTGGGCAAAAGTTGTAATACCTTTGCAGTGGGGCTACCCCTGAATTGCAAAGGTTGACTGCTAATTTTGGTCTTGGGAGGAACACAAAAAAGTTATACTCACCTGATCCTCTAAACCAGCTTGCTCTTAGACTGGTCCTTTCTGCCTCGCTCCCCTTCCGCTGCAGAAGTCTAAGGTCCCTGAGTCATCGCGTTCTATACACAGTGTATAGGACATGAGAATGCCGACAGACATGCCATGGCTTGAGCATATGGGGAAACGGGCAGGAGGGAGCGCTGTCAGAGCCAACCGGCTCACTGTAAGGGTGAATAAAACTTTTGCTTGGAATTCTTCTTTAAACAAATTAATAAATCTCCCGATGCAATAATGAATGGCTGTGACTTCCTTTGGTCTCATGCACATGGGACTATTCACTGCAGCTGAGTATTTGTGCAGGTGGGTCCATGCAAATGTACAGATGTGCATCTGTCCATGGCTGTCCACATGTAATCATACATTAAACAATTACCTGCGGTTCAGGATAGATGCTTGTCTCTGGAAGCAATCTGTCTGTGTCCAGGGACGAGCACCTATCCTGGGTTATTCACATGGACAGGCACAACAGCCACATCTGTACGTACACTAAAGGGAAAGGAGAGAAACTTTAGAAATCAATCAGGTAACTGGTTTGTATGGTTAGTGTGCAGCAAAAAAAATGTTTGTCTTTTTTTTATCTTTCTTTGTGTTGACAAACCAAAGACCAGGTGAATATAATTTTATTTTCATGATACTGATTGGCGCTTAATTTTGTATTCCTTGACCACATGCAGATGGAAAAACAGAAGATGAAATCCTTCATCATCAAGCTAAGCAAAGAGCATTCAATTGTGACTCAGTTTACAAGCTTCATTGCTGTAGAAAAACGGGTGAGTGTTACAATTTTTGGCAGGTGTATAACCAATTTATTTTGGTGCAGTTTGAGTGTGTATTTATATGTGTGTGTTTGCAGCTGCAAAGGGAGAACTTCCCTTTGCAGCTGAGTGCCTCTTCCTGTAGTGCTGTCTCAGGTTACAAACGTATACACAGACACCATGTATCCATTCCAGAGACAAGGCAGTCTGCTGCAAAACAGAAGTTCTGCCCAGCATGAGAATAGATACAGATTTAAAAGGAAGAGCAGCAAAGAGAAGGGAAACAACCATGGATTACAGTAAGGCACACATTACAGTATTCTTTTATGTAAAAAAATCTGAGGGTTTAATGTCACTTTAAGTCTTGTAACACTAGGATTTGAGATCCATTTCTAGCAGGATTAGTTTGATTTTTTTTTAATGCATATACAGTATTCTGTTCAGTTACTCTCATTTCCTCTACTAATCAAAAATATACGTAGTTAATTGCTTTTAACCAAGGACATTAGAGTACAAGCGTTGTTGGGGCAAGGACATATTAGAACTGTTCTAAATTGTGTGCTCTGTAAGTATAGGAAATATAGGCCAGGTTGTTGTCCCTGCTATGTGGACTTTGCTGCTTTTCTAGTCAGTACTTTTTTGTTGCAATTTAAACCTCTTGAATTTCTCTCTATCTCATTTCACTTCAGTAGATAGAATCAGACATCAATCCCAGGTAAAACTTCCTTTGATAATGCCAGTAACAATTCAGGATATCTTGATCAGTTTCCCCAATATACTCAAAGAAAACAGATAGAGCATCTCATTGCATAGTATGTTAAAACCGTACTTTATTAAAAGAATAAGATTGACATGGCCAAAAAAGCAATTGCCGTTAGTATGCTCTGAGACTCTCTCCACACTATTCCTCGACATGATGACCTCAGTATGCGCCCGCTAGGGTTGCCACCTGTCCAGGATGCACCCGGACAGTCCGGGTTTTGAATGCTGTGTCCAGGTTTCATGGCAGCAGAAACCTGGACACAAGATGTCAGGCAGACAGGGGCAACCAAAATGAAGATAGGGGCTACTGGCCCCCACTAAAAACTGTGATATTTACATATGAATGGGTGGCACTTTTTACATATGAATAAGCCGCGACTCATTCTCCCCAAAAAATGTCCGCGCGTCCCTAGAGTGTTCTGGTTTTGCTTGAAGAAAAGGTGGCAAACCTAGCGCCCGTCTATGTACGCGTTTCATCACAGGGAATTGTCTGGACAAGATTGGTGTTTGTGTCCGGTCTGAACACCACAAATGAGGAGGTCCACTAAATGCTTCCAGTGAGCGGGGAGCTGTATCATGCGACTCCAGTGTACCTTGGTGGGTAGGTCGTGAGACGAAATGCTGCGATGTGGCATCAAATAAGCGCCGAAAATGAAAAAGGGTAGATTGTAGCCCCCTGGTCCTCCCTTTCCTAATCCTGAGGGCAAAGAGAAGGTAGGTAGGATAATTGCACTAGATTCAGCTGAGCTGATCTCAGGAACAAGGAAGAGCAGCTCCTCACACTTCTATAATCATGTCCTCTGATTTATTTATGTATAACACTAGACATGTGCAAAACAAAAAAAATTGTTTTCAGACAAAACATATGGCTGCTGGTGCGTTCTGCGCAAGCGCACCACTATTTTGGAGTAGATCTAGGTATACATCATGATGGCGGTGCCCGCATGTTCGAGTGCTGCCATCTTGGTGTATACCTAGATCTACTCCAAAATGGTGGTGCGCATGGGGAGAACGATTCGGCCACCGCATGTTCAGCGTGTGATGTCACATGCTCCGCCTCCAAGATGGCGGCGGGCATGCGCAGAACACGCCGGCGGCCAATATAACGGCCAGTATCCATACACTACAGGATGCCTGCAGAAATCTACAGGGGGGGGGGGGGGCCACACAGATATAAGGCCAGTTACTTTCAAGAGGAGAGAAAGCAGTGACCGGTCTTTATTCCAAGAAACTTGCACAGAGGCAACATGCAGGAATTGTTTCATTGCTGAATTGCTGCACACATGTGGGAAAAATACACACAAGACAACAAGGTTCAAGTAAGAATACTTGGCTTTTGTATTGGGGCAATATTCCTTTAGCTGGGACTTCAACTTTAAATGGTAATAGATGACATTATATGTAATAAAACAAGGTAAAGATGTGCAAGCAACAAATAGTAAGATGGGCTGAGAGAGAAAATCAGGGACAGAGGGATGAAAAAATGGAAAGTGAAATAATTAAAGTGATATTAAGGTTAAAATGTTTTTAAGCGATTTCAAATGCTGATAAAATCACTTACAATGGATGCTGCTCCAGCTGGCACCCAGAGCACTGGTCCTGATATCCTGTTTTAGGCTCCATTCACACAGGAGCGGTTGTCCGCGTGTAATACGCACGGTGCCGCTCTAAACAGAAAAAACAATGCATGTGCATTGTTTAGACTTTTGTGGCGGCCGCGCAGTACGAAACAGATCGGCTCGCAAAATAGTACAAGCGCGATAATTTGTAGGATTCTATAACAGCCGCAAATGAGCAGAATCAGTGCAGATTAAAAAATTTTGCGTTTTCATTCGCGCAGAAAACCGCATGGGAAACACAGGCGCTATATGTGAATGGAGCAGGAGAGTGGCTCCTTTCCCTTACAGGGTCTTATGGAGCCACCCTTGTGTGTGCTAGTAAGCTGTGTGTGTCTCCACAAACACACAAGTGCAGCAAGCTACTCCCCACCCCTTGATCTCCTCTTTTCCTTTTCTCCCTCCATCTACTAGCTTGGAGAAGGGAGAATGAAGAACAGCTGCTCTCCCTTGTGATTTTGTAGTGGACAGGAAGTTCAGGGAAAGGAAGCGGAGAGTTGGAGCTGTTTGAAGACATGGTGACTGTAAGTTCTTAGGCAAAGATGTAAATAAATACTTTGCAGGGCAATAGTTTTCACATTGAATACTATATACTGTAGTATAACTACATTCTGCTGTTACTGTTTGTATTGACATTATCACATGACATTTTGGACATGATTTTCAACATGACAATATTGTATTAACTTTCAGAGTGCTATAGAAAGTGAGAATGTTGAACCAAACAGTCTTGAAATCATATCCGCTGAAGATGTCGATATATTGTCATACATGGAGTACGCAGATGAAGAGGTATGTTTAAATAACCAAATATCAAATGTTGTAAAATGAAGAATGCTAGAAAGCTGCAGTAGAAAGAGCTCAGCCACCCCTTCAAAACATGAAAATGACTCTATTATTACCACCGCACTAAAACCAGTTCCAGTAACTGGTTGTAGTACGGTGGTAGCACTGTGGCTATTGTATTCTTATAGGCATCACCTGCAGCTGTTCGACCTGGTCCCTTTCTCAAAATCAACTAAGTTATTGATTTTTGTCAAGCCAGCAGGCACACTAACAGAATTTCAGCTCATTCCTGTGAATCAGCCAAAAATCTAACAGTGTATAACCAGCCTCAGGGCTCATTCACACCACATCCAGATCATCTCCAGACCAGACCAGATTGTTTCCGGACCCAAAATGCATCCTAATGTATCCCTATGCTATTTCTGGCCCCTGTTCACACCAGCACAGTCCGTTCCAGACCAGACCAGAAAAATACTGCCCATTTTGTCTGGTCTGGATTGCACTGGAACTGCGGGCAGGTTCACACCATTTTCCGGACCACATCTGGTCCGGAAAATGGTGTGAACCTGCCCTAATCGAGGATTTGTTTGAAAGCTTTACTGAAGAAAAAAATTGTCTCAAAAATCACCGTATCAACTCATGTAGACAAATGTCCTGGGCTTACAGTCCTCAAACAATGATAATTCCAACATGACAATGTAGTGTTAGCTTTCATAGTGCTGAGGAAAGTGATACTGTCTATAAATTGCCATATATTGTTTATACAGATGAATGTGTATGTTCTGTGACAGCAGGCAAGTAAAATCGCCTGGGTGCATGTATACAGATTTCTTCCACTAGAGGGAGTGCTGGGAGTGCTTCAGTGGTAGAGGTAATGAGCCCACCTGAAGGAAGCTGGCTCAGTAGAGCGTCTATAAGAACTCCCAGACTGATCAGAGATTTTCTCCACCCTGGAACCAGTTTTGTGCATGAGTAGACTGGGGAGCTTTGTAGCTACCTCTGTGGTGAAAAAGAAAAACCCAAACGTGTGAGGTACAGCCTGTGTGGCAGTTTATACAGTAGGAAGATGGGTGCTAGGGGCAGCACAAGGTTGCACCTACTTAATAGTGGAGGAAACTCTGTGTGTAGTAAGTTGCCAAGAGTTCATGGTTTTTTTTTTGTTTTGCTCATTTTTGCTTGTAAATAGTGTAAATAAACTGCACGTGTTTTCACCTGAATAAATCGTTGCTTGCTGTGCCTATTGACTGTGTAGTGAACTCATCAGGGAGTCACACACCCGCTGCCAAGCTAACACCCTCACAGTTTAAATAACAAAAATCTATGAGTGAGCAATGATTTTTAGACCGTGTTAATTACATCCGCTAACAGTTAACTTGATAACATACAAAATAATTAAAATTAGTAAAAATGATGGCACTTCCAAGTTTTTTCAATATTTTTGTATTGTATTTAAAGTATAATAGTAAGCATCTAATTAATTGCTGTGGGTATTAGTGCTACTTTTCTTTGCAACAGTTTGTATAGGTATTCTGGTGTGACTCATTTTGATTATTGTTTTAATCATATATTTTGATTTTAGGAGCATGACATTTTGAACTATTGTGCTGGTAGCATAAGTGATCAAGATCTGGAGGTGAAGTATACTTGGTTACTTGAGCAGAAGCTTGTTTGCAACATGTAAATCATTCCCACCTTCTAATCCTCTAAGAATGCTGCCTCTCTTTCCACCTTTTCACATAAGACAGTGATAAGAGGACGAGAGAAAACATCCTCTTTTGTTGCTTCTGTCACTTTTGTATAAAAAATAAATATTGAAGAAGTCCTCTGGCGCTTGCAGTATACACAGAGGATGCAAAAGAGGGCACTATATATAGCTGCCTGGATATGTTCATGTCTACTGGCCATAGTGAGTAAAGAGGGGTCAAGGCAGTTAGGCAACCCTAGTGGTTGACTGTGCAGGGATAATTTAGGTCTTGCCAGCTGAGATGAGATCCTTATCTCCCCTGGCTTTATGATTATACTGATACACATACACAGTATAAATATAGATTTTGTTTTGCACTCATCTGATTGCCCTTCTCCAGGGGGCTTATGCTTTTGGCTGATTCCTGTGAATCAGCCAAAAGTCTACAAGTGTATGGCCAGCCTAAAGGTGCCCATACACCTTACGATTATCGGACTAAACTTTTCGTCCGATGATCGAACCGTCATATGATTTTCGTACGACACCCCCATCCTGCCCCGATTATCAATAGGCTCAATCAGCGGTAGTTAAAAAAAAACATCTGGATGACTTGCGGTAATTGACCGCAATTATTTTAGTTTGCGCATGCGCAGTGTTATTCGTACGACTTTTGACGGACGGAAACGCCACCAACCATGCGAACATCGTACGATCGACCAAAGTTTTCAAACATGCTTGACCGTCAAAAGTCGTACGATTGTACAGTACTATCGGTCGGGCACTCTATTCACACGTTACGATTGTCGTACGAAAAGTCGATCGCATACGATTATCGTACGATAATCGTAAGGTGTATGGGCACCTTAAGAGAGGATTTGTTTGAAAACTATACTGCAGAAAAAATTATCTAAAAAATCACCTCATAATAATAATGACAAAATAGGGTTAACTCTGAGTGCTGAAGAAAGTGATACTGTCTATAATTTGTCATATACTGGTTATACAGATGGAAGGGTATATTCAAAAAAACTATGAGTGAGCAATGGTTTATACAGTGTTAATTACATTCACTAACCGTTAACAACTTCATAACCGTAAAAATAATGGTACTTCCAAGTTGTTTTTTTAATATTTTTGTATTGTATTTAGAGTATAATAGTAAGCATCTAATTAATTGCTGTGGGTATTAGCGCTACATTCCTTTGCGCCGGTTTGTATAGGTATTCTGATGTGACTTGCCATAAATTTTGATTGTTATTTTAAAATATTATTTTGATTTTAGTTGGATTGCTGTATGGGATTTGGCCTTGGAGATTACCCAGCAAACGACAGTAAGGTGAAGTATACTTGAGCTACTTTGGTTACTTGAGCAGAAGCTTGTTTGTTACACCTAATTCATTCCTACCTTCTAATCCTCTGAGAATGCTGCCTCTCTTTCCACCTTTTCACACAAGACAATGATAAGAGGGAGAGAGAAAATATCCTCTTTTGTTGCTTCTGTCTCTATGTATATGTATATGTTCATTTCTGCTGGTCATAGTGAGCAGAGAGGGGGCAAGGCAGTTAGGCAACCCTACTGGTTCACTGTTCAGCATTCAGGGATAATTTAAGCCTTGCAGGCTGAGATGAATGAGATCCTTATCTCGCCTTGCTGTATGATTATAGATGATATAATATGACACAGTGCAATATTAGAGGAGAACTATGGGGTTAGGGCTCTTCACCATAGTTCTCCTAAGGGTAACGGGAGGACACAAACTAGCATCCTCCCGTCACCCAAAGCTCAGTATACCACACGCTACGGCTCGCGGTATACTGAGACGCCGGAACGGATCCGGACAATGCTGTCTGGATCCACTCAGCTGCGTGAGTGACAGCTGGCTCTGCCTATCCAGAGGCAGAGCCAGCTGTACCCGCCCCCTCCCCCGTCTGTTCCGCCAGTCAGCGCTGGAGGATAGGGGAGGGGGGGAATCCCTGCAGGGACCCGTGAGTGACAGTCACGGCTCTCTGCACAGGTAGATCGAGAAGTGAGCGAGCGACGGTATGTGTTCGCTCACTTCCCGATCTACTGAGCCGACCTGTGACAGTTTCATTGTCACAGGTCGGCTCAGATTATGAGGCTGAGTGAAAATCACTCGCCTCATAATTCTCCTTTAAATATATATATATAAATATATACACAGTATATATTTCTGATTGGTTCACTCAGTCTGACCATTGGTCTTTTAAAGGTATGTTCACAAGAAGCTGAATTGCATGTCCAATAATTGTGCAGGGCCTTTCATAATCCTTGGAAAGAGAGAGCTTCACATGATGTCCCCTGTCTCGTGAACAGGCTCCTCAGCCAGGGAACATTAGACAGAATTGCAGATGGTTTTAAATTTTGTTTGTCCCGTCATCGCACCCTCGTTCAATTTCCTCACAAATAGTCCATCCTGCACAGACCAATGTAGATTTTGCTAATCGTTCATCAGCAATACTAATTGGCCAAATTTCGTTGATTGACAGAACAGATTTTCATTTGCACATCTGCAGTGTTCATATTACTATTTTTGTTGTAAGAAAACGCCACTAATCCATCGATTTTCGTCCATTTCAACTAAAGTTTTCTAGTATGTCCAATCAACCAAATTTGGCTAGTTGTACAGTAATTGGGATCGTGCACTTCCCATCAACTGGCTGATTATCGTAAGAAACCACGATTGCATTCATTTTTCAAATGATAATTTGCAGGTGAATGGGTACCTTAACCCCTTACGGACATAGGCCTTTTTTTTTCTGTTTACGTGTTGTTAGCTCAGGGACCAGAAGTGATGCAATATGCGTCGCTCTCTGTCCCATAGAACAGGGAGATCGGTGAATTGACGGACGCCGGTCTCCTCCCCAGCTTTCCGCCAACACCCGTAGGAGGAGCACCGGAGCCCGGGAAATACGACGTGGGTGGCGGTCAGTTTTTCGGAACGTGGAAGCGATCTGGCCGCAGCTGAGCTGCCAGAATCGCTTCTACTGTAAAGTCGGTCGCCGGCTCTACAAATCTGAACAGGGTCCCGGCGGCTTTTTGTTTTACCCCCTTGAGGATTTGTGACAGAATTTTCCCATCATGGGTCGTGAAGGGGTTAAGAGAGGATTTTGTTTGAAAACTATTTTGCAGAAAAAAAAGTATCTCAAAAAATCACCACAATAATAATGCCAACATGACAATATAGTGTTAACTTTGAGAATGTGGGTAAATTACCATATATTGGTTATACGGATGAAAGTGTATGTTCAAATAACAAAAGTCTATTAGCAAGCAATGGTTTAGACCAGTGGTTCTCAACCTGTGTAACCTCAGGACCCACATTTGTCCTTGGTCATTAAGTCATGCCCCAAGTTGCACTGCGGTAGCTTGTGTTCTGGTGCGGGCGAACTGTGGAAGGGAGGTGGTTTTGGGGTGTCCTGTAAAGGTGCCAGGAGCCAGAATGTGACGTCACACTAGTCCAGACACCTCTACAGGGCATGCAGGGGATGTGTAAGCAATGCACGTATAGATGGAGCTCCCTCGTGGTCATACCCCCAGCCCACCCCACCTCAAGCTGACACGGCGCCAGGCAGCATATTTTGAATGGCTGCTCAATGGGATAACTGACAGAGCTGAACAAGGGGGAGGCTGAGGAGCCTTTCCCCTAGTGCAGTGGAAGGCACGCGGCGACCCACTGAATATGGGGTTTAGATCCACTTTTGGTCACGAACCACCAGTTGAGAACTACGGGTTAAGACAGTGTTAATTACCCCATTTCATTAATAAACGTCGATGTTAAAGTCTACGCGAAAATCCTAGCTAACAGGTTGACATCCTTCATCCCTAACCTGATTCATAAGGAACAAGTGGGGTTTGTACCTGCACGGGGGGCTAAAGATAGTATTAGGCGAACAATCACCCTGATGCATTACACTCGGACACATGGAATCCCCTTTTGCTTATTCTCGGTGGACGCAGAGAAAGCCTTCGATCGCGTTGGGTGGCCTTTCCTGCGGGCCTCTTTGCTTCAGACGGGCTTCCCTGCAGATTTTGTGGATAAAATCATGGCACTTTATTGCCGACCGCATGCCAGAGTACGAGTGAACGGCGTGCTTTCGGCTCCGTTCCACATACATAATGGCACCCGACAGGGTTGCCCCCTGTCTCCATTGCTTTATATACTGGTCATGGAACGCCTGGCAAACGCTCTTAGACTCAATCAATCTATCCAAGGCCTCTCAATCGGCAAGCAAATCCATAAAATGGGGTTATATGCTGACGACCTATTGTTGTACCTTTCCAATCCACTGGTGGCCCTGCCTTCGGTGTTGCACAAATTTAAAATATTTGGGGGTCTATCCAATTACCGGGTAAATGTGCAAAAATGTGAACTTTTGGATGTATCCCTTCCCCCTGCAGAACGGGACACCCTCCGGGACTCACTGCCCTTTCGAGTACGGTCGGATCACATTACCTGCCTTGGGGTTAAGGTGCCAGCCACATTGTCGGACTTGTACTCACTTAATTATGCCCCACTGTTGCAATCCGTGGAGGACACTGTTACCTCCTGGATGAACCTACATCATACCTGGTTTGGCAGAATCGCACTGTTCAAGATGCACCTACTACCTCGATGCCTCTATTTGTTCCAAACTCTCCCTATAAGTCTCCCGATCCGCTTCTTTAAGCGAATCCGCTCGGCGGTCCTACGCTATATTTGGAGGAATAAGAAACCCAGATTCTGAGGACCTGTGCGCCTCTGGTCTTCCAATCCAACGCCCAGTTTCGCTGCTTTACCAAGCATTGATCACCACACACAGTGGGGATTCCCTGTACTTCTTTTCCGCTTGGGAACAGGAGTTGGGAATCGTCCTCTCGGAGGATGATCGTCTAGACGGCGAGGCGTTGATCATAACCTAACATGGTGGCGATTTATATATTATGTCTAGCTCAGGGATTTCATAACTGCCTATACCATGTGTGCCTTCTATGCCCTAAGGCCCGGACGTGCTATGCATCTGATTGCTGAGACCGCGGGTCTTTGTGCTGTATGTACGCCTTTTTGTTTCTGTTATTGTATCCACGTTCTTTTGTCTTTGTAAAAAACTGAATAAAAACTTATTTCTGAAAAAAAGACAGTGTTAATTACATCCACTAACAATTCTTGCTGAGCTCCACACATGCATATTGGGAAGACATGCATGTTTTTGCTGACAGAGAAGGAAGAGGTAACTTTTCAAGGTGCTCTTTTCTTGGGGATAACACCAGTCTTCCAGGATCCATCCCGACCAGCTCACTTTTCCTGTGAACAGGTTCCTCCATCTGACTGCAAACCTCTATAGACACTTTAAGCTAGCTATACACTTTTAGATTTTTTCATTCAGTCTGCGGTCTGAGCAAAAAAAAAAAAACCCTAAAAACTAATGGATTGCTTCATACACTCAAAACAGCATGGTTTTATATTGGTTATACAGATGAAAGTGTATGTTAAAATAACAAAAGTCCATGAGCAAGCAATGGTTAAGACTGTGTTTCTTACAATCCTCTGTAATGTAGTTAAATGAGCATAGTAAGCATCTAATTCATTGCTGTTGGTAATAGTGCTACTTTTCTTTGAGCTGGTTTGTAGGTATTCTGGTGTTACTTGCCAATAATTTGATTCTTTTTTTTATAATGATAACATATTTTGCTTTTGACATTTGAGTGTGTGACATTTTAGAATCTAGGCTTGAGGGGCCATTCACACTGGTGCAATGCATTAATCGGTTCCGTACAATTAATGCACCATACTGCGCAACGCACCTACCTTGTGTTAACAGTATAGCAAGTCTGTTGTGTTGCCTTTCGTTTCACTGGCACCCCAAACGCACTTTCCACCCACGATGCAACCAGTTGTGTCACAACACACGGTACATCATTAATGTGCATTGCGGTGCTATGCAATCAAAAAAGTGGTGCATGCATTACTTAAAACCTTAATATAGTGCATAGGTAACCCTGGGCAGTGCAAAGAACAGAGATGATAGGCAAAGTGGAGTAAACCATAACAACCCATCATAAAACACCTTATAACTGTTATAATTACAATAAACTGAAATCTTAAGTTACTCTGGATTACTATGCTTAACACTGCTCTTTGTACTATTTAGTAAGGTTATACTGCATGAGTAATTTCATTATTTGAATATTTACATCTTATGTTAATTACATTTATTCTTAGAGATCAAGAATGATGCCTGACAACAGCATGTGCTCTTTCCATACATCACTCATATTCAATTTCTATCTTTTGTTTTTAATTTTTGCCAAAAGTTGGTGTTGGAATAACTAGGTCTGCCAGCACCTTTGATTATCCAACTGCCACATTAATTGGCCATTGAGACACTCGTATGCAACCTTTATCCCTTGCTTTATTGCAGTCTGTAGTGCATTTTTTGTGTATATACTATCTGTGGGCAAGTTTTGATATCACTGTTTCATACCTGTATGTCATACTTGTATAAGGAGCCTGAGATGAAGATGATGGAAGGGCACAAGAAACTAGGTGTAGGAATTTATGGAAATTCTCAGATACAGATCTTAGACACAGACTCAGCTCACAGGTCAGGGTACGTAACAGATGAGCATCAAAGCTCCAAATTGTTAGAAGATAGAAAAAAAACAGGCAGAGGTACAGAGTCGTCGAGAGCCATCTTGGTTGGAACTCCATGCCTAAGTCAGTAAGTCAGTAATGAAGATAAACAGCAAACACAGGAGGAGGAAAGAAATCCAAGGGCAGGTCTGAACATAGTTATGAAGGTCAGACATAGTTCTGATTGGTTCACTAATTGATCTGTCAGTGGTATGCTGATGAGCTCAACTCAATGCCCAAAAATCTGAGCAGCGTCTTTCAGAATTGTCAGAAGGAAGAAACGTGACAATGACATCAATCAAAATCATGTACCATGGTCTGTGCGGGACTTTAATAGGCCCCAGACTTTATTCTTGCTGAATTTTTCCTGCCCTTGTTTCAGATGCTGGTGCCACAAAGTTCCAATGTTTTTCCTGCAATCTGCTCCAGCACACACACGAAAGGAGTAATTAAACGAAGACCATAGTGACCAGCTAGAGCGTAAATGTGGCACCTTCTTAAAATGGCAGTTTGAAGATTCTAGAAAGAAAAGATTGTGCCCTCTTACCAGAATAATTCATCCTTTTCTTGTAGTTTAATACAAAGTGGTAAAGAATTCCCCAATGATGCTTGTCAAATCTATGACATTAAATTATTTTGCATCAAGAAATTCTCAGCTTCCAGAATGGTTTCTGGGTGCTAGAATCAGTCAGATTCAGAAAAAAAGGACAAAGCATTGGCTTTACCATTTTTAGACATAGTATGTAGTAGTTGATACATAGTAAGAAAAATAACGACCATTTTGCTTGGTCTGGCCTTTTTTGGACCTGTTGACCTGAGATATTCAAAGTTCTTGCAGTCTGTGAAGATATTGATTGTTCATCCCTTCCAGCTGTGAGCACCTTTCTTCCAGGGCTTACCTTATTGCTAGTACACCTCCTAATTCCTCTCTGCTGTACTTACTTTAATCAAAAAAAATGCCACTGGGTAAATAGATTGATAGCATGATAGATTTTTAGGTCTTTGGCATTGTGACATGATGGCACCTACTGTATTTTCTGAAGGATCAACCTCCAAAATATATGCTAGGGCAGCGACTGGATGTCTTAGAAATGTTGCAGCTGTAAAAAGTCCTTTTAAACTTTTCAAATGCAGATCATGCCCATGAGAACCACTGAAACTGACTGTGCTTCTTCATCAGTTGAGTAATGGGTGCTATAATGTATTAGAGGCCCCTGATGAAATTCCTATATTTTGCAAAACCGATAAACCTTTTTACCACCTCCTTATTAGATGGAGGTCAGTCTAAAATAGCAGAAACTTTCTAAAGGCCCATTACAATGCTGTTTTTGTATATACGGTAATTAGTCCAAGGAAGTGCATAGTTTGATGTTCAGACTTGCATTTTTCTGCCTCGACCTAAAACTACGCTGTCTAAGTCTACTGGGGTCTCATTTTACATGAGTCCATGCTGCCCAGGGAAGATAAGAATATGGGGGATATTATCCACACAAACAAGTCCAAACAAAAATGTCATTGACAAAAGGCTGAAACATGGCTGGTGCATTAGAATGTTCAAAAGCCACAACAAGTGTTAGTTTTCTCAGACCATGAACCATGTGCATTAGTATTTGCATGAATCAGTCAACTGGCACAGTCTTCCTGACAGACTATTCAAGTTTTACATTTTTACTGAACATCTCTTTAGAAAAAGTCAGTTACTAGATGAGACATCTAGACCAGTGGTTCTCAACCTGTGTAACCTCAGGACCCACATTTGTCCTTGGTCATTAAGTCGTGACCCTGAGTTACACCGCATTGCGGTAGCGCGAGTTCCGGTGCGGGCAATCGAACTGTGGGTGGGAGGTGCGTTGGGGGTGCCATACAAATGAATGGCAATGCAACACACCTCCTGCACCAGAATGGATGGTAGGCGTGATTGCGTGGTAAGGTGCGTTAATCGCACGGGACTGTAATTAATGCACTGTACTAGTGTGAACGGGCCCTAAAAAACACTGACACAATCTCACACACTCCACACAAAAAAACAAAAAACATTTTGTTATTTTTTAAAGATCCATCCAGTCTCCCTATCTTACAAGAACTGTAGGGATTCTCAGCCTGGTCCAGTGTGGGCTGCTGTGCTGTGAAGGAGCTTCATCCATATGTGCATTGCTTGTACAGTTCCTTGCGTGCCCTGTGGAGGTGCCTTACGGCCGTAGCCCCATCCCACTCCACCTCAAGCTGACACTTGAAACCAGGCAGCATATTTTGAATGGCTGCTTCGTGTGAGAACTGACAGTGCTGCCCTAGGGGGAGGCTGAGGAGCCTCTCACCTAGAAAAGTGGAAGGCATGCGTTGACCTACTGAACACGGGGTCGCAACCCACTTTTCGGTCATGACCCACCAGTTGAGAACCAAAGATCTAGAGGCTATTTTGTCTTCGGTGATTGTAATGAAGCACTTCTTTGTCCACTAACCAACGCAGTTCTCATTAAACATTAAAAGTAATCACCTTTTAATCACTATTACCCAATGTATCTCTAATTGCTATGTCTTCAACTAGGTCTACATTATTGAAAATTAATAAATCTAGTATAGCATTCTTCCTAGTTGGAACATCAACCATCTGATCCATGACATTGTCCCGCAACAGGTTTAGAAAACGGCCAGCCTTTATAAAATGAGAGGTTTCATTTGACCAATCAATGTCCGGATAATTGAAGTAACCCATTATAACATTTCTCTGCTTCCCAGCTATTTGTATTTGGGAATGTAGGTGAGCCTCCTCAGGGGTGTGGAATTTTTTTTTTTAAAACTACTTGTCCAAAGACTAAAGCGGGGCCCAATCTACTTGTCCTGATACAAAAAAAGAATTTTAACCAAAACCATATTTAGCAGTGCTAAGAGCTTCTTATTGGTCAGCGCCGTTGTGAGCGAAATTCAGAATACATGGCACAGGTACAGATAGTACACGTGTACTGGCGGACAGGAAGGACCATTCGTCGAAGGGTAAGTATAGCAGGGAGGGAGAGGGGGCCAGATTTGTGCGGGTTATTCCATTTGCCCAAATTACCTGTGAAACTGAATTTATCCTTTAGGGCTGGTGCAGAATGGGTGCCGCGATGCCCCATTGATTTTAATGGGGTTACATCCGCGTGGCAATCGCTGAAAAAAGGTGCATGTACGTTTTTTTTTGTGCGACACGCACATGTTTTCAACCCCGATTTTGCGTGATTGCAGGGCGTTATTGTGGCAGGAACCCGTGCAATCTGCCTGGTGCAACTGGGGTGCCATTAGAAAAGAAAAAGCGCGATAGGCAGTGGTGTGCGATTCTGTGACCGCCTGGCCATCCGTGCGGTTTCGTGCACGATTGCCGCATGGTCATGGATCGCCCACTCCGCTCACACACACAATGAACTGCATGTCCCGGGCGTTGGGTGATAGGAATTCCACACCCCTGTTCCTCTCCTTCCCTTATGTTCAGGAGTTTATAACACACACCCACAATTAGTTTACAACTAGCATCAGTCTTATCTAGTTCTAGCCACAAAGACTCAACACCATCGCAACCCTCTGCCATGAGGTCATCTCGTCTGTGCACAGTTATATTGTTTTTCACATGGATGCATACCCCCCCCCCCCCTTCTACCAACCCTGTCCCTCCTGAACAGGTTGTACCCTTGTACAGTAGTTGCCCAGTCATGTGAGCTGTCTAGCTATGTTTCTGTTCCCACTATATTGAATTCCTCTCCGAGTAGCATAATTTCAAGCTCCTCTAATTTGTTTGCTAGACTTCTAGCATTGGTTTACATACATTTTAGTTTGGTGCTTGTGGTTTGGGTTTTATTATTGCACATTCCTGAAGCCCAACTACTTTCTTTACCAGACCTCTGTATGGTTGATACACTACTAATTAGATTGACTGGAGTGTGCCCTCTGTCCGCTCTTATATTACAGTCCTCTATATTAATTGTCCCTCCAGTTACTTGTTATGTTTATATTCCCCATTTGTATTCCCTCCACCCATTATCTAGTTTAAAAACACCTCCAGTCTTTTAACCATTTTCTCCCCTAAAAGTGCTGCACCTTTCCCTTTTAGATGCAGCCCATCTCTGCTTTAGAGCTGGTAACCAAATGAGAAGTCAGCCCAGTTCTCCATGAACCCAAACCCCTCTTTCCGACACCAGTTCCACAGCCACTTGTTTAATTCTCTCAACTCCCGCTGTATCTCTGGAGTGGCTTGTGGCCACTGCTGCTGTTGATGGGTGCCTCAGGGTCCGAGTTAGACCCTCAACAGCAGATTAGGTGGTCAGAGCACTACGATCACAGCGATAGTGGATCCTGTGATCATAGAGCCGTGACAGCCAGCAGCAGCTCACTGTCTTGTGTGCAGCTGCAAGATGGCTGTGTGTTACTATCAGTTTGTATCTCTGAAGAGAATACTGTATTCTCCTCAGAGATACAAAGTATCAAAGCCCCTGTAAATAAAAAAAACCCTTAGTGCCCCCTAGGTTTAAACAAAATTAAAATAAAGCTTTTAAAATAAAAAAAAATATGTTCCCTCCTGGCTGTGATAAATCTACAAATCCCATCATGCATCTACCTCTGGGAGTCATGCCTGTGGCTGTCAGAGTCTTGCAGAGCCCAATTTGTAGTTGCACAATTTGTAGTTGCACCATAGCTGGAGGGCCAGAGTTGGGCTACACCTGCTGCACATCATGCTGCATACCATGCTGCATGTTACATCATTGAGACTGCAGCACCTTAGATGCCATGCTGTAAGTTACCTACTTCAGACCACTGCATTTGCTGGGGAACTTGCAGCAGCCTTCTGGGGACCTCGCAGCGCCTGCATACAGTGCCAGCGGCTGCACATCTTCTCCCTTCTGAGGTTGCTCCTGGGCTACACTACTCTGATGGTCATATCTCTGTCACAGCATGTGATTAGACAGTGAAAAAAACAACAGATCCCTGATGAGCTTGTCCCACTGCTCATTCCGCTCTTTTCTTCCTGTCAGTATGTTCCTTGTTAGCATATGTAAATGCATCACACTTGATTGGCTTCTTGGTTTGCCCCCAAACCCAGTTTGAGTGTCCCCGTACAGGATATTACAGGAGGTTTAATAATGTGAAAACTGTTCTTGAATAAGAATACTACACAGAGTGGATTATTTCCATATTCATGGTCCAGTAAAACGTTGGCGTTTTTCAGCCATGTAGTTAAATATATAGAACCACTTTGCATCATCTATCATTGTTCTTTTACTTACCGGAAGCTATGGTAAGTTTGATAGCTAGATTGTCTGTTTTGATTCAACAGCCCTTCTTTGTGTTGAATTTTAAGTTTAGAGAATTCCAGATGTTAACTTAAATCAATTCCAGAAATCAAGTTCCCAAAAAAGGCTGAATATATGATAACCACTAGCAATCAGTACCACTAGCAATCAGTGAAACATATCAAGACTAGTATAGGTTGCATTCTGCCCCAGTCAGGTTGTTGGCACAGCGCTGGTGGTATTGAAGAGAAAGTGTATTTATACATAAGAACAAGAATTGAATATATTGCAGCATACTAGACTTTAGATGTGGTGGCTGTATGGTTCTACTTTTTCTGAGGCTTTTTACTCTATATTTTCACATGGTGATCCTGCTAGTAACACACTTCTTGTCCTCAGGTGATAACACTGACTCACTGTATCTGTATCTATGAAGAAGCAGTGTTTTCGTCCTAGGACACGAAGAACACCCCCCTCTCCTCATCACCATAACATAAGGGAAGGTGTCTTGTAGTTCACAGAGATAAGACAGGGTTCAAAAGACTGCTTGAGTTAACAATGCAGAGTGCACATGACATAGGACAGTAATGGATTGCTTGATATAATTTAATATGAGTTTTATGTGAGCTAATGTAGCTAAATAGTGGGAATCTGTTTCACTTGCTTGTTGCTACATGTGATTCATCAAATCGCATGATTTTGTGTTGTTCAGCTTCATTTGTTCATTACATGGAGCTTACAGTGTGCAGTGTTCCTGACACACCAGATTGCTGACATTAGGTTGGTTTTAGGCACTGGTGTAGCCTGGTGTGCTACAGGCATACTTGCATTAAAAACAAAAACCCATGAATAGGTAGATTACGGTACCTTCCTTCATGCACTTCAAGGCTTAATTTTCAATTTTGAGGGGAATATACTATATAACTTTATGCAGACAATCTTAAGGCACTAATCATATATCTGCATGCAAAAGTAACTAAAGCTACTGTATGCAAAACTTGCCATCTGTATTGATGATTACAATGAAATTTAAGTTTTATAGAACCTATTCTATTTTACCATCCATTTTAGGCAGACTCTGTCTCTCGATCTTCTCCTGTTGAGGAAAGCTTCACAAGTGTAAGTATTCATAATGCAATTGTTACCCACTTGAACCAGATCTATTTCCCTATTCATCTTCCTTTTTACTATTCTATTTTTCTGGCTTGTTTAATAATGCATTGTAAGATTACGATGATGTGCAAACTACAGTAGCCCTTAGAAACAAATCTTAAATTGCAGAAAATAGAAAATAAAAAATTATATAGTTGTTACATCAGCTGTACAATTGTAGAGTATGCAATCCAAAACTACCTCTGCAACAAGTTATTGTAGCAGAATTTTTTTTTTTAATGTGGCACTCTCCCACCAGTTGCCAGAAGTAGGAACATGACCACTGTACCTGTAGGCACTTTGGAAAAATGAATCAACAATGTTCATAAGAGATACTAAAATCACAGCACTGGCAGCCTGTCAACCTTCTAAACAAACGTGATCTTATATATGGAAGAGCCCTGGGGCCATGCTAAAAAAAATATGAAACATAATTCTGTGTTTGAAAGTCAGAATTCTGAGTTTCAAACTCAGAATTTGAGAAACAGAATTCTGAGATTAAAAGTCAGATTTCTGATTTTTAATCTCAGAATTCTGACTTTTAATCTCAGAATTCTGTTTTTCAAATTCTGAGTTTGAAACTCAGAAATCTGACTTTCAAACACAGAATTCTGACTTTCAAACACAGAATTATGTTTCATATTTTTTTTAGCATGGCCCCAGGGCTCTTCCGTACTAATAGGCTGTAAATAAAAACAAACATCTGAAACCTGATTTTAGAGTCTCTGTTGTAATTTTTGAAGATGAATTATTCTACAGTACATGCAGCTACAGAAGTCAGTGATGATAAACAAAACAGATCCTTGCTCCTATTCTCAAAGGAATTCCCCATACCCTATAGCTGCAGTGTAAAAAGTGAGTAAAATCACTCCCTATTTACAAACACCAAAAAATCCACTGTGGTTAAATATACTGTATAGTACATGCATATACTGTGAATAACAGAAAAAATAATATGAAATCTTTCTTATAAAAATGCAGACATTACTGTATCGATTGTATGTATTTTATGTTTGTGTGATTTTATTTTTCTTGTTGATGTTGATTTCTGTCCAGTGTCTAAAACAATAAAAAACTTACCTGTTAGAAAAAAAGTGTCAAAAAATGGGAAAACAATTCCACACACAGTGCTGCACAAAAAAAACAAAGTGCTTCAAGTGAGGAAATTCATTGTCACAGAACCATATAGTCACACTCTGCACTCACCAAAGATTGTAGACCGTGTAATTAATGGTCAGAAAGAGTTCCATATGTCACAGAATGCCACTTTGATCATTTCCTCTTCAAAATCAAATAATGGGAAAAGAGTCGCAAGTTTCCCTCCCTTTTCTTTCACTCCAGCTGACAAGCTTTCTTCGTAAAAAATTAATGATCCCAGCATAACTCCATAGTGTAAAATCCGCAAACAATTTTAATGAACGTACATAAAAAATGCAATACACCACTGTAAAGAAATCCCCAAGCCGCTGCATCCGCATACATAAGGCGGTCAGCACTGAACAAACAAATCTCTCACTTCCTTGTAGCAGGTGTGACTTGCTCGATGTCATCAGCGTGCTAACTCCTCTCTAATGCGTTTTGCCTACAATGGACTTCTTCCAACCAAACCCATGAACAGGTAGATTAGGTTTTGCATATGGCGTTGTGTATTTGTTTACAATTTTACTGTTTATTTGGTGAATGAGTAGGGGTAACAACTACCCTTACTCATTCACGAGGAGGGGGGTGGCATTTGGGTGCCCCTTTTATGAAAAGGGGCACCCAGATTCCTATAAGCCCTCCTGCCCACAGACCCGCACAACCACCGGGCCAGCGTTGTTGGGAAAAGGCCCTTGTCCTCATCCACATGGAGACAAGGTGCTTTTCCAGGGGTTCCCCCCTGGCAAAATACCCTCCCCATGTTGAGGGCATGTGGGCCGATATGATGCGGGGGTTGGCCACACGCTTGTGTCCCCCCTCCTTTCCTGCTTTGCCAGCCTACTCCTTGGATCAAGGGTCTGCTAAGAGGAAGAACCCCCTAAAATTCCTACCAGACCTCTAAAGGGTCTGGTATAAATTGGGGAGGGGACTTTTTATGTCAACATTTAACAACATAAATTTATTCAGAATGACATTCAGAAAAAATGTAGTTCCCGGAAAAATCGGATACATTCGAATTCGTTATTTTTTCATTAAAAAATTTGCATGCATCCGAATTTCCGAATTTTGGAAAATGTGTACAAATTTCAATTTGGAACGAAAGGAATCACACATGTCTATTAGGCACTATTCACGAATCTGAATGCAAAAGTTATCAAAGCTACTGTATTTAAAACTTGCCATTTGTGTTGATTATTAAAATTAAATTAAGTTTTTTGTATTTTACCATACATTTTAGGCAGACGCTGTCTCTGGATCTCCTCCTGTTCCTGTTGACAAACGCTTCACAGCTTCAAATGTAAGTATTCATAATGCAATTTTTACCGATTTGAAACAGATCTATTTACCTATTCCTCTTTCATCCTCGTACTATTTGTTTATTCCCCAAAAGAAAGGATGTCCAAACATGGTTGACTAGAACCAGTAAGCAAATATCTATAACAATTAACTTAACCACATAAATACAATCACAAATCAAAAAGTTGCTTCCAACAAAATCATGAGTTGGCTTGCTGGGCCAAACAGCATTTTTATATTACCATTTGCCATATTCAGGTAGAGGCAACTTGTTGTTTATAACTGGTTATACATGTTACATAACAACTGAACTCCGTTACCATTCTTAAAAAAATAAAAATCTGGAAACTAGCTTACCTTGCACACATATACTTATGGAACCCATAACTGGTAGTGCACCTTTTTTTAATGAAATGCAGTCCACTGAATCCTCAGGGGATGGGTAATTTTAAATGTTGTTTTAACTTTCTTATATTGTTGGCTTTTATATATAAATATAGATATATAGAGAGATAGACCTCTCTCTTTAAATACACAACTGAATGACACATAAGTAAACTGCTTACTTATCTTATCTTGTTTGCTAATCTGTTCAGCCACTTTTGTTATTCATACTACCCTGCCAGACTGTTAATAAAGACATTAATAGAACTTCCCCTTCCCGCCTGGTCATTGGACAATGATGGAGCAACACCTGCTTGCAGCTTAGCTTGCTCAGGTCTTAGTCATTACCTGTAATTACCTTCAAATGCAATAAGCAATGTTTGCCAGGAGGGGTTTCAGGTCCCAGTCACACCATATGCAGTGTGTTCTGCGACTGTTCAAGGCTGGAACACACTGGATCGCAGAAATCAAGCCGAGCTGTGTTCTGGGGCGTAGTGGGGCCATTCATGTCAATGGCACTATAGACACCTCCCCTGCAAGTTACAGGAATGCTCTCCATTCTGGTACAGTGCAATATTTATTTTTCTTCAAATCGCACTGCACCGGAATGCAGGTACCTCCCGTACTGGTGTAGGCGATCACACTGCTGGGGGGATGGGGGGGGGGGGGGGGCGGCGGTGCCATTGACATGAATGGCACTACCACGCCCCCTTCCGTCCTAGCACACAGCCTGGATTGATTTCTGCGATCCAGTGTGTTCCTTCCTCGAACCGTGCCAGAACACACTGGATATGGTGTGACTGGGCCCTAAAACCCCTCCTGGCAAACATTACTTATTGCATTTGGATATTAATTTGAAGGTAACTACAGGTAATGACTAAAGTATTAGGGGTAGCACAGGTTGCAGAGAAAGCTGTGCAAGCGGCTGACTTAGATTTCAGCTTTGCTCAGTCAATCACTCTCTGGGCCTGTGTGTGAAAGCCTTGAGTCGTTGAGACACCGCTTTATGTTATGCTGAAGATATATAAAAAATGTGAAATCTGCGGTTGTGGAAGGATTGGGTGTAAGAGCTGCTGCGCTATAGACTTTAAGGTCTAAACAATAAAATAATGAGTGTGCAGCGCTATCGGTGCTTCATGTGTAACACGTATATTAATTGTGCTAAATCTCTCCAGTAAATTGAGTGTAATCCCTTTTTCAGGGATATTTAAATGTGTAAAAAAAATGTTTTAACCAGTTGACATCCGCGGTGTTAAACCCCCTTCCCATCCAGGCCATTTTTCAGTATTCAGCGCTGCGGTACTTTAACTGACATTTATTCCGTCATGCAGCGCTGTACTGAAATGAATTTTATACCCTTTTTTGGGGACAGATAGAGCTTTCTTTTGGTGGTATTTATTCACCACTGGTCAAAAAATATACAAAAAATATGTGGGCAAACTGCAATCAATGTTAAGTGATCTCAGTGTCACCACGTAACAATACCCTTAATTGCTAAGATGAAACAGATAATTGCATCATGAATAAAAATCCACTGTGTAGCTGTGTGTCGGCTATATAAAAAAAACATAATCAGATCCTGTTCAATAATCGGTGATAATCCATCAAATAAAATTGAAGCCCAAACAGAAGTATTCCAACACCGCTGTGCAAGTGTCCACGAATCCCCCTCTGGGGTGCGCACTCACCCCACTGTTTGTGGAAATTAAGCAGTGTAGATGAATCTATACGTACACATTCAAGGTATTCTATCCGGCAGTATCCCGTCACTCGAGCATTTGTGGGATCATAAAAGAAAAACTCCTCATGGTGTGGCAAGTATACACGTTTATTTTAAAAGAACATAGAAAACTCACAGTTAAAACAGCAAAGACCAGCCGGTCAAACGGAGCGACAAATCCAGCGTCCGCAAAGCATGTACTTCCTGATCGTGGTATCACATGGAATAGGCCCATCCGACGCGTTTCATCACAGACGACGTCCTCAGGGGGTTGCAGGTCTACCCATTGATACCATCTTACGACTTATATAGGCTGTGTAAAATTCTTAATAAAAATCCTTCATAGAAAGCGCCACTAGGTGTCCCCATAGTACAAAAAACTGGTTTCTATTCTCTAATGGGCACGAAAATGTCCTTTCGGTAATGAAATTAATAAAATTAACAAAATAACATTTTAAAAGGTTAAAAATTGAAAATTATTTTAGTAAACCTGTATGTAAAAAACATTATGTGGACTGAAAAAACCCCGCAAAGGGTAATATATTGATGGGATCTAGTATCAATTATTTATTAGTTAAAAAACAGTTCAGATCAAATTCTACATTTAATCTCCTAGGGGTCATGGTGTCAAGGGTAAATATCCATTTAGATTCGTTTTGCCAGAATTTTTGGAGGAGGTTGCTACCTCTCCAATGTTTTTCAATTGTGTCTATACCCACAATTTTAAGTTGTTTTGGGTCACAATTATGGAATATTTTAAAATGTTTAGAAAGGCTATGTTTATTATACCCCTTTTTTATATTATTTATGTGCTCTTCGAGCCTTACTTTCAACTGTCTGGAGGTCCTCCCTACATACTGTAGTCCGCAAGGACATACTAAGAGGTAAGTGACATACCTACTATGGCATGACACAAACTTCCTAATTTGATAGCTTTTATTAGTAGTATTAGACTTAAACTCCGTGACCTTATTTCTTGTACCCGTCGTCCTACAGCTAATACAATATTTGCATGGATAGAAGCCTATGCGTTAAAAAGAGTCATTTTTTCTTTTGGTTGGTTGGGGAGGATAGGACCTAAAGTAAGGTCTCTTTTTAATATATGCCAATGTTTATTCAGAATATTTTCAAACTGTTTGTATTGGGCTGAAAAGTTTGTAATGAATAGAAGAGGTGGTGGGGTTTTGGATCGTGTGGATGGCTCCAGATGTTTTGACCTATCCTTATTTTGCACTTCTGTTTGTATTTTTCCCAACTCATTGACATCATATCCCTTTTCTTTAAAAAATGTTACCAAAAATTCTGATTGTACATAAAAATCTTCCTCCTTTGTGCAGTTTCGTCTTATTCTAGTAAGTTTGCTCTTGGGAATTCCCTTTAACCACATAGGGTGATGATAACTAGAGACAGGAATAAATCCATTCCTGTCAGTTGGCTTGAAAAAGGTTTTAGTGACAAAATAGTCTCCTTGTATAGAAATATCCAAATCAAGAAATTGGATATTGGTGGTACTGATGTTATTAGTAAAGGAGAGGTTGTATTCATTAAGATTAAGGGATTTTAGATATGTTTGAAGAGAAACTACATCTCCTTCCCACAAGACTATAATATCGTCCATATAACGTTTCCACAGTTTGATGTTTTTAATCCCTTTTTCAAACACAAAGATTTCTTCCCACATGGACATATATAAATTTATATATTTATATTGGACATATATAAATCTATATATATTTATATTTTTATTTATATACATATTTACTAGATCACATCAATATATTACCCTTTGCGGGGGTTTTTCAGTCCACATAATGTTTTTTACATACAGGTTTACTAAAATAATTTTCAATTTTTAACCTTTTAAAATGTTATTTTATTAATTTCGTTACCGAAAGGACATATCTGTCCCTTTTTCCTGTCCATTAGAGAATAGAAACCATTTTTTTGTACTATGGGGACACCTAGTGGCGCTTTCTATTAAGGATTTTTATTAAGGATTTTACACAGCCTATGCTGAAGATAAGCAGACTGTGTTATTTTGCTGAAGAAAAACGTATTTCTGTTTAATTGACAGCCTTTGAGGAAAAATAAGTCTGTCTCATTTGTGATAAAATGGCTTTAATAGTGATCCCTAAACACTTACCATATATAATCAATAGTTGTGCATAATGTACATTTAAAGTGGAAGGAAAAGCTAGAGAACAATACACTTGTTTACCTTTTTGATGATCTTGGTTTTTTTCAAGATCAACAATACATTTGTTTTTCATTTTTTTTAAATATGCTGGTCCGTGTGTCTTTGCCTTCCGACAAAGCTGTTGAATACCAAAGCACAGTTAGGTTACCCACCACTGTTCATAGTTCCAGGGCGTTTTCAGCTGGCAGAGAGTTCACGCTCACCAGCCTCAACAACGACAGAGAAAGGGGACAGCCCCAGAGCTTTGTGTCACCTGACTGCATAAAAAGGTGCTGATTCCGAAGTAAATGCCTGTGGTAAATGTACTAGCAAAGGGGGATCAACATTAAACAGGTATGTTCTCTAGCCTTTCCTTCTACAGTAAGGTTATCAGCCCTTTGAAGTGAAGGCAAAGGCAGTCACATATACCATATTGTGTTGCTTGGGGAATTCTATTCCATATCAACATCTAGGTGATCTAACTGTGGATGACAGACTAAGTAGAAAGTTTGCTAATTCCCCTGCAAGAAAAAGGGTAGGGGAAGAGGGCCACTGGTGGAGGAAAGGGTAAAGAATGTAAAAGTGGGCCGAAAGAGAGAAAAGGGAAAGAGAAATGGATAATATGGTAGAAGGAGGAAAGAAAATTCAGGGGTGGGGCACTTCCCATTGTTTTACGTTTGAGAAAGTATGTTTTAAATAGCAAGTTAAAAGAATTTGCCTCAATTTGGGAGTATTCAAGCAAAATAGTTTTTTTTGCTTAAATACTCCTTGAAAGGTCCCAAAACTGTCAAAACTTTTCTGATGCACTCCTTACTTGAACCTGTTCTGTGTATAGATTAGACAAATCCTATTTAAGTTATTTTCACCTGACCAATATCTGTATGAAGAGGCTTTTCTTAAGAATAACTGGTACGGATAAAACTGTTCAATAAAGAATTTATAAAAAAAAGAATAACTGGTAGATAACTCGACACACAGCTTCCAAATTCCAAAACCTTTATTCCAAGTTGCATCACAAAATTGCACACATCTTAACTGCTAAAGCGTTTCAACCATCACCGGCCTTTATCATTCGCTAGTTGAACATGATGAAGTCTGGGGTTGTTGGCTGGATTCTTTGGAATCGACTGATTAAACGCTTATGCTCATCCTCATGGTTCTCCTTGGTCTCCTCACCACTCCAGATGGGTTCATGTACACCATACCATCCGGTTTTCTACTGGTGGGATTAGGTTCAAGTGGGGTTTTATATTACTTATTTCTGTCAGAAATATGATTGGACTGTGATTGGACTGACTCATTAGTTGTCTGGGTGACAAGCGGCTCTCAAGTCTAAGAGTTTGGGGGGTTGGGGGGGAGTTTTCATTTGTATCTTCCTTGTTTTATTTTTGAAGCTTTGTGTCCTTGAGTGTTGTTTCTGAGATGTAACTGTACCTTTTCTTACCATCTTGTGTGGGGTTTTTGTGTGTGTTACTTTTGCAATTTTGAAACTCTCAGTAAACATAATTAATAAAAAACAAAAAGCTGGCAGGCGTCCTTAAATATCCCTCCTCCACCAAAAAAGTGGGAGGTGGACATATATCAAACACCTGCATGCATACGTGGTGGTCTATGTGCCTTGTGCTCGCTACAATGTTAGTGGTACCAGGGGTGTCCCGAGGCTGGGTGACACCCAGAGCAGTTACCGAGTGTCACCCCGCCGACTCGCCACTGCGCATGTGCGTGATGTCATCGCGCATGCGCGGCACTCTTCTGCTACCTGCCGGCGACCATCTTGGTGATGTACGCTGGCAGAGAGAGGAGGGGACAGTCACCCGGCGGGATAAGGTATGCCGCCGGGTCCCCTCCTCTTTCTCCTGATACTGTCGGGCGTTCGGTCCATGACAGAGCGCCTGACTTTTCAGAGGGGGGGGGGACACCAAAATGACTGTCGGTCATTTTGGTGTCACCCCTCCAATGGTGTCACCGGGGGCGGGTTGCACCCTCCTCACACGCCACTGAGTGGTACTATATATCCACTATGGATTAGAATATCTGGTATTAGTCTCCACCCCTCCCCATATTTCAGTTTTTCCTCTGTGTAGATAGCTCCACCCTTCTTCATTATGTTCCAGTCTGCATCTCAGCCACATGTCTTTTGCTAAGTGGATTACATTATGAGGTTGAAATCTGTGGTAGCCCATTGTGTTGTTAATCAAGAAAAACCTTTTAGAGTTTGCTATCCAGATTGTATACCCAGTAGGGCTTTAGGATCGAACAAATAAAGAAGCTATCTTATCATAGCCGTAATGTCCATTTGTCAAACCTTGGGGGGAATTAACTAAGCGTATGTCACAGGATCCAGCTAATATATTTATTGATCCTTTATTTGTAGAACCCTACTCTATTGCATAGATAAGTTACTCAATATTGTCCATCATTTTTCCTGGATGAGTTTTCTGTCTGTAAATATACATAGAACTCTTAGGCTGTAATGTTGGTCTGTGTAATGGCAATGTAAAAAATGTTTCCGGCACATGCCTTTTTAATGGTGAAAGTCTCAATGGCGCATCCTTGGACAACTTCATAATGGATGTTAACAGTGGTAAGAGTACTCATTTTCCCCTGCAGAAGAAGCCTAGGCCTCAACCTGGAAAGACTCCTTTCACCTGTGAAGCCAAGAAAAAATCCTGTTGTTTCTCTCAGGCTTAATCTTCCAAACCCAGATCCAAGCCAGGACCCTAGTTCCCTCAAAAGCTTTGGGCCCTGATGATGTCCTCTTTGCCCTGAAAGGATTCTCCCACTTTCCAAAGTGTGGGGATGTTTGTTGGTCTTTGTGGACATCTGGTCAGCATCTCCAATGCCCGGATAAAACCTGGTGTCCAGGGGCTAGAATTTCACTCTCTACCTCTACCCCATTTCACAATATCCAAATCTACCTGTGTCTCCACACAAGCTAGCAAACATGCATGCTGGTCTCACAGATCTTTTAAGCCAAGAAGTTATTGCCATTGTTCCAATGGCAGAAACATTTTATGATTTTTACTCACACTTTTTCAGTGTTCCAAAATCAAAATGGGGAATCCACCCATTCTTGGATCTGAAGGCCTCAAATGTTTTGCTTTTGAGTCCTAAAATGCATGGGCTCCAACAAGACTGTCATCGCCTCTTTTTATTAGGAAAACCTTCTAACCTTTGTGGACATCAAAGATGCTTATTTGCACATCTCAATGTTTGCAGCACACCAATGCTACCCCCGTTTTGCTGTGAGCAGACAACACTATCACTTTGTAGCTCTTCCATTTGGTCTGTCTTCCACACCCAAGTGTTCGCCAAGGAACTACCACTACTTCTAGCCTTACTGTACTCCTGGGGCATTTCCATTGCAGAATAGGTGGACAATCTCCTATTGCGGGAGCGGTTGGCACAAGCTGTATCTGACAATGTACTGCAGACAGTCCAAAACTTAAAGGGGACCAATGGAATCCTAAACTTTTAGAAGTCTGTACTGGAACTGACTCATCACTTGTAATATCTGGGTCTCATTCTTGACACATCTCAGGCCAGAGTTTTTCTTCCCCCGAGAAAATCTTTTATTGCTCCATTCACAAACTTGAAATCTACAGTCTAGAACTCTGATAGTAGCCTCCTACTGTGAGGCAGTTCCATTGATACCACTTGATACCAAAGACCAGGTTATTTCTGTACTGGTGCCTCAGGAGTCCAGGTCTACAGTTGGGGAAATCCTTTCTCCTGCTTTCTTGAAAGGTCCTAACTGCAGAAGGGCTGGGGAGGAGACCTACACATTTTGTCAGTCTTACCGGAGACTTATCTGGCAGAGAAATCTACTCTCCCAATCAACATTCTAGAGCTCTAGACAATTTGCTTGTATCTGCAATGCTGGACACCCCAACTGAAAGTTCATCCGATCAGAATTCAGTCTGACAACACCATAGCAGTGGCATACATCAATCATCTGGAAGGAACCAGAAGCATCGTTGAGGCAAAAGAGGTGGAAAGGATCCTTGTCTGGACAGAACTTGACATTCCAGCCTTTTTCCACTGGGCCTCTCCATCTGGTTGTCTTTCGGGACCTCTGTCACAGGTGGGGAACAGAAGACGTAAACCTTCTTCTGGCATCCAGGTTCAACAAAAAAATGAACTACTTTATCTCCATGTGCAGCGATCCTTTGGCAGAAGTGTGCATGCACTGGTATCTTCATAAGATCAGTACCTCTTTGATCTCTGCCTTTCCTTCTCCTCCTCATGGGCATTCTAGTAATCGTTGTAGTTCCGAACTGGCGATTTAGTACTCCTACCTGATCAAGCTTCTTTTAGACACCCCATGGGCTTTCACTGATCGACCAGATCTCCTTTCTCAAGAACCGGTTTACCACCCTGCTTGACGATTTACTGACTGTAATGTTAGGAGAATCCAGCAGGATCGCAGGACACAGGCTTTGCAAATAAAGTAAAGTTTATTAACTGAAATAGCTTCACAGCAGCAACATAACAACACAGGTCATCTTCACTGACCAGCTGGCCAACTCAAACAGCAACTCTTCAGTACAACACAAAAGAACAGTCTCACCGACATGAAGATTTCAGAGCTGCAATCGCAGTTTAAACAGTCCCAGACTTCCAGGGTAACTTTCCCAGTCTACAGATTTCAAGCAAGATTAATGACATTCAAGCTCACAGCAGTACACAGATCCCCAACCTCCTCCACACTACTCCTCACCTGCTAGCTACCCCTTCCTGTCTTTTAAACCCACTCTTCCTCCAGCAGGTGAGTTAACCCCGTCTCATCCTTTAAAGGGACCACAGTCCAAACAGAGGGGAAATATAGTGTCCTTCCAGGACCCAGCCACGGTGTCCTGTACATGACTTTAACAATGTGGCTCTTGAGAGACCAGGGTCTCTTTCCGATTTAGTAATTCACCCCAGCAATACTCTTTGGCAAGAATCCTAATCTTTATGTAATTATTCAGAATTATGTGGGCTTGTTAGGGTTTTTGTCCCTTCCATAGTTGTTTCAGAATAACTAAATCCTGTGTCCGTTAATGAACTCCAAGAAACAGATGTTACAGTATGTAGAAATTTTGATGTTCTGGCCGCAGTTAGTGGGCTTTTGTTTTGAGGGGTTAGTCTTTCAGTGTATATAGGATATTAAATGGAATGGAATTTTGTGACATTTCAAAAAAGTAAAATAAGAGAAAAGCAAACAGTGCCATACAGTGCAACTATGCATTGCACCGTCATTTACAATGCACACTAATGTGCATGTGTTATACAGAGCATAACACACTTGTTGCATTGTTCTTGGAGCTGCCCTGTGTAATAAAGCATTTGCTGGACATTCATCCTTCTGTATTTTATGGTATGAATTTTCAAAGAAGATTCTCCTATGTGTAATGAAGTAGATGGGGGAATCTTGTTTGATTTTTAAGGGCAAATGTTATCTTATTTAAATGTCTATACTATGTTGCATGCAGATGCCAATAGCAAATTTTCTTTGACTTTAAGGCCAGGGCGATTCGTGACTGCACGGCAATCGTGCACAATACCACACAGATTGCCGCTCAGTCATGGAGTCCCCCACCACCAGCAATTTTGCTGGCGGTGTCATTATTTTCTAATGGACCCCAGTCGTGCCAGGTGGATTGCGTATTTTCCCGCTGCGATTCTGTCAATGCAACCAAACATGATAAAACAGCCACGCGTCGTGTATCGCAAAAGAAGGTACATTAACTTTTTTCTGTGATTGCCACGTGGATGTACCCCATTGAGATCAATAGGGCCGCATCGCAGATCGCCCAGGTCTGCATCGGCCCTTAATGTAATGTTGTTGCTGTTGGGTGAATCTTTAAAAATGACCAGCTAATTTTCCAAAAATAACTTATTCCACCATCATTGTTAACCAAATTCACCCATTATCAGCCGCATATGATGTAACAGAGAGATTCAAATAACAAGGTTTGCCTTTCAGCATCCGCATACAACATAATAGAAAGATTTGAATAAATACAAAGATTCAGCTGTCACATTTAACTCATATGCACATCTGCTGCATTAAACTTAGGATAAATCATTCATGAAAATTAATACAGTAAAATACAAATAGACAAATATCCAACACAACAAATCACTCCTTTACACAATGTTCAGATTATCATTAGTACATCAATGACAGGAAGTCTAAAAAGTTTGCTTTTTTTTTTTATGTGAAGTTCCAGAATTTTTTAGCAGTTGATGCTACACCACTTTCGAGTACTGGCCTGGAATCCACAAACCAAGAAAGTTCTGTGCCTTACATTGGATTGCATCGTAATCTATTCACTGAATCAACATATACGTCCACAAGCACACTACAACATGCCTTTGGCACATCAGTACCTCGTGCTGTAGGATTTAAAATGAGTTTACATGAGCCAACTGCAGATGGTTCATCTCTCTTTGGAAATATGGAGGCACCACCATCAGGGTTCCTATCTGGTGGAATTTCTGGAGATTCAGAATGCCTGGTAAGTTTATCTATGCTGGTAAATTATTTGAACCTTAAACAATTCTCTCCATATTATGTGTGTTTTCTATCTTTTTTTCTAAATTAATATTTTTATTATTTGTGGGTAAAGAGAGAATAAAGTAAGTGCGGGGTTTACACATAAAAAAATATATACTGTCGTTAAAGGTTAACAATACTTTTCACTTGTAAACGCCAATGTGTGGATTAATTATTGAATAAATAGCAGACCTGTCAGAAAGGGAAACTTATTTTTAATTACCAGACTCTGCTTTTGATGGGTATCTAGGCTAGGGTGCCTGCTGTTTCACCAGTGATCCTGCTGTATATTGGCTGTAAGCCCAGCTAAAAATAAAAGTTGGGTTTCTGTTACAGCAAAGCAGTTCTCTCCTAAAATAGAAACAGAAATGCCTGTAATAATGTATACAAGCTGCCATTTTTTGCACTGCTTTCTTCTAACTGATATCACACAGTTCTATAGTGAAAGGCATGAGCTTAACTAGAACTGTTTTTTTTCTGTTTGGCACTTGCCAAAAAAAAAATACCACTGAACAACACCCTACTTGCCGCAGTCAGGTGGCATGGCCCCTGAATGGCAGCATATATTATTTACTATCATAACAATTTTTTTTTTGCTTTCCCCTCTTACACTGGTGGCCAGTAGGAGGAAGAATGGTCCTTTACATAGGTGGTCAGTAGAAAAAACAATTCACACAGACACATGAAATCACACGCACACGAAACACACAATACATAACATGCACAGGAAACACACAGACACATGAAAACATATCCACACATACAATACACACCAGCAGCATAACCTGACCACCACTAAACAGAACCCTAATTACCACAGTCATGTGGCACAAGCCCTGAGTTATAGAATATATTATTTACTACCAAAACATATTTTGTTTTACATGCCCCTTAAAATGGTGGCCAGTAGGACAAAGAATGTTTCCTTGCATTGATGGTTAGTGTTGGGGAGACTGTACCTTGTATTGGTGGTCAGCAGAAAGAAGAATGCCCCTTAACATGAGTGGTCAGTAGAAGGAAGAATGTTCCTGTACGTGGGTGGTAGAAAGGAAGAGGAATGCCCTCTTACGTGGGTGGTCAGTAGAAGGTAGAATTCTCCCTTACATCAGTGGTCAGTAGAGGGAAGAATGTCCCCTTACATGGGTGGATAGTAGAAGGAAGAGTTCTCCCTTGCATGGTTGGTCAGTAGTAATACGCACACATAGAACACACATACCCACACAACCCATGACACACACATATAAAAACCACATACAACACACACAGACGCATAAAAACACACATGACACATAGACACATGACAAAGACACTCGAAACATAAAGATACATGAAGAACACACACAAGAAAGAAGCACATGAAAAACGTACACGGACTCTCATACACATGTACCTGAGCTCTCTCACACACATGTTTTGTGGCAGCAACTGGCTCTTCAGTCAAAGGTCCCCTTCAGCCATGCCTTCCTAAAGCAGCCACCTCTACTAGTGCCCAGACTGAGCTTGTCCATCATGTTGACTGTGAGCACAATGCAGAACCACTGCAAACGGTCCTCCGAGAGGGGGGCAAACATCTCACCTGCCCTGTTCCTTACTAGGTCCACTTCTGCCCTGGGCCCCATAGTGGCTGTGTGGACATCTATTGCAGTAGTTAAACCACTGGTGGCAGGACTATAGGGCATAGATCTTTAAGACCTCTCCCTGTGCGCAGTTATTTCACCCTCTCATGCCTTTTCTGTATGTGGAAGTCCTCGGGCCTTTCGTCTCACCCTTCTGTGTGCAGCCTCTCTGACCTCTCACCTGCCCTGTGTGCAACTCTTGGGACCTTTTACCCCTCTTGTCTATGATCAGCTTCAGGGAAGTTTTATCGTCTCAGAACTCTTACTTCTCCTCCTCAGACTTACCCCACTGATCAATGTACTTTACTTTTTTTCCCACACATTATTTTTTTCCCACACCTTATTCTCTCTGCATACTGTGCTGTACATGCTAAACCTCACAGCTCTACTCTGTACACTGTGCGGTCAATTCTGTACTTGACACAGCTTCAATCTGTACACTGTGTTGCATTCCCCACCCTGCCCCCCCCAGCATGTTGAAGCCCCACCCCATCCCGCTGAAGCCCCACCCATCCCTCTGAAGCCCTACCCCCAACTAGGTAAACAAGCTGTGTAGGAGAGGGAGGAGACGGGGTGGAGCCTCCCTGTACCTCACTTGCTCATCACTGGTGAGGCATTGAGATCGATGCCCTCACTGTTTCTTTTTATTTTATTTTTATTGGACAGCTTGGACCAATGGTGCTTTGCCATTGGTCCAAACCATGCACAGAGCTCACGCCTCTAACACAGAGCAGAGGGGGAAGCCCGCTGCTGTGTAACCTAACTTTGCTGTCAAAAGTCAGATGCAGTGCCCCCTGTAATTAACAGGCAGTGCTCCGTCCATGATAGGTTACACAGCGGGGAGGATCTGAATGGAAAAAAAGCTGTCAGCTTCAGACTTGAAGCTGACAGCTTTTTCCTCCATAATACTAGGTGAGGCTCTGTCTCCCCTGACTTTACGTCCCTGATATACTCCTTGCTGACCCACTCTGTACTGTGAGTGTTGCATACTTTACATCATTCCACTCTTTGCTGTACAGTGCATACTGCATACCCCACTGTTACACTAGTTTAAAGTGTTCAAGTTGATCCTGTGCATTTACAGTACATGTCTCCATAGTCTGAATTTAATCAAACTTCAACAGGACATATATGCAGTGTATATAGAGCACCTCAAGCTCTATATATGCTATTCTTGACATTGATTTTACTTGAAACATGACTATTTGCTCTAGTTTCTCCTATATGAAGTCCCCCCCCGCCCCCCATAGCTTCCAGCATGCACTGCACCTGCACTCTCATAATGTTTCACGCCTACACCTCCTTCTTTCACCACCCAGTCTTTAACTTTAAACTGCGTCCCCCCCATCTCACAACAATCTACGTACCCCATTCTTCTCTCACCACACCTGCACTCCCTCTTCCACCACTGCACCTGTAGCCTGTTTCTCACCACTGCATCACTTCTCCTCACTCTCACTAGTGAGCCTGATGGATGCCCCTCTGCTCCCAAAAGCACACCACCACCCCCAAACCACCCCTTTTCCCTTCTGCTTACCCCCATTCACCACTGCACCAGTACCCCCTCTTTCACCAATCCTGTGCAGGATTCCCCTCACTTTTACTCTAATACCTCCTGCGGTTACTCTATACTTACTGGAAGTGCACCCTTTTAAACTCGGTGTCCCTAAATCTCCCCTTCTTGCCATAACCACCCCCCAATGCTGAAACCACTGCAACCTTGCCTGTTCTGGAATAGGCACGCTGTTGCTAGTAATTATTAAATATTATTCAAATCAACTTAAGAAAACTTTTCTCTATCATTTTCCCCCACTCTGCCTTCCGACTGTTACCCAGCTACTCACCTCTGGGTCCTGGTCCTCCATACTACCACCCTTCTCTATGGTGGCCCTTGAATGGTTGCTCAAGGAGTGCATACATTGAGTACGATGTGCACCGGATTGCATTAACACCCATGGAGGTCATGTTACTGATTTATGGGGATGTCCAGATTGTCTTTTAGTTATGTATTATACTTTTTTCTTTTTTCTCTCACAGTTCCCCTGCAGTTAATTCCTTAGCACAATGCCCCAAACTGCCTGTTCCTTTTTACAGTGGCCAACAGTTAATATTGGTGCTGAAAAGTTTGCTTTCTCTATATAGGACTTGCCACCTGTGAAACCGGTGGTTCGAGGAAGACCAAGAAGAGCTGTGTTTGACACATCAAGCTTTGGTGCTGTCAGTTTGCACACAGTGCCTGTACAGGTATCCAGTCTCTCAGCAAGTGTACGCAGAGAGAGAACTTCTTTAGCGTTGGAAGATTCAATGCCAGCTGACTGGTCAGCGCAAACAGCAAAAGGATTTTTTGGAAGAGTTGGAAGTGTTCAACCCCCATCAATGGAACTCTTGGAAACAACAGAAGAGAAACAATATGATGTAAGTTTATTTTTGTTTGCAAATTTGGCAAACAATAAATACATTTTTGTATTATATAACAAGCAGCCTCTATGTAAGCGGATACCATTTTTTAGATAATGTACAGTATCTGCAGTTTCCAGATTTGCCTTTATTACATTGCAGCAGTTAGCACAGAAGTTTAACTTGCATAGCGATTATATTCTGTTCTCTTTATTTTCATCCAGTCTAGTAACAAGAAAACCCATCTTTTTTAACTGGGTACAGACAACTAGCTGTTTGGTACCACATCATGGAACCAACATGCCAAACTTTCATTGTACCTCATTACTTCCTTTTAAAATTCACAATCATTTTATCACAAAATATGAAAAAACAATATTGTGCCGAGCTAATAATCATACACATCTAAAACAATAAAACAATAAAACATGTATAAATGAATTGCATATATGAGCCTTACAACAAATAAGGCATAAAAAAGATCGACACACACAAAAAAATGTCCCAAAAAAAAAGAACAATAGTGATTGTGCAAGAAAATTCCTCAGATGGTTCACAGCCAATCTGCATATAACTCTTAGGTAAGGATAATCACACAATGCAGGCAGACCTTCACCTGATTATTAGCTCGGCACAATATTGTTGTTTTTTTAAAATTTTATATTTATTTATATCCTTTGTGCTTAGTAGCTCTTATTTCACATTCACCCACTGGCGCTGATCACTTTGTTTTTTTAGTTTATCACAAAATATGTTTAAAAACATTTTGATTTTTTTTATTTTAGTTTACAAATTCTCTAAGGATTAACCTCCTGATCTACACATTATCAGTCAACAAAATTACTTTGTCATAAAATGTATAAGCATGTCCACCTTATACCTGTGTCTGACAGTATTTTGAATTATTGGAGTATTTATACATAAAACAAAAGTAGTTATATGTCTGTGAAGGTTCTCATTCATCCAGGTCAAGGAATATCTGTAAAAAAAAGTCAAGGCAACTGGACTTGCTTTATTTTTCTTGAAGACGTTTCACTGGACATCTGACCAGCTTTCTCAATTCAGAATTCTGAATTGAGAAAGCTGGTCGGATGTCCAGTGAAACATCTTCAAGGAAAAAAAATACAGTTGCCTTGAATTATTTGTTACAGACAAAAGTAGTTATAATGCAGACTTTTAAGATACCCAGGAAATAAATCCATACACTATAAATTAAACATTTTCCAAGTTTATTGTTACCATCATCACTACTGCATCATCGCTACTATTGTGAATGCATGATTATTTCAAATACAACATGTATGATCTATAAACAGTGCCAGATGCCGGTTATCACACTACCCTTTTAA
>NW_017306437.1:610656-634379 GCF_000935625.1 Nanorana parkeri | reverse complement strand
TTGCAGTAACATGCCACTTCCTCAGGAGAAGGCCACAGCTTTCTAAAAACATAATCAAATGGTTACAATTATCCACATGTTTTCTCACTGTATAATATAATCACAATGTGGTTATATACATGATGTACTTTCCGTGGTTACACAATGCTGCAAAAAGACTGGAACCAGAGGACAGGTATATCAGGTGAAAAAGAGGATATACAGTATATGAAGTGGAAGAGCATCAGAGGCCATGTATTTCAAAGTATATAATGCTAATAAATCAAATGTATAACAAGTATAATTTTCAAATGACCACCTCCCCGCCATATTCAATATATTCTATGATTCACAAAAGAAATAAGGGACTTACTTAAATGAAGATATTCCTTACTCTTTATTTCCCTCTCTTCTCAACAAGTTTTATATTGGGTATGATATATCCTTATACAGACTGCCCCATATCCACAGGGTAGAAGATCAATCTACCAAAATGGGTAAACCCCCCACAATTTTTTTTTTATTATAACGTGTATATGTATAGCAAGAACACCTTGAAACCTTGTTATCTACTTCAATACTTGCTTCGAAACTACATATTATTATACAGTATTTATATAGCGCCAACAGTTTGCGCAGCGCTTTAGATAGATAGATAGATAGATAGATAGATAGATAGATAGATAGATAGATTTATTTGTCACATACACAATCGTACAAGTATGATATGCAGTGAAATGCTTACACGACTGCAAAAAGAAGAAAGAAAGAATACATTTTAATAAAACTTTTACATTGCAAAATAAATATAAGTGTTAAATGTAAATATTAAAATTTAAATTTGACTAAAAATGCTAATACAATATGGAATGTAAGTGTGCAAATGCCAACAGCAGCAATACGGGGTAAAATGAATTAAAGTGATGACCAGCAGTGTATTGACCTTTCCTTGACCATTTTCTGTTAAAGTGCGGATGTGCAGTAATGTGAGAATACTTATCTAATCAGGCAGTAGATTATATGACTATATAGAGGTCTGATTAAGAGACCGTATAGCCTGAGGGAAGAAACTTCTCCTCAGTCTCTCTGTGTTGGCCTTCAGGGAGCGATAACGCTTCCCAGACCTCAACAAAGAAAAAAGTCCATTGTTGGGATGGCTGAAGTCCCTCATAATCTTCCTGGCCTTGGTCCAGCACCGCTTGCTATAGATCGAATTCAGGTCAGGGAGTTTAGTTTGGATGATTCTCTCAGCTGCTCGCACCACCCTCTGAAGAGCTCGTCTGTCCTGCACGGTGCTGTTCCCAAACCAGGTAGTGGTGTTTCCCATCAGGATGCTCTCTATGGTGCAGGAATAAAAATTTCTAAGCACCCTAGCGGGCAGTCTGAAGTCCCTTAAGCGTCTAAGATGGAAAAGACGCTGCCGAGCCTTTTTCACCACGGTGTTGATATGACAGGACCATGACAAGTCCTGCGTAATATGTACACCGAGGTATCTGAAACTATCCACTCTCTCCACTGGGCTTCCATTGATCATTGATCATACAATTCAAGACAAGATGGTAAGGAGGGCCCTGCCCGTGAGGGCTTACAATCTAAAAGGGAGGGGCAAGTGATACATGAGGAGGTAGCTGTGTGGAGATGAATTATTTGAGAAAGTGATAGCTCAGTGGTTAGGTTGAGGTGCGATAGGCTTCCCTGAAGAGATGAGTCTTAAGGGATCGCCTAAAGGCAGTCAGAGTGGGTGACAGATGGACAGGTTGGGGTAGAGAGTTTTTTAGGATGGGAGAGACTTTGTAAGTGGTTGTTAAAATGTAAAATTTTATCCTTTGGGCTATTGGAAGCCAATTATTATGAGAAATTATAATGTATACATAAGATTAAGGTAAAGGCAGTAATTCTATTATAAATCGCATACATCTTTACTCAGGCAGGAGGGATGAATTATTAGTTATGGTGTATTCAGCAGGCGCACTCTCAATGCGTTTCACAGAATATTTTTTTGCTTCTTCAGGGGACCCTCAGAGATAATCTTTCATAACACTCTAAGGCCTCATGCTCACAGCATTAAAAAGACATAATGCAAAGCATTTCAAGTTTACAGATTTGAATGCAAGTATATTGTTTTCAATGGAGCAATGCACACAGGTTCGTAAACATGCTTTGCATTTAGATCTGTACCATAAAAATAGAAACATCTGCATCTGAGGACATCTCTGTTTATGCAGTTATGCATGCAAACGCATGTACTTGTGTATGTGCGTAAATTAAGTCTAAACAGGAAAATTACATTGAGAACAGAGCAGGAGTAATGGAACAATAATTTTACTCATTTAAACACATACTTGTTTCACCTGTATAAATGCAGGCATTGTACTGATCATTGCCAGGGATTTGTTGTGTAGAAAAAAAAATGGGTATATGATCAGTACATTTATCGTCGTGTGCATCTAGCCTAAAACATAAATAGTCTTATTTTACAATAAGGGTGAGAAACAATGTTTTGACTATTTCTACTTTACATGAAAATAATATTTTGAAATAGGATGGAGATCAAATGGTACATCAATGCATGGATGCTTCGATTATAGGGGGACTTGTAAGAGACTCCTGTTTGCCATAAAAAATAGCAATTATTAGGTCACTCATAAAGATAATCTTACTAACTGGTTAGATATCTAGCTTGGAGGCAAAATGTAATTGGATTGAAGGTGAATTTATTATGATCTCTTAAATGCTACCTTTTTTCTTTCCATCTTATTACCTGGTCTCCATCTTATTTAAAGCAGAAATAGGCAAACATAGTTTCTGATCTCTGATCGAGAGAGAGATATAATTATTTTCTTTTAAATATTACAGGCAAGGGAAGATGTGATGGAATATAATTCAATATACATTAGCTAACTAAGCGTGAGATTGTAGTTAATCACAGGAGCGAGCTTGGAGCGGTGGCTACTTTACAACACACACCGGGACCATGGGGAACAAAAGTAGCCAGCCTCCAGAAGGAAGGACAGTGTCAGCACCAATTCAGAGATGATTGGGGGCTGTACAGCCGAGTGATACACAAATAGGCTACATTCTGGTTAATAGTAAAGGTACCTGAATGCATTATTTTTATTTAACTCCTGAATTTAGTGACACTTTAACTTCCACACAGACTCTGTGAAACCATTTATTTGAATGTCTTTTAGGATGGTAAAAATATTATTACACATATTTTTCAGGAAATGATTGTGAAATTTAAAAGGAAGCAGTTTGGTACCATGAAAGTTCGGCAGGTTGGTCTGGTTGACGGTCAAGTTCTCACATTGCAATCCTTTGAGCCAGCACAGTAAAAAAAAAAAAAAGGCAGATATCTGTTTTAATGTATGGCCCTGAAGTAAAATAAGTTCTCAAAACTAAAGTTGGCTACACTCTGCAAATTTTAGCTGCTGTCAGAATACAATGCAGACAGCGGAGGATTCCTCCATCCATGCTGTTCAGTGTGGACGGAGAAATCTGTTATATTTTCTTTGTTCAGCCCACAGGTTGAAGGAAGAATATTTAACAGTATATACCGTATTTAAGAGTGGAGTTCCCATACTAAAAGTTGTTAGTTAATAACTGTCTGTTAAATAGACACCATGATATATACTAGGGATGCTCCGATACCACTTTAAGACCGAGTACCGATACTTTTTTTTTTTTCAAGTATTCGCCGATACCAATTAACGATACTTTTTCTTAAAGGGACAGGTCACATTTTTTCTAAAGCAATACAAAATCATGATTTTAGGTCAGTTTCTTAATATTATGAAGAACATGAAATGAATATTTATCATGCCATTGCTCACTAAGGCTTGTATCCCCATAGTGGGGAAAATAGATGAGCACATGTCCAGACCCCAAACACAGTGTATAGTGTGGCACAGCTATATCCAATTCTGTATAACTGTCTTTATATTATACGTGTCTTCATCTTTTTCCCCCACCAGGGGGATACAAGCCTTAGTTAGCAATGACATGATCTAAATATTCAGTTGATCTCATTATTCAATGTCTTTTTTTTTAATATTATAACATTTATATAATAAAAAAAGACATTGAATAATGAAATTAATATTTAGATCATGCCATTGCTAACTAAGGCTTGTATCCCCATGCAGTACTATCCTGTTGTGTCGTCTTCTCCGTCTGCTTCAGCCACTCCGTGTCACAGCCTAGTCATCTGCTCCATTCTGACCTCTTCTCCCGCAGATTAGCCGATTGGATGATGACAGGCTTCCTCACCAGTCACTTCTTTAATAAAGATTTTCCAAAACAAGTATAAACCACAAACACGATGACAAGTCAGTTGCATCGTCATTCCATTGGCGTAATCAAACATGGTGTAAAGGTACAAAGTCATGATTGATATTGAATATTCCAGTCCAGTGTAGTCAAACTATTAGACCCTTATCAAGCCCTCAAAATGCATAATTTTATTCATAATTGGCTGCGCAGGCGGCCAGGGAGGAAATCTCGAGTAACTTCCAGCACCTGGAAATATAAACTCATGCAGCAATCAAACAAAAGCATAGGGTATCTTTCTTAATACTTTTATAGAAGCCCAGTAGAAGGGACAACAATGCAATTTCAGTTGACAACTTGAGGGACGTAGATTGCATAGCACAATAGGCCTCCATAAACTTTTTCTCACAACTTCTTCACGCATGTAGGTAAGTTCCTTCTTGCTGTAAACTTCTCCAACACCTGTCAGAAGTGGACGGGAACATACGGTGAAGTTTATCAGGACACCAATACCACCAGGATAGAACTTTATAGTTTTTTTCCTGGAAGTGGGTGGAAATGGAAGGACAATGAGTCAGTGAGAACACCATCTCCTAGACCTCCCCTAGACAACAAGCAACCCAAATCCCTCACCCAAGTGTGTATGAAAGGTGCCAATCCAGAGCATATCCCCTCTCTCAAGAGACCATATAGAACCAAAAGGGTATGAGCAAACGGAGTCAGAAGTCTAGATATTTATTCTTTGGGCAACAAGCAATGAAGAAAATCAGTTTGCTGAATCACCTCATACCAAGCCCTCATTGTTCTCCCTGCTGTGAAGCTAATGACTGAAGCACCAAAGAGCAGCTTGGTTAAAGAACAAGGCACACCTGAACATAAGGCCAGCAATCCAGGGAAAGAAATCTAGGAGTGGCATTGCGAGGAGGAAACAGAGGGTTCTTAAATAAATGGGTTAGAGGACTGGAGGAAAGAGCACCCAATCTAAGCAAGAATTCCCAGCGCGATAACGCTGGAGCAGTCATGAAGGACAGGGTCAGGAAGGGGGACGATCACATGTTAGGAGTCAGGGCAAGGACTGAAGAGGAGTATGGGAAATGTCACTCTCCAGGGACACCACCATCTTGGAGGTGAGAGCATTATACCAATCCACTAATCTTGTGAGAAGAGCAGCCTTATAAAAGGAAAAGTCAGGGAGGCCACATTAGCATCTGAACGTTAACATTAAGTAGAATCTCGGCCCCAAATCAACTGGTCACCGCCAGCCCCAGAGTGGGTCTACATATCCATTTTAAGGACATTAACCCTGCCATTCTCCATTGTAATTTTTTACTCCTACTGAGGTTGGGGCATTTATTACTTCTACTGACCATCAACTAAAGGAATCTTTTAACTCCCACTGATGGTATTTCTTTACTCAAATTGACTACTGGCGCTGGGGCATGTTTTCTCCCACTAACTGCTGACATACAGGCATTTCTTACTGCTGCTAAGCTCTAACACTGGGGTACATTTTTCTCCCATTGGCCACTGACACTGGGGCAACTTTTACTCATGCTGAAGACTAATGCAGGGGCATTTAATAATCCTACTGACCGTCGCCATAAGGACATTTTCTTACTTCATCAGACAGCAAGGATTTTTTTAATCCCACTGATGCAGGGACATTTTTACTGCCATTGACCCTCGACACCAGGGCATTTTTTTTTTACTCCTATTGACGAATGGCTGGCCACTAGACCGTGTCACGGACAGTGAACTGGCTCTTTGTTTATAAAAGTTTGGGCACCCCTACCTTTAAAGTATCCAGTGCAGTGATACAAAACTTTTAAATTACAGTATGAATAACAAAATAAATAAAAAGGGCCAGGCAGACAACAGAAGTAGAATAAGCTAGGTAATTTTCTTAGATAATTCCACCTCTACATAAACACATTTCAGCCTTAAATGTAACGTTACACATGAAAACATTTCATGTAATTATAACTTCACCCACTCTTCTTCCTTAAATACATACATTAAAAGAAAAATACAGATACCTTTTCTGCAGGCCCCAGTGCACAACACTTCTCGTATCAGACATATTGAGGAATTCCCGAGCATATGTCACCTGCCCTTTTGGAGTAGAGAACCAGAGTTTAGGCATAGTCTGCTGCATGTTCTCCTAGTACCAGCTTCTAACTCTCTCATTTTGCCTCTCTCTCAGCACCCAGAGTTCTCTCCAAGGTGCTGCATTCCCAGGGAATGCCTGTGTGGGCTACTTAGATGGTTTTCTTGAACAGTTGTCATGGGCCTTTTAGTGTTGAATCAGTTTTTATTAGCATTTTCTTAAACAAGTTTCATAACATTCAGTAGCAAAATTCAAGAAGGACCAAAAAACAACAACAATATCCTGACATCAGGAGGCATGATAAAGCTAAGGCATTTCTTGGTTACTCACACAACAATGTAGAAAGGGTCCTCATCACTATGGACATATTCACAAAACGTATGGTGGGACTCTAGCCGGCTTAGTCAGGTGTTGTAGCTCGTGTTTACACCGCTTAATACCTTCTCCTAACTAAAATTTCAATCATCCTTCATGGGCCTTTTAGAAGAATATCTTCCCAGTCTTGAAGCTGCTTCCTTGTCCGCTTTACAGAATTGAGGTTAAGGACATTCATGTGTTCCTCATAGGCCTGGATTGACCCAGGAGAGCGATATGTCAACCTGGTTGGGGTTGCATGCAGACACACCTTGAGCTCTGCCAGACTGCCCAGAGCAGCTGACTCAGTGACCCCTCTGCCATCCTGTTCCTCAGTCACTGGTTTTAACAGCAAGACTGTTGAAGCCAAGGTTCCGAGACGGTTAAATCCATTATTCCTATAATGCTGAAACCATACAAGTCCACTTCCCGCAAGGTATACCATTGGGCTTAGGTGTATTTTTGGTTGTGTGAGCCCATGGACTTTCACTCCAGGAGTTCCTCTGTGTTACGGATCTTGTTTTCTGTATTGGGTAAGGGGCTGGTCCCTTGTACCATCAAGGGTCAGATCTTTCCCTTAGCCATTCTGCTTCCCCACTACCATCTTACTCTCTTATCAACACTTTTGTTCAGGGGTTTGCTCATGTGGACCCCCCTGTCAAATTGCCTCTCCTCCTCTGGGATATACATTTTTTCTCATTAGTTACACCAAAGCCTAGGAATAAAGCAGTGCTCCTCCACTGATTTTGCAGGGAAAAACAGCCAGGTGCTCGCCGTGATAAATGTCTCCTCGCTCCAACCAAACAGGCATATAGTGAAGGAAGAATCCAGCTGCACTCTGTTTCACGCTGAATCCAGTTTGTTGAAAATTCATCAGTGACACCGAGTCCGGCCTGAGGTTCGCCCCCTCTGATTTATCTTACCTATCTATCAGCACCCAATACCCAGCTTATGTAGGTTAACCCCCTCAGCACTCAGTACCCTATGTATGTGCTTTAACCTCTTCATCATCTATCCTTCAACTTGTGTGCATTAATCCCTCAGCTGCCAGTACCCAGCACCAGTGCATCACTTGCCCCTCAGCAGCCATCCCTAGCACATATGTAATTATCCTTCTGCACTGAGTACATATGGATTAACTCCTCAGCACCCAGTCTGCAGCTCAGTTGGAATAATCCCTCGAGTTTACTCAATGCATTTTGGCAGGTGAAGAGCTTGGCGCTTATGCTGATACTTTATATTTAGTCAGTTTTATAAATGGGTGCTTAAATTCATTATGAGGAGCACGTCCTCTTCCCTGACATTTATCCGAATGGCTATGATTATAAACCTTAATGATTTTTTTTACTCATTATGATCAGTAACCCCATTTCTGAACCCAAAGATAAACTGTTCTGCTAATCGTTATACCCTGTCACTCCTCTCCTCCAAATATTTTCCCCAGCATACCCAACACACTCCTCTCCTTCACATATTTTCCCCAGCATACACAACACCAATTTTTTCCAACTAGAAAATCAATTTAAAAAAAAGAAGTTTGACAAAGGGTGCCCAAACCAGAGTATGCAACTGCAATTGGATAGAATGGGGATGGGTTTGAACCCTTGCCAGGTTTCAGTTGACATCAGTGTCCCTAAGGGGGAGATTTCCCCTCACTTCTTTTCAGGAAAGAAAGTTGCATCAGGGACATAGATTAAAACAAAAACACCTTTTTAGTATGGTGGGGGTGGGTTAGGACTTCTTATATTGTTGTTATTGTTGTCTGTGCCTTCCTTTCCTGATAATGTTGTTATGGCTGTCTGTGCCTTCCTGTCCAGATCACTGTCAAGCCCTCCATTTCTTGAATGGTCATCACAAGGACAGGACGTGTGGGAAAATCTCCCCAGTAGGATCACAGACAGAAATAAAAAGCTAGAAAGGAATTCTAACTTCTTCTCACTACAGCCAAAACTATAGGAAAAATTGCAAATGTGTCACGTTTCAGTGAACCAACGCATTAATGTCATAAAAAAGTACATTCTTAAAAGGTTCAAAATGTCTTGTTTTGTTTGATTCTTTTTTAGGATTTTGTATTAAGAATGGATTCTATGGAATATGGTCGTCCTTCTCCATCATATGCTCCTACTTCTCCATCGTATGCTCCTACTTCTCCATCGTATGTAAGTACTCGTTGTGGAATAATGACCTAGTGATTTATTTTCTGCCTCAATAGGTTATATTGAAAACATGCTATACAAGCTTCCTGAAATTAGGCTTGTGGGCTAGATACACCCCACTCCTGTTTTCTTTCTGCCCCGTGGCTGAATTAATGAGTTGCAGGATAGCTGCAGTGACAGTAAAGCTGTACACTGCTCAAATTTCGTCAGAGCTCTGATGTCCTGTTGGCACCACTGCATTCAATAAAAGATCAATTTTTCAATTGAGTTTTGTTGAAGTAGTCAGGCCAAAAACTGTCAGTCGAACAGTGACTGCAACCAATCAGCTGCAGTCACTGTTTAAGTTTTCTGACAGCCACGGGCACCAGCTGTCAGAATATAATAGCAGGGAAGAATTTTTTTCTCCAGTGTATGGCCAGGTTAAGCTTTATTATCACCACTGCTGTCCTGCAACTCATTTATTCATACAGAGGCTGGATAAAAACGGTAATGTACCGTTAACTGCTACAACCCACGGTGCTCACTGGCAGTACACTACTCGTAAATTCAGTGTCAGACTGTGAAATTACTCCATTGGAGATTTCTGTTCTCCAACTCTGCAATTGATTAGTGACTACAAGTGTGGTGCAGGTGCCAGTGAAAGTTTTCATGTGCTAGTTACATATAAAACAAGGCAACCTGCACATGTAAAACAGAGCAACCTGCACATATTAAACGATAATCAGAGCAACATGTACATGTCCCACGCAAGGAGCATTGTTCATTCACAAAAACACAAGTCCACAACAGCAAGTCACATACTGCACTAGTCTACCTCAGACTAGATTAGTAGCTGGTGTGTGTTTTTGTGGGCTTGTGTTTTTGTGAATGAACAGCGTTCCTCTGCATCCGCTGTCATTCACAAGAAAACAAGCCAACAGCTTGATAGTCTATCTCCTTTGAAATAGCAGCAGGGTCGGGACAAGCTAGTGTTTTAAGTACATGCTAAGGTGCCCATACACCTTAAAATTATCTGGCTTTTCGTCTGCAATCGAATTTTCGTCCAAAAATCTGCCAGCTAATGGGAAGTGCAGAACTGCAATTAGTGTCCAACTGGCAGATTTTCATCTTTGAAGCAGGCTTGAAAATTTTTCTCTAGTTGGAGGAAAATCGAAGTGTAAGAAGCGTCTTTGTACAGCTAACATCTCAAGATCAAAAAAACTGCCCATGACCAAACAATAATCTGTTCTTTCAATCGTCAAAAATCAGCCAGTTAGTGGTGTTGGCGAACGTAAATTGTGAACTACATTGATCTGTACGTGATAGGCTGTTTGAACAAAAATTGAATGAGTGTGAGATGTCTGGACAAAAAATGTTGTACAATGGTTGTAAGGTGTATGGCCAGCTTAAGGGAGCAGAGGAGGCACAGACAGGGCTGCAAGCATAAATGGAGGGCTGCAGAATGAAGGTGAGGCGGGGCTTCATTGCTGCCTGTACCTCCCCTCTATGGATGTGCAAAATTTGGGCTTCAGTCTGGTGAGGAGCTACAGTGAACACTGAAAGTAATAAAAATTTCATTTTATTTTCTAACCACTGCTCAGATTGGAATGGTGAAGTGCTTAATGTAAGAGTAAGACTACTATATTTTCTGCATTTTATCATCAATTATTGATGCAAAGTGTTAAATAAGAATTAATTGACCTACTTGCATATTTGCACATGCCAAATGTTTTATTTTTTCCTCAGGTTAATAGAAGTAAACTGCAAATGACACAATCCATACCAATATGGCAGCAAGCTGAGAGGTATATGCGGCAAGCTGAGAGGTATATGCATCTGTTATGGTCAACATTCTTTGGTTCAGAAGATTACGGTCTTTCTGTAAAAGTATTTATAGGCATTATATCGCTGGTGCCCACCAAATGGCCTGCAGGTCTGGGGCACAATGGAACTTGATATCGTTTTTATGTTCTCGGAAGGCTCTCTACTACAAATAGCGGAGCATTTGAATTTGTAAGCCTGCACAGCGTGTCAGGAATCATGAAGGAAGACTAGTATTGTGTTTATTTCCATTTTACCCATTCTGGGTCTAGACACGTATGACCGCTGGCAGATTCCCTTGACCTCGTTCTTCTAATTAACAGTTCTAGGTTTGCTGATGCAGAGTAGACAAATTGTCCCTTCCAGCCTCAGTGTGTCTTGTGTGGCTGTGATATCTGAGGTGGGAGCAGGATACCGCTCAAGACAGTTGGCCGAGGGGGGCAGAAAATATTAATCCAGCCTGAGAATACTGAAATAAATATTTACTTTTACAGTTTAAAAAAACAAAATAAAAAATAGAATTGACCGGAAACCGTTATAGTTTCTCTTTAAACTCTGCCTAAGCACCAGATATATTTTTCAAGTTAAATGCACATTTGCTAATTAGTGTGTAAATGCAACATTTCCAGATATGTATTACCCCTCTCAGAGACCACAGTCCTCCTCATCAAAAAACAGACAACACTGCTACCTTGGATGCACACGTGTATTACATGAGCTTGCATATCTGTGCTGCTAATATGTTTAAATAAAATAATTTTTGGGCAGTAAGATCATGCATGCATATCCAACCACAGACCTTTATGTGTAGTCAGTGTAAGACTTATTGGCTAGTTTGACAACCTCAACTCTTGTTTTATTCACAGTGCACAAAGAGATCCTGTGACGGCGGCAGCAGTGATACAGTTGGCCCCCCCTCCACCATGTCCCCCAGTATCGTGTGGCCCTCCATCATTTCCCCCTCTTCTGTTTGCACCGTGTCCCCCTCCGCCGGGTGGCATTCCACCATGCCCTCCGCCGGGTGGCATTCCACCATGCCACCCTCAGTCGTCTTTAGATTTAGCACCTTGTGGGGTCTTTTTGCAAATGGTAAGTTTTTATCTGTGTGCGCACTGCAACTCAGTGTTTTCTATGGACTGTGTATTTAGTTGTGTATACATTTTGTAACGCTGGTTTGACTGTTTTCATACATGCACATGTCACACTATCAGATTATCCTAGAGGCCAACTTGTTACCAGAGAAGGATACTCATTATCACACACACTTTCCAGTTTGTTAAATCATCTCTGGGTGAGAAGTTTCTGTGAAGAAAAGTGAGCAAATATGTCGGCATACTGGCACTGCATACAAGCATCATGCAAATCAGAATGCAAGAGATTACTGTACGGGCGCAGGTAGTACAGTGACGTGATAAGGATGTTTCATCAGTAGTCTCGCTAAAGCTGTATTAAGGTGCCCATACACTGTACGATTCTCGTACGAGAATCGCGGGAAATCCCGCGATCGTACGAGAATCGTACAGTGTATGGAAGGCGTGCGACCGTTTCTACTGTATGGTCGCACGTCTTCCATCGAACAAGCAGGCTGGAAAACCCACCGTGAATCGTACGATTCTCGGCGAGTGAGTGGCCTGCTTGTTCGACAACTGACGAACGGGCCGTGCTGTGCTTGCAAGCCCGCCCCTCATTGCAGTCATCGGAAGCCCGCCCCTCAAGGGGGCGGGCTTGCGATGATCGCAAGTACGACCTGCCTGTCCAAGATGGGCAGATCGTACGTTTTTTTAAGTACTTTACAACCATCGCAAGACTAAGGTCTTGCGATGGTTGTAAAGTGTATGGCCACCTTTACTCAATGAGCTTCCCTTTGTTGATTGCAACACTGAATTTACCTCCAGCTGTCCTCAATCAGTATATTTTATCCAGGATCCAGCTCAGCAATCAGGCTGTGAGGAAGCCAATGTTACTTCTGATGCCCCCCTTCCTTTCACAGTAGCAGTTCTGTTAAGTTGGCCATACACTGTACAACCATCACAAGACTTTAGTCTTGCGATGGTTGTAAAGTGATTAAAAAAATGTACGATCTGACCATCTTGGACAGGCAGATCGTACTCTCGATCATCGCAAGCCCGCCCCCCTGAGGGGCGGGCTTCCGATGACCGCAATGCTGAACGGTCAGTGTGCGCGTGCGCACACCGCCCCGTTCGGCATTTGTCTTTCGAGCACCGTTCAAACCAGCCGAAAATCGTACGATTCTCGGCTGGTTTTCTAGCATGCTCCTTAGACAAAAGACGTGCGACCGTATAGTAGAAACGGTCGCACGTCTTCGTTCACACTGCTCGATTCTCGTACGATTGAGGGATTTCCCGCGATTCTCGTATGAGAATCGAGCAGTGTATGGGCACCTTTAGAATTTGAACTGCCACCCAGTGATCCAATGTCATTTATAGGTAGGATTCAGGCAGCCAGGCTGCGCAGCATTTTGCATTCCAATGGTACCAGCACAATGACGCTGTGAGGCCAGACCATCTGCATGATGCTGTGTGGCCTGGCTACATGCATCCTACAATGTTGTTGCAGGATATCCTTTTGTTTATACTCAGAAATGCAATAAAATTGAGCATGGTTTATACAATGCTGGCTCTGATGGCACGTAATATTCCAGCACCCCTCTCATTGGACCTGAAGATGTATTGCAAAACAAGCAGTAACCAAGATGAAATGTAAGTGGTGCACCCAAGAGTGACAATAACAAACATCAAAGAGAAGCCACTTGCTAAAGAACAGGCGTCAACAAGATAGCCACTGAAAGTAGGGAAGGGGCAACAGAGATTAATCCGAGATTAACAAATTGTGCCAAATTTAACTCTGGCAACAAACATAGAGATTATACCCAAAAACAATTCCAGAGGACTGGAAGCCTTGGACTGGTCCCCAAATGTCACCCAATCCACAGAGGCTCACAGCAAGGCTACATGAGTAACAAAAAGAGGGCCGGGTAAGATAGGTACACAAACATATACAGTATCTCACAGAATTGAGTACACCCCTCACATTTTTGTAAATATTTTATTATATCATTTCATGTGACGACGCTGAAGAAATGACACTTTGCTACAATGTAAAGTAGTGAGTGTACTGCTTGTATATCAGTGTACATTTGCTGTCCCCTCAAAATAACAACACACAGCCATTAATGTCTAAACCGCTGGCAACAAAAGTGAGTACACCCCTAAGTGAAAATTTCCAAATTGGGCCTAATTAGCCATTTTCCCTCCCCGGTGTCATGTGACTCGTTAGTGTTACAAGGTCTCCAGTGTGAATGGGGAGCAGGTGTGTTACATTTGGTGTTATTGCTCTCACTCTCTCATACTGGTCACTGGAAGTTCAGCATGCCACCTCATGGCAAAGAACTCTCTTAGGATCTGAAAAAAAGAATTTTTGCTCTACATAAAGATGGCCTAGGCTATAAGAAGATTGCCAAGACCCTGAAACTGAGCTGCAGCACGGTGGCCAGGAACATACAGAGGTTTAACAGGACAGGTTCCACTCAGAACAGGCCTCACCATGATCGACCAAAGAAGTTGAGTGCACGTGCTCAGCGTCATATCCAGAGGTTGTCTTTGGGAAATAGACGTATGAGTGCTGCCAGCATTGCTGCAGAGGTTGAAGGGGTGGGGGGGTCAGCCTGTCCCTGCTCAGACCATACGCCACACACTGCATCAAATTGGTCTACGTGGCTGTCGTCCCAGAAGGAAGCCTCTTCTAAAGATGATGCACAAGAAAGCCCGCAAACAGTTTGCTGAAGACAAGCAGACTAAGGACATGGATTACTGGAACCATGTCCTGTGGTCTGATGAGACCAAGATAAACTTATTTGTTTCAGATGGTGTCAAGTGTGTGTGGCGGCAACAAGGTGAGGAGTACAAAGACAAGTGTGTCTTGCCTACAGTCAAGCATGGTGGTGGGAGTGTCATGGTCTGAGGCTGCATGAGTGCTGCCGGCACTGGGGAGCTACAGTTCATTGAGGGAACCATGAATGCCAACATGTACTGTGACATACTGAAGCAGAGCATGATCCCCTCCCTTCGGAGACTGGGCCGCAGAGCAGTATTCCAACATGATAACAACCCCAAATGCACCTCCAAGACGACCACTGCCTTGCTAAAGAAGCTGAGGGTAAAGGTAATGGACTGGCCAAGCATGTCTCCAGACCTAAAGCCTATTAAGCATCTGTGGGGCATCCTCAAATGGAAGGCTAGTCTCTAACATCCACTAGCTACATGATGTCGTCATGAAGGAGTGGAAGAGGACTCCAGTGGCAACCTGTGAAGCTCTGGTGAACGCCATGCCCAAGAGGGTTAAGGCAGTGCTGGAAAATAATGGTGGCCACACAAAATATTGACACTTTGGGCCCAATTTGGACATTTTCACTTAGGGGGTGTACTCACTTTTGTTGCCAGCGGTTTAGACATTAATGGCTGTGTGTTGTTATTTGGAGGGGACAGCTGATATACAAGCTGTACACTCACTACTTTACTTTATAAAGTGTCATTTCATCTGTGTTGTCACATGAAATGATATAATAAAATATTTACAAAAATGTGAGGGGTGTATTCACTTCTGTGAGATACTGTATATGTTTGTGTACCTATCTTACCCGGCCCTCTTTTTGTTACTCACGTAGCCTTGCTGTGAGCCTCTGTTGTGCCTCTGCTGTGAGCCTAAGCGGGTTTTCCAGCCTGCTTGTTCGACGGAAGATGTGCAACCGTACAGTAGAAATGGTTGCACGCTTTCCATACACTTTGCTACTATCGTACTATCGCGGGATTTCCCGCGATTCTCGTACGATAATCATGCAGTGTATGGGCACCTTTTAAGGTGCCCTTACACTTTACAACCCTCGCAAGACTTTTGTCTTGGACAGGCAGATCGTACTTGCGATCATCGCAAGCCCACCCCCTGAGGGGGCAGGCTTCCGATGACCGAAATGCTGAACGGGAAGTGTGCGCATGCGCACACCGGCCTGTTCGGCAGTAATCTTTCGATCATCCTAAAAACCAGCCGAAAATTGTACGATTCTCGGCTGGTTTTCCAACATGCTCGAAACACAAAAGTCGTGTGACCATACAGTAGAAACGGTCGCACGCCTTCCATACACTGCACGGTTATCGTACGATCGCGGGATTTCCCGCGATTCTCGTATGAGAATCGTGCAGTGTATGGGCACCTTTTATGTGTATGGCCAGCTTAAGAAAAAATATCAGTCCAACCACACCACCAAAAAAGAGGCACGAATGTTAACCCCTTCGTGACGGGAGACGTACAGTGTATGTCCCGGCACTTTGTGCCTATATGACTGGCCACGTACACTGTACGTGACGAGTTATATCCGGCATTGTAATGCTGGTAACAGCTGAGTCTCAGCAGTTACCAGTCATTAATGAATGCCTCAGTATTGAGGCATTCATTAATGAATATCGAGGAATCAGCTTCACCTGAGAATCAAAAGCATGTCAGCTGGCTGCTGTAGGGGCTAAGCCAAAACAGTACTTTTCATTAGGAAGCAGCCACAACCTAAGTAAAAAAGCCTGTCTTCTGTCAGCATGATGGTAGCAGTGGTCTATCTGCAGTTGTGCAACCTTACCCTATGAGTTGGAGCTAGAGTTTTTCTGATTGCAGTTATAGTATGAAATATAAGAAGGGGGTGTCAGACCTCTGTAGAGAGACCACTGTTTCCACACAGAAATCAAAAGGACACTAGATGTTGCAATGGGTTGAATGACAGCCAGCATCTTGAAAACCATTTAATTTCCCGGTTGTCATATACACCTACCAAGCAGGTACATCATCACGCTGGCCTGGGATTAGAATACTACTGTAAACTGAATGGTGCTCACACATCATTACATGTGTGCTGATCTGTGCAGATCAGCATAAAAAAAGCATATTATATACCTGTGTTATGCCGTAGTTAATAATACATTTTTATTTTCATATGTAGAATAAACGTAAAGGCGGTAGGAGGATGAAAAAAACAATTATATCTAGGAAAATGGTGAGCATGATCTGTCTTAACTTGGCTTTTAAGTACAGGAAACTCTCTGTTATCTGGTATTCAGCAAACCAGAACTCCCATCTAACCGGCAAAAACCGGCGTGAGCTCTGTGGATGGCTTGGACCAATGGCAAAGCGCCATTGGTCCAAGCTGTCCAATCAAAAAAAGAAAAAAAACAAACACTGAGGCTCCTCCCTTCCGCACACTAGGTTGGAGGGGGGACTTAGGCAGACAGGGCGGGGCTTCGTCGGGCGGGGCTTCATCGGACTGCACGGTGTGCTGGGGGTGAGGCTGGGGAATGCCTCATCCGGAACCCAAGGTATCGCAGGTCACTGGATCGCAGATGTCTCTGCATATAAGTAAACTAGGGCTGGTAATGATTAAAATTTTCCTGTTCGATTAATCGAAATTTTTTTTAATCGACTAATTTTGATTAATTATAACGCACATACAGAGGGGGGTCTCGCCAGAGCTTTGAGGGGGCCTCACCAGGGTAGCAGGGCTCTGTGGGGTCTAACCAGCCTTGTTAGAACAACAAGAGGGCGCAAAACTAGGTCAGCTGACTGCCTGGGCCGAACATATCAGGGAAGGTGACAGGAACAATAAATATATATGTATAATGTACTTACTTATGCAAGTCTGGGAACCAGATGTGAACCGGCCTGTAAGGAGGATCAGGATGTCCAGAATGTATGTTGAATGGCGGCAGCCTCAGGCAATATATCAGCCGCCATTCAACATACATTCTGGACATCCTGATCCTCCTCACAGGCCGGTTCACATCTGGTTCCCAGACCCACATAAGTAAGTACATTATACATATATATTTATTGTTCCTGTCACCTTCCCTGATATGTTCGGTCCAGGCAGTCAGCTGACCTAGTTTTGCGCCTTCTTGTTTCTCTCTTTGGTTTTCACATCCGATGCACTCATGAACCAGGAGACTTCCCCCAACCCCCAAGTAGCAGAACACCAGTGCCTGCGACCCTGGGATATAAGAATGAAGGCATGCTGGGACTTGCAGTTCAACTACAACCAGCATGCCTTCATTGGCCCTGTACACCTCTCCACATCACCCAGGGAACTACATGTCCCAGCATGCCCTTATGGTCTTTGTACACCGCCCCCCACATAAATCACCCAGGGAACTACAAGTTCCAGCATGCAAGCCCCCTGCAGTAGTTCCCTGCGTGATATGTGAGAGTTGTACAGGAGCAGTGAGTGCATGCTGGGACTTGTAGTTCCCTGTATGATACAAGGCTATTTTAATTACTTTCCTCATGAAAATACAATGCCATTATAGTACAGTAACTTTTGAACTCAACTATATTCTATTCAATGTTTCTATAATGACATTGTATTACTAGTACTTTCATGAGGACAGTAATTAAAATAGCCTTCTATCATACAGGGAACTACAAGTCGCAGCTGAACTGCCGACTTGTAGTTTCCTAGTAGTACAATGACATTATAGAACATGGAATAGAATATAGTCAGTTTCAGCCATATTCTATTCCATGTTCTATAGCTTGAGCAGGGTGCTGTAAAAAAACATACCAGCGTGGGGGGACAGCGGCCGGGAACATCGAGGCGGGTCTCTGTATCAGGTGGCTGCTGCTGGGTCCTCGCAGCTGAGGTAACGAAGGGAAGTGGGAGGAGTCCGGTGACGTCACGTACATCGACATCAACGGACTCCTCCCTCCTTCCCTTCGTTACCAATCACGGACAACTACATCACCCAACTCCTCCCCCCTTCCCTTCGTTAGCCGACAGAGCCACTCGGGGAGGGGGGGAGGAGTCCGGTGACGTCGATGTCCGTGACGTCACCGGATCTACGACGGAAGCCGGCGGAGAGGTGAGTACTTTGATCGATCAAAATAATTTTGATCGATCAAAGAAATTAACGATTAATCGACGGATTAATCGTTCATTTCCGCACCCCTAAAGTAAACAGTAGTAAAGAATCACCAGCACACCAATGGGTAGTGTGTGAACACTCTTCTTTTAATCCCGCATAATGTCACATCTCCAAGCGCAACTTTTCGGGCTGCGCAGGGTCCCCTTCATCAGGCTTAACATGACAATTTGGCTTAAAACCTCTTCCTTAATCGATGGCTTAAAATCGAAGTTAAAAGTGCAATAAACCAGTGCAAACAGCCAAAAACAGCCTATCCCACCCCTTCCGACGTTATGATTCGCCAGCTAAAAGGATTTAAAAAACAAGAACAATGTAAACAAATGATGTATAATATGCTCCTACTGTCTGTCAGCTAATTAATTGTCATCATAATCAGTCGCTGGTAACAGAGCCGTAGCTAGCTCCTTTTGCGCCCAAGGCCAAAACTGAAAATTGTGCCCCCTCCCCCCCCAACAGGCAAGTGACATTAACTAATGCTGCGCACGCACTGCATCACATGACATCATGCATCCCACCTCCAGGATGGCGGCACGCATGCACGGAACGCGCTGGTGGCCGAATCCAAAATGGCATAAAAATGTGTTTAATTTGACAAAACTAATGAAAACGTTTTTAGTTTCCGTGCATTTCGTCCAAAACAAATTTTTAGTCTTTGTACATGTCTAATAATATGTGTGGGGGTTTTTTTTGGGGGGGGGGGGGATGAATGAATGGAAAGCACTCAGTACAGAAGCTGCCCATTCATTCAGAAACTGGGGATAGTAAAATATTTACTATTAACCAGTTTGAATAAGGAAGAGCCTTTATAGCGAGTGCTTCTCCCCATTCAGAAATTAATGAATTATTGAACAGGAAGTGATGTAACACTTCCTGTTCATTCAGAAAAGGGGACACATAGTACTATGTGTCCTCAGTTGTTTACAAACATTGGAGTGATCAGCTGATATTTACTGATCCTCCGCTTTCCATCACAGAGCTCCACAGGAGAATTGGAGCGCTGATGCCTGTGGGGGTGCGGAGGAGGGAGCGCTGTCACTTTAGGATGGCCGAGCGGTGAGGAGAGAGAGAGAGAGAGAGCTGCTGGCTGTTAGATCCTGGCCTAGCGGCTCTCTCATTACTCACCGCTGATATTTACTGATCCTCCGCTTTCCATCACAGAGCTCCACAGGAGAATTGGAGCGCTGATGCCTGTGGGGGTGCGGAGGAGGGAGCGCTGTCACTTTAGGATGGCCGAGCGGTGAGGAGAGAGAGAGAGAGAGAGCTGCTGGCTGTTAGATCCTGGCCTAGCGGCTCTCTCATTACTCACCGCTCCGCCATCCTGGATGACAGCTCCCCCCCCCCGCGCAGCGCTCCATTTATCCTTGGATCCCCGTTGCCTCTGCCCATACAGGCGGGGGGAGGGCAGCGGGGATCCGAGAAGCTGCAGGCTGTGCCACCCCTCTACTCCCTGCCACCCCGAGGCCTGGCGCCCCTGTTTGCAATAGCGCCCTGTGCTCGCAATGGCAACAGGGGAGAGGGGGCATAGCTGCGAGGGGGGCGAGGCCTGACACGCCTCACACTTCCTACAGCCCTGGCTGGTAATAAAAACATACCTCATGCTCTGTCCACTCCACAAAGTGGCAAAAGAAGAACTAAAAAGGTTGCGCCACATACGCAGTGATCATCTGTCAAAGCTGCCGGCTCCATGGAGACTGGGATCCTTGTCAGTAGCAGGGGCGCTCTGTGGAGAATAGGAGAGGCGTGCAACATTTGTTGTGAGCAGGCGCACTAGCTTCAGGATTGGAGCAGACACGCCTTTTATTCCCAGCGATTGATTATGATGACAATTAATGAGCTGACAGACAGTAGGAGCATATTATACATCATTTGTTTATATTGTTCTGCTTTTCAAATCCTTTTAGTTGGCGGGAATGTGACGTCATCATGACTTCACAAGGGGTGGGATAGGCTGTTTCCACTGATTTCTTGCACTTTTAACTTTGGTATATAAGGTGGCGGTTTTAAGCAATAATTGTCAAGCCTGATAAAGGGGACCCTGCGCAGCCCCGAAATGTTGCGCTTGGGGACGTGACATTATGCGTGGACTATCTTGGGAATGAGTGTCTGAACGATCTCTGAAAAATGCTGTTACCCCGAAAATGGGTGTCTGATCGATCGTTTGTGAAAGTTCTGCATTATCCTGTGAACAAGGGCTACCAAGTGATCACTCCCAGAACTGCAATGTATTGCTATTGGTTTAGAGTACAATATACTGTTATTGTATGGTGTAGTACAGGGTATAGCATTCGTTAAACCAATTTGTAATAGTAACCCTCAAGCAACCAGAAACTACATTTACCCAGAATCTACCAATCCCCGTGGATGCCGGATAACGGGGAGTTTACTGTAAATTTTTCTGGTTAGAAACTGCTGTATGCAAGCCAGTATTAACATTTTATCTGTATAGAAAAGTGTGTTTGTCTTTGTTCAGAATATGTATACATTATATACTACTACAGCTTCACTTTATGTCAGTTGATCATTCATCTATCAGTATTGTTTAATATTTGCAGTGCTGAAGTATTTTGCAGCACTGTAAAGAGTACAACGAGCCATTGAATTCATTATCTTCATATGCTATAATGGTGCAGGAGTCACAAATTAAACAATAAAGTACCCGTACTTGCCCAAATGCTCCGATGCCTAGCACGAGTACTTCCTGTATCAGGATGCCGGGCAGCGCGTCATTACACACCGCCACGTTTTCTGATTGGCCGGGAAGCGGCTCCATGCTCTCTCGTCATCTCATAATGAGGGAGCATGGAGCCGGCCTCCAGGCCAATCAGAAAGCAGGGTGCCGCGTCATTACACAGAGCCCGGCATCCATGATTGGCCAGCAAGACGGCTCCGGCTGGGTACCTGAGGAAGACCGTTCCTGGCTGGAGAGGCCCCAGGGATGACAGGCTGGACATGCCGAGGTGAGAGGGGACCGGCTGGGACGGCTTTCTTGTTAATCAGGAAGCCGGGTGGCGAGTCTTTACACGCTGCCCGGCTAATCAGGAAGCCAGGTGGCGAGTCATTACATGCCACCTGGCTTCCTGAATGGGACTTCAGGTACTCGGTAATTGGTATTGGCGAGTACCGAAAAAAAAATGATCGGTACTTGGTACCAAAATACCGGTATCGGTGCATCCCTAATTATATGGATAACCTACAGATGTCCATATTTAATACCATAACTAAACAATGTAAGCGCAAGCATTTAAAAATGTCACTGTTCGGTCCCCGCTACACGTTTCCCTGTGGCCTGTGTATAGCTCCACATGCAGCTGAACCCTCCTATTCTGCAATAAGCCAGACTGGATGAAATCTTGACGCTTAAAGGAGAACTATGGGGTCAGTGTTTTTCCCCATAGTGGAGATTTTCCTCTGATGGGTAGTGCCGTGACAGGATCGAGAGGTGAGGGAACCCGGTATGTGTTCCCTCACCTCCCGATCTACTGAGCCGACCTGTGACAGTCTCATTGTCAGAGGTCGGCTTAGAACTATGAGGTGAGTGGAAATCACTCATCTCATAGTTCTCCTTTAATTAAAAAAACAGGGTGGGGGAAACTGGTCAAAAAGAAAATATATAACCAATATATGAACATGTAAATGAAGTGATGGCTCACAAATATAAAGAGAAACAAGTTTGTTCCAACCAGTGATGATGCCGTATGGGGAATCTGGGCATTTACTCCAGAAATGTGCTAAGGATGGCATCAGATTCTCTTTTCCTTGGTTCCAAGATGCGGGCTGAATTCCCAGAATACACTTGTTTCCTTGTCTTGGGCTAGAGGTTGCTGGGAACATACCATAGAAGATCAGTGTGCTCTGTTGTAAATGAAATGTAAATGAAATGTTTCCCTATAGCACCATCTTGTGGCTGATTTTGAGAAGGCAGGTAAGTAAGTCACTATATCTCAGCCTATAGGGCCAGAACAGTCACATAAAAAATACTTTACAAACATTGCAATAAAGATTCTTCGTGCTCATTAAAAATATATTATACGTTCCCTGTAACATGATAATCATTATTAAAACTTAATCAGGTGCAAATGGAGTTTATGTCCTACTCCTTAGACACATAATTGATTTATCAGTCACTTAACACTCAACCCCAGGTATTTGTAGCAATCAATAAATAAGTTGTCCTGTACAGGGGTCTCCCTTGCCTTTTTGCTGCCTGAGGTGCAGTGTGGAATGGCGCCCCTTCAACTGTTATTGTAGCCATGCAAACTAACGTAGGCTGAGGGAGGCCAAAACTTAGGCAAAATTGTGTTTTGGTTAGTAAACAAAATAAAAGTAGTCATTTAATCTAACCGATATTTCAATATCTTCATGAAGCAACGAGCTCATCTGAGGAGCACAGGAAATAAATACTTATTTTTCCTTCATTCCCACAGAATAATTATACATCTAATTTCTATTAAAGGGTTATTAAACCCTCCAGGTTTTTTTTGCATATATCTACTGCTAGCAAGCAGTAGATATTTGCAAAAAGTGTTAAAAAAAATGCTTTAAAAGAGGCAGCCGCAAAGCATCTTGGGGCGGGCGTATGCGCAGTTCACATTTTCGGCGAGGAGGGACACAAGGTAAGTCTATGGATGTGTGCACCCGCATGCAGACATCGTGAGACAGGAAGTGCCAGCAAGGACGGAGGAGTCAGCACTGGATCGGAGACCCGCAGCAGCACTGGAGGGACAGATGAAAATGACAGGAAAGAAGAAGAAGATCGGATTAAGAAATATAATTTAGGGTAAGTGCTAACATTAACATTGGGGGAGGGAAAAACATTTTTTACTTTAAAGGAGAACTATGGGGTTAAGGCTTTTCCCCATAGTTCTCCTTAGGGTAACGGGAGGACACAAACTAGCATCCTCCCGTCACCCTGAGCTCAGTATATCGCGAGGTGCTGCTCGTGGTATACTGAGACGCCGCAGCGGAAGCAGATCTCGACAATTATGTCTGGATCCGCCCAGCTGCGTGAGTGACAGCTGGCTCTGCCTATCTAGAGGCAGAGCCAGCTGTACCCGCCCCCTCCTCCGTCTGTTCCGCCAGTCAACG
>NW_017306437.1:584550-610630 GCF_000935625.1 Nanorana parkeri | reverse complement strand
GGCCCCTTCTTCGGGACGCAGAAGCGATCTGGCGACAGGTAAGTCGCCAGGATCGCTTCTGTTGTAAAGCCGACAGTCGGCTCTATAAGTTTAAACAGAGTCCCGGCGGCAAAAGTCGCCGGGAGTCTGTTTAAACAGCCCCAGTGTATGTCGTCAGTCACGAAGGGGTTAATGTCACTTTAACATACTGTAAGTACATATATATGAACTGCATGATATAGATTCATTGTTGAGCCTTCCGTTGCTCATTGTTGACCGTAGATATGTTTTTAGTAGCTTTAATTTTGAAAAACCTTGCTCGCCACATTCCACATTTATTGGTAGTAAACGCAATATAAGAAGACCTATTCACGTGTAAGAAATATGGTGGACATCTTTGCTTTGTATATACAGGTGAAACTCGAATAATTAGAATATCGTGCAAAGTTCATTTATTTCACTAATGCAACTTAAAAGGTGAAACTAATATATGAGATAGACTCATTACATGCAAAGCAAGATAATTCAAGCCGTGATTTGTCATAATTGTGATGATTATGGCTTACAGCTCATGAAAACCCCAAGAACCCCAAATCCACAATCCTCAAAAAAGTAGAATATTACATGCAATCAATAAAACAAGGATTGTACATAGAACAATATCGGACCTCTGAAAAGTACAAGCATGCATATGTACTCAGTACTTGGTTTGGGCCCCTTTTGCAGCACTTACTGCAATTACTTTTGCACGATATTCTAATTATTCGAGTTTCACCTGTATATTCTAGGACACTTCTTACACTGGTACAGTTTGAAGGAACATATCTAGAAAGTACTTTCAGCTCATAGCACAAGTCAGCTGCATCAATGGCATGTTGTTTGCCATGTGGAAGCATTTTCTCAAGTTTATTACACTGTTGTTGTATTTTCTCAACAGTGAAACCAGCTAATCTTGGGATGTTATACAAAATTCCAAATGCATTATTATGTTCTCTGAGCTGCAATAAACGGTTTTCAACAGACTGTATTGCATATTCTAGGACACGATTAAAGAACTCCACTTTAAAAAGCTGTTTGGGTCCTTTATCTCTTCATCCTTGGCTTTGAATAGGAACAGTCTTTTTCAGTGGTGTGCTCGTCCTTCTGGAACCACTGCAAAATGGTCATCAATTTTCACTTCTTGAGCTAATTTCTGTGCAGACTGTAGAACATTTTCGAACGATATCTTTGCAAAAAAACTTTTTTTGTTTTTACCAGTTGCTGAAGTGCTCCAGAAATGTCAGATTCAACCGCTTGGAGCTATTTGTGTGATATTTCAAATAATATGTCAAACCACAACACTAAGCCACTGATAAACCTGAATTTGCATATCTTGTTCCGGATACCCCTTGCTTCTGCAATTGTTTTAGAGTAAGAATCACCTGACAATATTGCAGTAATGGCTTCATCTATTCTTATTATTTGAGGTTTTATAGCATCAATGCGACTTTCCCAGCGAGTGGTTCTTAAAGTGACATTAAACCCTCAGATTTTTTAACATAAAACAATACTGTAATGTGTGCCTTACTGTAATCCATGGTTGTTTGCCTTCTCTTTGCTGCTCTTCCTTTTAAATTTGTATCTGTTCTCATGCTGGGCAGAACTTCTGTTCTGCAGCAGACTGCCTTGTCTCTGGAATGGATATACGGTGTCTGTGTATAAGATTGTATAGGCTTGTAACCTGAGCCAGCACTACAGGAAGAGGCCCTGAGCTGAAAAGGGAAGTTCTCCCCAAACATGAGAAGACATGCGGATTTAAAAGGAAGAGCAGCAAAGAGAAGGGAAACAACCATGGATTACAGTAAGGCGCACATTACAGTATTGTTTTATGTTAAAAAATCTGAGGGTTTAATGTCACTTTAATGGTTTCACTGTGAGGTGTTGATGTGAGACCACCAAGTTATTTTTAAGATTTTTCCAGCGATGGGTAGAGGCTTAAAAAAATGTGTAGATATTCTGAATGACATTAAAAAATTCCACAGTTTCTACTTAAGCTGAAGCAGCATTGCAAACTACAAGATTTAAGGAATGGGAACTGTAAGATACTAAGAAAGCAGAGGGTTAACTTCTCATACATGTGCCTGTTTTCCACTGATTGTTATTTTCATGTTTGCCCCATTATCATAGCCTAATGATAGGCTATGATTGATAGCTCTTCAAGTTGTTTTAGGACAGAGGTCATTCCTTCTCCTGTTGTGTCATGAACCCCAAGAAGTGGTCTCTTATATATACAATGGCAGGTTCATTTCCAGTACATTCCTTCACTGTAAAAAAAACCTTACTATTTAACGGATTAAAGGCTGTGCATTTTTTTCCTAAATACATTCTCTGTATTAATTTCTGGGTATTTTGTAATTCTGATGTGTGCCACTATGAAAAAACCCACCACATTCTGCTCAGCTACATAATTTGAGTAAAACACTCCCAATGTATGCCATGGACAATGTTTTGTCCAGTGCCAAATAAGAAGCCTGGCCATTTTTAGCTTTTCAGGTGTGAATTTTCATAGATGGATTGGATGGGTCTTTGTCTCCTTTTGGGGAATTTTACCCTATACAGGCCTACCATTTGTGAAAGTAGACACTCTAGGCAGGGGTGTAACTAGAAATCACAGGGCCCCATAGCAACATTTTGTATGGGGTCCTGTGATTTCTAGTTACGTCCCTTGCAGAGCCCACCTTAGACTCTCTATGGTGGGCTCTGCAGGGTCTCAGGTGGGCTGGTCACACCCTTGCACACCTCTTACCTGTCAGCCCTGTTCCGCTGTCAGCCTCCTCCACCGTCAAGCCCCGCCTCCTCCATGGGCGCTGTGGGCACCGCCTACGCCAGGCTTCGCCGCCTCCTTCTCCTGAGCTGAGGAGAAGGAGATGGGGGAGATGGCCGGCGTGTGAGAAAGCCTGCCAGAGATATGTGGAATACGCAACTTCTGTGTGAGTTAGTGAGTGACCCTGCTTGCTGCTGATTGTTTGGCACTGAGGCAGAGCAATCGTTTATATGGGAATACAAGTTACTATTCTTTACATTACTGAGCAATGTTGGGAATAGAGACTTGTATTGTCATATAAAATAAGTGATTTCTCAGTCATATACATCCTCAGTGCTTTTTGTCTTTAGATGGCTTTTTGCCATTCCTGGAGTCATTTAACTTGGAAGACTGAGGAAATCCTGTGAGTGCAGTGTGTCAAGCACCCACCCCTAAGGGAAGGCATTACTATACTTACATACTATAATTTATTTATACAAATGATGCAGAGAGCATTTCATAAGATATCACACCAGTGCCTCTCTGTGCATCACTGAGGACTGCCCAGTACTGGAAAAAAGAGGAAGCAGAGCTGCCTCCTCATTACATTTCCATTGCGCATGTAGCAGCTCAGCCACTGAGGGTAAAGGGCAGCATTTAGAGGATAAATGATGTTCACTCCATACACTGAGGACAAGCATTATTCTCTGTGGCTGACCCAAAGTAAGTGGAAATTGTCAGTAAGCCCTACAAATGAAAACAAGCTTCCAGACCTGAACAGACTTTAGGTTCCATTCACACCTCAGCATTTTGTCACTAAAAGGTAAGTGTGACAAAATGCTCAAGACAAGGAATCCCATTCATTTCTATGGTCCCTTTTTACACCTGAGCATGTTGTTGCGTGTTTTGCTGCACAACATTTCCCATCGAAGTCTATGGGACCAAAAAATTGTTAATGTACTTTTTACAATGACAGACGTTTTTCTGCTTGCAGCAAAATGCTCAGGTGTGAAAAGGGGCCATAGACAAGACTTGAGCGTTTTGTCTTGCTCAAGGCAAGCAAATGGGATTCATTGCTTTATTACACAGTTTGATGAGATGGGTAGAAGTGTGGGATGTACAACTTCGCTTTGTAGTGAACCTGTCATCATATATTACACACCCCTATCCTGCTCTTGAAAGTGGTAACAGTAAAAAGAAATACTGGATCACTTCTATGCTGCAGAACATGATGCTCTGGTATTCTTTGGAGGTCAGACCCAACACCAAATCATTGGTCATGTGATGTTTGTAAAGGAAAGATTGGCCATCTCTGATCTTCCTCTTAAGCAGATTAGGTAGAAACCAAACAATCCAGGAAAAAAAACATCACAGAAGCATGGGTAGAACATGCTGCATACGTTTCTGCAGATAACATCTGCTCTGGGAACTGAACCCAGCATTCTGCAGTGTAAAGTTGCTGCCCCAGAAGCTACTGCACAGCCTTCAGTGTGGTCGTACTCAGTAAGTGGCCAAAAAGAATGATAAACAGATGCCAGAGTTACCTGGCATTGAGAATACCTGAAACAGGAAAAACTGAGAATTGTAATTCAAGTAATTAAAATGTAGGTAAACCTAAAAATGTATATATCGCAGGGCATGGTACTTTAAGCAAGTGAATCACAGCCTTTTTTTCCTAAATGCAAACGATGTAATATGAAGCCCATGACACATTGCAAGCGCAGCAGTGAGGCGCGGACATTCACATGCATTGTGCAAGAGTTGGAGAAGCTGAGCACTGCAAGATGAAACACTTCATCTTCAGCCAAACGGCTCCTGCGTATGAACTCAATGGAGTTTGTGTCCTAACACGTGGGTTTATACGTGCGAGCCGATTGGCTGAAGATTACATTTTTCATCTCGGCATGCTCAGCTATGCGAACTCTTGCATGGTGACTCACAAGAGAGAGAATTGGAAGACACACTGCACGCGAAGATCCGAACACCACGGCTTCACATGCAGTGTGTCACAGCCTTTACCTATTGACCCTACTTTTTCTTACAGCCACAATGCCATTTTTTTTTTTTTTTTCCACAAGTAAAATTTGTATTGTTCAGAGCCTAGACAATGACAGGTACATAGGCATTAAACCAATAGTCACAAACAGCCAAGTGATATCCAAAACTGTGTTACAGAGCAATAAACCGAAAGAAAATAGCATTGGTTGAGTGGGATCCAACATGGGAGCTCAGATTCCATTTTACTGGTGTCACCTTAATTCACAAAGTAGGATGGAAAGAAATACATGTATATTTCAATTGGGTGGGCCAAAGAATTAACAGATCCCACTAACACTGTGGGAGTAATATGATCCCTAAACATTTGAAAAGGCTTATAACAAGGAGGGTTTAGCTGTCGCACTATCCAGAGGTTGTTTGTTATTAGTCCGATCTGGTTTGGATAACAGGGGCAACCACTGTTTATGAGATGCTGTCATTGCCAGGTGGGTTTGGAGATCAGGGGGGGCAGTTGTGGGAAAGGAGGAAGCAGGTCTGGAAGTGTGGGTAGAGGAAAGAATAGGGGGAAGGGAGGAAGGTGGGGGGAGAAGACAAGGAGTGGGAAGGGGTCCCGTCCGACCCATAAGTAGGGAGAGATGGAAAGGAGGAAGGCACTACATAGAACAGAGTAGATAGGAGTAGTGTTACTGTCTTAAATCCTTACATGCCTCTGAATCACGGAATAAATGCCACAACGTCCAGGTTTTAAGATACTTGGACATGTCATCTCTGCCAGAGTGGATAAGTTCCTCAATGGCCGCTACTGTCTCTACTCGGGAGAGCCACTCCCGAATCGTTGGTGGGGATGGTGATTTAAAGTGTCTAGGAATCACCGTTTTTGCCGCATTCAGTAGGTGAATTGAGAGGGATTTTTTAGAAACATGGAGTGTGTCATCGAAATGATATAATATGAGGCTAGCTGGGGAGAATTCCATCGAGACTCCGGTTATGGTTTTAATCAGGGTGTGGACCGACGTCCAAAAGGGCGAGATCATTGGGCACGACCACCAAATGTGCAATAGAGAGCCCACTTCTCTGCTGCAACGCCAGCACCGGTCAGGGGCATCTGGGTATATGCGGTGGAGTAGGGCCGGGGTTTTGTACCAGCGTGAGCGAACTTTATAGTTAGTTTCCTGTACTTGAACATTCATGGAGCTTCCTAGAAGTAGGGAATTCATTCGTTCCCACTCCTGTTGTGTGAAGGATGTGGAGAGATCACGTTCCCATGCCCTCATGGAGTGTGTCGGTGGGAGGGTAGAGGAATCATTCAGGAGGGAGTATAAGGATGAAATTGCATGTGTCACTTTCTGTTCGGATGTGCATAGCTTTTCAAATGGAGTTAAAGTGCGGGAGAAGAGTCCTTTATGCGAGTGAGAGTTGAGGTAGTGTCGAATTTGGAAATAGGACCACAGTGGTATGGGAGAGGACGGGTTCTTTCGCACTCTGCGAGAGTGCGAAAATTGCTCTGTCGGTCAAAGAATAGTTGAGCCGTCAGGGGAGTGTCGGTGGGCCAGCGGCGTAGGAAGGATGCACATTGGCCCGGGGGGAAGGCCGGGTTGGAGCGGAGGGGTGTGAGAGGACCTGGGGTGGAGGAAAACACAATGCCATTTTTTTAATGGTGACAAGGCTGACTGCACTGACTCCGATATAGCAGAGTGTTGTCACCCTTTGGAGATAAAGATGAACTACAAAAGTACTTGCCGACATACATTGTGCCAGCACATACTGCCATTTTCAACACCACATGACTCTTTGCCTTGCAGTACTGTTGTGACTGACAGTGGATCTGGCTGACTGAAAAATTGCTTCTTACATCAGCAGACATAACGCTCCTGTGATATTTGTACTCTCCCTCAGCCCGTGCCCAGCTAAGAAAAAAAGTGGAGAGAGTGACCACATGACTGTGAAGAAAATATTAAAAATCATATTATTGGGTTTATTTTTTCATATTATTTGCAGATTCATCTTGTTCTAGTACTACACGTGACTGTCCTACACGTGACACGTAAATGTAATACTTTATTACTGGCACGGTGGGGTGGGAATCTTACCTCATAAGACTACAGGCTTCATTCATACTGTTTAAGAGTACTGGCTTATCATTAAGGGCTCAGTCACACTAGATGCAGTGCGTTCCGGCGGTCCGATCCTGTGCGGTGCGATCAAAATGCTACAAGCACTATTTTTATCGCACCGCACAGGACCGGACCGCAGGCACTTATGTGCCTTGCGATCCCGTGCGGCGGATCGCATTGCGGCCGGAGGGTGTGGCTACGGCGCCATGCACTTGAATGGCCTGCCACGCCCCCTCCCATCCCACTAAAAAGTGAGCTGGCCGCAATGCGAGGCAGTGCGTTCCGGCCAAAATTGGGCTGGAACGCACTGCATCTAGTGTGACTGAGCCCTAAGAAGCTGAATTTTTCCTTGTTGTACAGCAGGTATGCTGACTGCATTGTCTGCAAGGAGAATTAACAGATATGTGTATGAAATACAATTAGAATAATAAATAACGTCACCATGTAAAAATGTTAAGCTTATGTAAATACTTCAAGGTAAATATTTGGTATAATAATCTCTCAATGTGCACTCACTGAAACTATATTATAGCCTCCCTTTTAAACAATGGATTCACCCATCTAGTCTTGCTTATCAACATTTCCCTGTTTAAGGACCGTTTCCTAAATTCTTAATATTGTATATTTTGTGTGTATTCTAGCGATCAGAATTAGCTGAACTCTCCTGGTCATCCTTCTCTCCTCTACAGAGCCAGGTAATGTCACCCTCTTACTTTCTTACTGATTCTTTTCACAAACTAGTGTAGCGCTCACCCCCGAAGGAGCCGCTGAATATTGAAATAGGTTCTCCTACCTGTTGGTTCCAGCTACCGGTCCCCTTTGATCAGCAACAGCACACCGACACTCACGGACAGAACAGCTCGAGTCTTAGGGTCTTTTTAGGGTATTTATTTGCAACATCAATAGGAGAGAGAGGGTTTAGGGTCTGTAGGATGCCATTGGAATCTTCTGAGGACAGCTTTCTCCCCTAGCAACCGTTAAGGCCGAAAATCACTGCGTTCTGGTCCCAGGGACCAATAGTGGTAGTAGTAGTACTGTGAACTGATACCTGGAATAGGGTGTGGGATCTCCCTTGTGGGTCCCAGACGGACGCTCGCACCAGCTCCTCTGCGGTACCCCTCAACAAGCGGACTCCTCCCCGACCCAGCTTCCATCAGGTATTTTCCTTAGCAACAGGATCTGGAATCTCTGTGCCCTCAGCATCTGCAACTGCCAACGAGCACTCAAGTCCAGTGGCAGCATCCCCTCAGAACAAGGCACCCATCACCTGCCACGTGTATGGGCCCAGCAAAGTATCAGTGTATCCTATGCCTCCAGGCCCCTCAGCACCTGCCATGTGCTGAGGCCCAGGCCAGCCTCCTGCATCACACACAGTCCTCCCAGGGCGAGGCCCCCAGGGGAAGAGAGCTCTCCACAATGTCCCCAGACCTTTTATTACCTGCCCTCAACCATGCCTCTGAGTCATCCTACTCAGGGATTGGCTAGGGTCAGGTGCATAGTCATAACCTGAGGGTGGATCCTCCCTCACTGTATGCCAAGGCTCCCTTTTCCTCAGCAACAGGAGGAGCAATCGATCCAGCAGATTCAGGGACACCTATAGAGTGCAGAGCTCTGTATGATCAGTATCTAGACTGGTTACAGTCCAGGTATCTCTAAATTGAATAGCGACATTTTAGAGGGCGCTACACTAGTATTTATATTAAATAAAAAATTGACTACGAGTGTAGCCCTGTATTAGGGGGGTGGGGGGTCATGTGACCCTTTCCAATCAGCTACCCCTGCCCTCCCCTAGGTAACTAGAAGATCTTGAGCCTCTGCAAAGTGGGAGCATGGGACTTGAATATATCTATAATGACAGTGCCTCCACCACTCAGCTGGGTCTTGTGTAATTTAAGTGGGACCCAAAGATGAGAATGACCTTATCCCTAGGTATATTCCACTGAAGCTGCAACTCTGATCATTAAATATAAAGAGTGATGAGCGTCAGTCACTTGGTATATAGTTTAGATAGTTTAATTGCACGTGCATGGCTTTAAGTAGGAAGGAGGATAAGGGAGCGCAGGATACTTGTTTATTTATATCAAAGTACAGTCCTTTAGTCTTCTGCATGGTCGTCTATCTTTTTTAGGACCCTCTTTCATAAGGCTTTACTGGCTGGACACATATCTTGTAAATTTGCTCCTTGTAAATGAGAGTCTAGTGTATTCTCAGTTTTAGAGATCAAGGCAGGACAGCAAAAGGAAGGTTCCTGTGTTACTTCTCCAGACTCAGTCACTCACCATCCCTGTGGGGGACAAGTGCAGCTGTGCTTCCTCAAAGCCTGTAGCACTCCATAGCAGCCAGTAACTTGGGGACACCTCCCAAGATAGGAGATCCCCACAGCAACCCATACCCCTGGGCTCTCAGGCCTGGGGCCTAAATTGGTGAATTACAGATACATCCTCTATGGGGAAAAACCCTGGAGGGAAGAACATGTGCCAACATGTGTCTCAGATATGTTATAGCTATTCCAGCACCCCAGGCCTGCTGATTGGCCAGTTATTAAACATCCTTAATATGAAGTGTTATCTCTAGCATACCCTGCTGGAGAACACTCAACACAGGAGGTGACTGAGAATAATCACTGCACACAGGAGAAATTTGGAAAAATACTACATCCCTACATAAGAAACAAAGAATTGTAAAACCATTTTAAACTAAAATGTATCTGCATTGATGCTCCTGCTCAGCATTAAGCAGGATACTGTTGTCACCTACATAGCATTCCCAGCTGCCACATATCTTTCATTTGGGAAACGTCTTCTGCTTTGTTTACATTGAAACTGACAGCATGTAAAACCACATCCTAGCCTAGTGGGTCATTATTGCCTGTGGACCGACAGTGTGCCAGGATCATTGCTAGGGTTCTGAAAGGGTTGCCTGTTAGGCTGTCCATAGGCACCTGAGGGTGGTTGAATGTGCCGGCACAATATGACTGTCTAATCTAAGCAGGCTTGCTCAGCCTGAAGGTGTTTCTTAGACATGACAAGTTAAGAAGCACAACACACACTCTGTTAAAACAGACCTGATGCCAGTTTATCACAGGGGGAAAACAATGACGATGATGTGAGAATCTCTGCCCTGCCCAGTAGGCATGGTCTTGTGATGGGCATGCATAGTTGCAATTTTTTCAGTGTACCAGCCAAGACTGGATGGCCTGGAGTCCCAGGGCACATACTATAGATGCCACTGCTATAGGTGCCTCTGCCTAGTTAACCATTCTAACACTGTTTCTGCCCTCTAGGAAGGATACTGGATGCTGACTCCAATGCTCGGAAAATTGTTAAATATTGACGTCAAATATTTTTGTGACACTTTTCTTACTGGAAAAGGCATCTCTTCTCTAGGTAGGTTCTGAACAATACTTCCACTTGAAGTGTATAGTGTTGGGTTTATGCTTCTAACAAAGTATTAACATTGTGCATTGTATGTTGTAATATAAGGGCTACTTTTTCTTAAACATGAAGTACACACAGTAAACCTGTTTTAAAATGCACATAATGCATACAACACATTCAGACAGTGTACAAGTCAACCCAACAATATTCACCCAAAAACTTTCCTGGGGTTCATTGTAACAAACTGCCCCTGCTTACCTTCCCTACAACATTCTCTCCCACAGTATAGGCCCACTGCTAAGATGATGTTAAATGCAAAGTCCACTTTTTGGAAAATTATGATTAATGCACACTTCTTTAAAAAAAACATTGTGCATTTATTATTACTTTTTGCATTGGAGCCAGTAAAGCATTGCAACCAAGATCAGTGGATTGCGGGTGCAATGCTCTGGCTCCTGCAGATTATTTCTCACCTCACAATGCAGGTAAGTAGGGGGTGGGAAGAATGCCATTGTGACCATGTTTCACCCTGAGTATGGGTGTAACTTGAAACATGGTCAGAAAGGTGAACTAAGCCTTTAAGTGATTTTGTACATTTTCTCACTCCTAAATATGCTTTGGATTACTGATGAGTGAAATTTCTATGAAAATGTAAATTGTCGTGAAATGCATTGGGGTCAGTAGGAAAGGTGACGTTAAGGTGGTTTGTTGGTAAAACAAAAAATGTAAAATGACAGTACACAAATAACAATAAAATATATAATAACAATAAAAAACAATGCAAAGTTCTTGAACACAGACTCCCTGGCTGGAGCAGAAGCACCCTGGGGGACCTTGTTACCCCCTTTTGTCTCTTTGACTATGGTTTTCAGTTTATGAGTGCGTGTGGAGGAGGACATATTCCTACCCTCATATTCTCCCCTTTTCCCTCCTTCTCTTTTTTTTCGCTGTTTTATTATTATGTTTGTTCTCTTCCTTTTATCTGTCTCTCGATGTCATCTACACTCGCCTCCTCTCCTTTTTCCCTATGGGGATTTTTTTTATCATGATGGCTGGATAAGTCCTTTTTTTTTCTGCCTCTTAATCAGACTTTTTTTTAGGTGGTTGCAGGATACTTTGGAGAGAGGCATTTGTCTCTCCCCTCCTTGTTTTTACCTCCTTTTCATTGTGTGGCGTTATAGATTATTTAATGCCAATTCCCATTTGTGGGACTGTTTGTACATTTTTACAATGCACTATTTGTTACTTTCGACTGGAATGTTATAACTGCGTAACTAAGTTTTGTATTACCTAACTTTCTCCTGTATCATTTTTGATATCTTGTTTGGATATTGTCCTTTTTTACCTGTATTGTTGTTATTCTTTTTAATAAAATTATTGTGAAAGAAAATACACAAAAAAACACAAATAAAGAGCACACTATATGAAATAAACTAAACTGCTCTAAATATATCTTACAAAAAATGTTAACTCCTTATAGCCTTCTGCAAAGAAGTCAAATATTTAAAGTGATGTTAAAGTCAAAAGGACTTTAAGCTTTTCCAAATGCTGATGAAATCAATTCCGATGAATGCTACCCCTTGATGTTTAAAAGTTTAGGTTTCCTGCAGAATCCGCTGGTCCCCTAAGCACTGGTCCTGACTTCCTGTTTTAGAGTGACTCCTTTCTCAAACAGGGTTCTATGGAGCGACCCTTGTGTGTGATAGTAAGCTGTGTGTGTCTCCACAAACACAGCAAATCAAGTTACTCCCCTCCCCCTTCCCGGCCCTCCCTCCTCGCTTTTCCAAGCTTGTAGAGGAACAGTTGCTGGAGTCTGCACTGTCCTTTGTGATCTTGTACTGGACAGGAAGTTCACGGAAGCTGAGCTGAGATAATTGGAAGCAGCTGTTCAGAAACATGATGATTGTAAGTGTTTGGGCAAAACATGTAAAGCAATGCTTTGCTGGGCAATGTATATTCATTTGATCTGGATTCAATATTGATAAACTTTTGAGAGTTTAATACTACTTTGAATAGTAGGTGTCAAACCAGACTTTCCTCTACTGCTGATTTCTCTATTTTGTGTCTACATTGTCTAAGTGCAGTTTACAACAATCTAATTTTGCTTCACATGTAAAAGAAAAAACTGCTGCAGATATAAAGTACAGGGACCTAAGGGTGCACAAATTCCAGGTAATGTTCCAGACCCTCCGCCACAGTTTAATTTTTTGTCCAGTTCTGACGAGCTTTGGAAGCTTGCTCATCCCTTCCAACCTACATACCTTCAGTACGGCTCCCAATAGCAATGTGGGAGGGTAGGGCTTTGCTGCAAGTGGTAACTTTACCTGGAAGTGTTAGAGGTTTGCTGACATAGCCGTCTGGGATTCATCTACGACATGAGGCTGTTGCAGGTAGCTGCAGGTCCACATACGCGCCTGCACTTTATACCTGCACCAGTTTTTGCACATTTTAATCACTTCGCATCAAAAGCAATTTTCTAAATGTTGCACACACATGTCGAATCTAAATTTGATATTAGCAGAAATGTTTATCAAATCGATCAAATACACTAAAATGATTTTTTTTTGTTCACACAAATATAATATGATACACAGCTGTTTGGTAAAATATAAAATGTTGGAATTGTGCAAATAAAAACCAAACAGGTTAAACCTTAAATTATGCACGCCCGTGAAATGGCAAAAACGACAGTACTCAAAATTGACCATAGGCAATATGTAACATGTGTGGTGCATTTGTTGCTTTCCCATGTAGGCACACTGGACACATGTTTGTGCCTTTTTATGTGCGTGTACGTTAAGGGCTTTAAAACATTTTTTATAGTTCACTATAATTTTTGGAACTTTAACTTGACTTTATTGCTATCACATAGGGGTAACACGCCCCCTATGTGATAGCACAGAGTAAGTGACCGGTCCCCTTTATGTAGACATCAGGTGTCTATTAGATCCCATATCCATATCAGTTTCAGTGGGGTATATAGACCCCACTGAAACTGATGAAGCACAGATCATGCTACAGCAGCTTACTCTCTGGCTACAGCATCAATTTAGTGTTATCAGTGATTAATGGCCCTAGAATTATTGCTCACACTCTTAACGTTCACAGCCATATGTAACATGTGCGGTGTAATCGTTGTTTTCACAAGTAGGCACACCCGATGCGTATTTACGTTTATGTGCGTGCATGCGGGGGACTCGATACTTTTTTGGGTGTTTTTTTTTTTACACTTGATTGCTATCACATAGGGGGCTAAAAATCCCCCTATGTGATAGCAAAAAAACAATGACAGGTCCTCTTTATGGAGACATCAGGGGTCCCCAAGAACCCTAATGTCACCTTGGGACCCCCAAAATAGCTGATGCAGCAGAGATCTGCTTCATCAACTTCTTCTCTGGCTGGCAGCCAGAGAAATGACAGCTAAAGGTGGAAGTGAAGTAATATACATCGCTTCCGCCTACTAGTACTACTGTACTAGTAGCCACTGTGCCAGTGTTCTCGGACCCGGGCACCGCAGGGGGAACAAAGGGGGGCGCACTGTGCAGGGTCATGCAAGCAATCGGCCAGCTGTAGAGCCGGCCGACCGCTTGTATGTAGTACTCGGTAACGGCTGTTTACATTCCCGGCGCGATTCTGCTCGCTCGCACGCCCACCCAGTAAAAAAAAATCACTTACATGTACATTCACCCGCCGGGAAGCATCCACCTGGTGGATGATAATACTTGGGGCTCATTCACACAGTTGTGACCACGCATGTGTTACCACAGTGCATGCTAACGAATGTTACATACATCACAGCATTTCAGCGCTATTCATTTTTAATGGCATTCCAATGCATTGAGGGAGCATGATATGTTGCAGCACACCACAACACACAATAACACACTACTGTGCTTTCTGGAGCTCTATTGCTAAGAAAAGTGCAAATCCATTTTTTTGAACATTCATTTGAGTGGGCTGTCCTAGTGCAATGCATATTTACACACAAAAATGTGCTGCGCACCAGGACTCTAATGTGCGAGTGGAGCCTTATGGTTAAAGCCTAATTTCAGGTGTGTTAAAACAAAAGTAGTTCTAAGTATTACAGTTCCTTGCTTTTAGAAAGCAGCCACAACCTGAGTAGAAAAGCCTGTCCCCTGCCAGCATGCTGTAGAAAAGTGCTTTGCTGTCTGTGTGGAAGCAGTTATCTCTTTGCAGAGGTCCACCAATGCCCCTTGGTATTTCAGAACTAGAGGTTCAATGAGCTGGGAACAAGAACTTTGTGATTGCAGAGCTCCAGCCCTGACTTAGCAGGTGGTGCTAGACCCACGTTTCCACACAGAGAGCAACAGTCCTTCCCTATAGCATGCTAGAAGTCTGGCTTGTCTACCCTCTGGCTACTTTCTAAAGAAAATAAACTATAATGTTGTGCACACCTATTGCTTTATTGTGCCTGATATCTATATAGCTCATTTAAACTAGAACAGGTTTAAATGAGAACAGGTGGTTCTCAACCTGTGTAACCTCAGGACCCACATTTGTCCTTGATCATTAAGTCGCGACCCAAATCGCATTGCAATGGAACACACGGCAGTGTGGGCTGCTGTGCTGTGATGAAGCTTCATCCATATGTGCATTGCTTGTACAGCTCCTATGCATGCCCTTTAGAGGTTCCGGGAGGCAGAATGTGATGTCGCTCCAGTCCAGGCACCTCTACAGGACATGCGAGGGAGCTGTAAGCAATGCACGTATGGATGGAGCTCCCTCGCAGCCATACCCCCAGCCCACCCCACCTCGACAAGTCAACACTCTGGGCAGCATCTTTTGAATGGCTGCTCGGTGTAAGAATGGACGGTGCTGTTCTATGGGGTGAGCTTCAAAACTAGACAAGTGGAAGACATGCGGTGACCCACTGAGCATGGGGTCACGACCCACTTTTGGGTCACGGCCCACCAGTTGAGAACCGAGGAACTAGAAGTTTTATTGGGCTTTAAGGAATACAGTGGTGTCTTCTCTCCACCCCAGACTACTTACTGGATGGTAAAGGAGCAGAAGCAGACTGATTAAGTAATTACTTGCTCATTGTGCTCTTTTCTCCATTCAGCATGTTCCTTGCCAACAGATTTGCATGCAGCACATTGGCTGTCTTACTCTCCCAGTTTGAGTGCTGTTGTATAGAGGATTGCATGAGGCCCATACTAAGTCATAAGTAGGTACTTGCACTAGATGCGTTTGTAGCATCCCCTCCCCCTTCCCTGCCCTCAGGGGCATGTGAGGGGCCCCAGAGAAGTAGTGTGGGCTAGCATTTCACTTCAGGGTCTGCTCCTCGGCAATAGTGGAGCAATGTGAACAGATGGACTATTTTTGATGCAAAGGAGTTTATAGGTTACCACTCTCCTTGGGGATAACTTACCATACTTCAGTCAAGGACCAAGCTTCTCAAGTTCCGTATTTAGGCTGAAGTTCTTCTCTAGTATCTCAATCCCCAGCTTCAACATACTAGGCCTCAAACCCCGGCTACTCTTCAAGTACACGGTCACCTTCCTCAGGTTGCAGGTCTAGGAGGATCAGACATTCAACTGCAGGTCAATCCTGAATATTTATTCCCTCTCCCAGACTGAACCACTGGCTGGAAACCTTCTTGTGGTTTGTCTGGGAGGTACACACATCGATAACTCGGATCAGTGCAGCCTTCCACACTATTGCCAGAGATCCTCCAAACAGCAGGCAGAAGGAAACGGTTATTAGAGCCAAGGATATACTTTTTTAAAAATACTTGTAATGATTTACATTTGCTAAGGGCAAGGTGGTTACACTTTAAAAAAATACTTGTAATTAGTGATGCACAGATACTTTTCAAGTACCAGTGCAGATACTTGGCATTTTAATGAGAACTACCAGGGTTGCAGTGGTTGCAGCTGGGACCTGGCTCTGGCGCTCCTCCACTGTCATAGACCCACACGGTTCAGAGCTCCGTGTCAGAGGGTTCGGTCCGTTCGTGACATCACGGTCGACTCCTCCCCCCGGCCGTAGCTACTCCTTAAAAGCACAGCTGAGCCACTCACTTGATTTATTTGAATACCTATCTGTATGAATGTGTGTACATTATATTTGGCAGGAGTTCAGCTTTAAGTCTTTATGCCCCTTCCTTTTGTTTTTAAAGGTTTAAGAGGAAAAGATGAGGTTCTGAAACTAATTGCCACACTCCTCGTTCTGCAAACTATCCGCACTTATCATCTGCTGAGTGGTATCAAATTCAAGACTCTAATGAAATTGGATCAGTGTGACTCTGAAAGGTATATACTGTAACAACGATTAACTGCTTAATTATTGTACATTACAGTGTGCACAAACAGCTTGTGTTCTACATCCCGATGACATATGTAAGTAACTTAATGTTACTGCTCTTTCTTGAAGAGTTAGTCCTTCAAAGGCTAATATATTAAGATGCTGGCAAGATGAATCATACCAAGTATCCCACCAAATATTTATATCTAATGTTCTGTGACAGTGAAATTTCCATGAACTCCCTCCTGCCAGAAGCAAGAAACCATTAGCTCATGGGTAGGCAACCTTAGCACGCAGGCTGTTGGGGAACTACAATTCCTATTTAGGCACTGCAAGACTGACAGCCACAGGTGTGACTCCCAAAGGCAGAAGCATGATGGGATTTTTAGTTTACTAGAGTACCAAGGTTGCCTACCCCTACATTAGCCTTCTTGACTCCACTGTCAACCATGCAGCCAACACCATTGTGGGCATTTATCTGTTCTTGCTGTGTGTACTGGGGGTGTACTGTTCTTAGATTTATAACTCTTGGAATTTATCACTGCAAGCATGCTTGAGCATCACCAAGTGCCAAATAATATCTCTGAAATAGAACAGTGTTAACTAGGGTATACATGGGTAGACCTTTGCCTGAACGTTCGAACAAAAAATACTGTCGGAATGTTCGGTACTGGCATCAGAAACTTTCTGGTTGTCGTTCGAATTTGGTTTAATTTTCACTTTTATTTAACATTCTATTTTGGAGTGAAATTGACGGTTAGACATTTGTTTGATCGAGAAAAATGTTCCAGCATGCTCCTTCGAAAATTTTCAGGAACATTGTTGTTTTCCTCTGTCGATTGCACCATACTTATTGATAGATATTTGAACAAACATTCCAAAAACAACTTCTTTTGCACTACAGTATATTCTAACCGTGTATACCCTGCTTTAGAGCACAAAGGTTCCTCCTGTTCCATTGCCTTGCTGTGATTCAGTGTCCTTATCAGATTTTCCTGTTTTAGGTATTTTTTTTTTTTTATTATTATTATTTGTGGACAACTAGGGACAACAGAGCTAAGCAGGTTTGACTTGGTAAGAAAAGGTAAACCTCAATGATTACGTAGAATGTTTGCCCATTGTGCTCTGTGTTATTTGTTGTTTAATTTAACTTCATTACATAACATTACATAACAACACAAATCATCCTTGTCGCATTGTCGCAGCTGAATAAGTGCAACAAAATGCTTCACAAAAAAATCCCATTCATTCTTATGGCCACTGTTCACACCTGTGCGTTTTGTCGCAATAAGCAAAAGGCCTGTTACTGGAAAAAGTACCTGAGCTTCTTTTTGGCAGATTACAGCTCATTTTGTCCCCATAGAGTCAATAGGAAACGCTTGGAAATGCGCGTTGCAATTGTTTTCGCGCACATTTTGGCCATTTACATCAGTGTGTCACAATCTGCTCATAAAAATGCACGACGTAATGCACGTAAGTGAAAATGCTTTCGCTTGGGGTTGTTTAAGGAGCCTATGTATTCCAGAATCCTGCTGCACTCCTTACCGGGTATCCCTGTCAGTGTGGGTGCTCGAAGTGACCGCAGATGGCGCCGCTAATACTGACACTTGTTAAAGATGTCACCCGCACAACATATTGAAGTGAAGAGCATGTCTGTTTATTGACGCTTCATGCCAAAACAAATAGCAACGTTTCGGGGCCACACAGGGTCCCCTTCATCAGGCTTGAAATGACAATACAGCTAAAGAAAAAACGATCTTATATAGCCAAACCAACAGTGCAAATGAACAGAAAACCACTCCCACCAACCCCCTGACATCACTGACATCATGTTCCCACCAGAAACCATTAAATAACGTTGTAATTTACCACAAGAACACTGTGTATATCATTGCCATAACATGAATAAAAGCATATCATCAATACACCAAACATGACATAGTGAAGATTTCCCAGAAGACAATAATGATTGAATGTAATAAAGCCATAGTCTTCTGATAAATGAATGTCATGGTTACATCCAAACTAACCTGCAGATGTGTGGTGAGCACTCATATGTTTCGTCATGTGCTTAGCAAGACCTGATTGGTTGTAGGGAGCCATCGCCACACTACCTCCCCCGCCCATGGGCGGGAGGGACTGCAACATTCAAATGTGTGGTTGTAGGGAGCCATTGGCTATGGAATAAAATAAACACACCAAAATGTAAAGCCTGCTTAACCACTTCAGTACCAGAGCAATTTTTTTCATTTTTTGCAAAATCTTAAAATGTACATTTTAGGCCTCATTTGCACGGACGTGCACAGCTGTGCGCCCAAGAGGGACAGCTGCTGCATGTAGCCATGTGCAGCTGGCTGTACATCTCTATGACGGGATGCGGCTGTGCACCAACTTGAACAGAAGCTGAGGTGCTCAGCTTCTAGCCAATTATAGGTCCCAAGCCCTGCAGCCTGCCAGCTCTCATCATCTTAAAGGGCACCTGTGGCTCGATATTGGAGCAATGTGACAGTACACTAGCTGCTGTACATCCTGTGTCTCCTGATGATTGCACCTTGCTTCCATGGGATCCTTGTGACCTGCTGTTATAACTGTATTGCTGATTCTAGGATCTCCTTTGGACTCCTTCATTCCTAGTATCTCCATATGATTATTCCAAGAGACTCCTTTCCTGCCTTTATTCCTGTGTACTGTTCATATGAAGAGACATTCTATGTAGGCGTTTCTTAAATAACTGTGGGGGTTATCTTGTTGGGGTCAAGCTTCCTCTGCTCTGTTGTCCATAGGAGGGCTGTTGGAAGTCTAGGGCAGCTCTAATCAGAGAGGGAATTTTTATTGAATGTGAAAATCAATGGAGAATTGTTTTAAATATTTTATTTTGTTAAAAACAAAAAATGGAAAGTGTAGCTTTACATGCTTTCTTTACAAAAAAAGTGAATGCGTTTATGGGCAACATATTTAACAGCGAACAAGGTTTTTTAAATTGAGCAATTAGTCACTGGTCATTAATAATAATTTTTAAAAAACCTAAGATATTAGGGACAGAAATGTTCAGTGATAAAAAATATACCAATTTGTAAATCAAGGACTGCCAATAGAGAAACTTGCAATAGTGTCAGCACATGCGCGCGCACACAAACACTTGTCATAGAATTCCTACCTTGTTCCTCGCATTCCACCTACTTGTTCTTATGCCAAGTCATGGAGAAGTAAGAGGGATTGGAGTGGGGGGTTATTATATACTGATAATGTTTGCATATTTCCTTTTCCCATCCTGGCTAACATAAATGCACTAAAACCGTAAGGAAATAATATTCTACCTTACTGCAATAAACTGCACTAGAATGTTTGAAAGATAAATAATTAATGTAGTGCTTTAAATGAAAACAAGCCCAGTACTTCCCACTACCAGTTCAAAAATGAGTAACAGGTGTTGCATAAATAAGCCAAAGAAACATTTGCATCTTTCTTGTATCCAAAAAATCTTTAATAATAAACTCCTCTAAATATTACTCCATTTAAGTGAGTGCACACCGTCCACCTAAAACTGAAACAACACTATGTTTAAGGAAAGGCAAATAGCACATTGTAGGACATCCATGGCAGTACTCTTCCCGTTGAGCTCTACCAGCTCTAATTGCCCTCTGCTCTGTATGCTTTATACATGGTGCTCAATTGCATGCACTTCATGTGAGTGGTTTTACTTGATTGTAAGTTTCACTGATACACTATTGCAGTTTCTACTCTTTTTGATTTCCATTGGGATTTGGATCCTGGGGAAGTGCAATTAGAGGTGGAACAGTTTTACTTGAAGATTAAGGTAAGGTTAAAAAAAAGTCTGGTGGCATTCTAATTTTAGATGCAGGGTGTGCACTCATTTGAATTGAGTAATGATGTCTCCTGGTGGCCTTGTGGGCTCTCAGGTGGGATGTGCGACTCTCAGGGCTGCCTGGGCTATAGTGTCTCACCAGGGGTCCACAGGCAGGCAGCATGGTGTCAGGGAGCTGGAGGACCAATCACGCAGTGGGCGCCTGTGAACAGGCACAGGCTGCCCTTGGCTCAGAGGAAGATCCAGTTTTAGGCCAATGCGGCTGCCTGAGATTGCGCTTGCCGAGGACCTCGGCAGCCACATCTGCCAGAAAATGTAAAGTGCCGGTATCGGCACTGAGTGTCTTGTGTCCGGGTGCCCGCTGGCTGGACACCCGGACACAAGACTCCAAAACCGGACTGTCCTGGTGAAAACCAGACGGGTGGAGACCCAACTTGCAGCGGAAGTGAATGTGCATGCAGAGCGCTGAGTGGGGAGAGAGCATCAGCAGCCACTTTAACTGTGGGCACACCTGAAAGCACTGGAGAAAGGTGCCTGAACCCCGATGGAGGAAGTCAATTCAGTGTGGGAACCTACAATTACCAGGGCTGTTCACAAAAGCATGAAGAGTTTGGAGAAGGCAGGAGAATTGAACAATCTAGGTCAAAATAGATGATTTGGAAAAATTCTCCAATTCAGCTCACTTTCCGGTTCAGCTATGTTGTCCTAGATTGTTCACTTCTCCTGCCTTCTCCAAACTCCTCACCCTTTTGTGAATAAGCCTGTTAATGTTTTGGTGGACAAGCACACCAAATATTCTTTGGAAAATGGTATTTATTAGTAAAAAATATTATCCTCCACCTTTTTGCTTAGCACCGTGGAGCGGAAGTGTTCAGTAAAGCTGCTACAGGGAACTGAAGTTCTGCAGAACAGCTACTCAGTGCTTGGCTAAGGAACTGAACATGCCTAAAGTATGCAAATAATACAAAGCCGGCAATTATCTAGAAGTATCTGTTTGTAGATTGTCATTACTAAACATCTCTAAAGGTGTGTCTGTTGTTATTTTAAAGATATTGCTAGAGTATATGATATAAGGTTATCAGCCCTGGCATTTATTATTAACGCCTGTCTTTTATCTCTTTACAGTGAATCATACCCAGCTATTGAAAAAGCTATCAAGTGGGCAGTGAAAACTGACAAACAGTACTCAGGCATCTGCAGCCGACTGGGTTTGGGCAGGGACTGGGACCATGCCACTCACCAGTTACTAGGCATAGAGTCTCCATCCTCCAACCTCTCCTTGATTTTATACCGTTAATATGCATTGCTTTTTCTATCATGTTTAATTTTATGATGCTTTGCAAAATATAGGCAGTTTAGGTGAAGAAATTAAGCATTTTAAAATATTTTCTTACAGAAACAGAAGGTAGTGCATAAAATCTAGCAGTTATAACTTCATATAACCAGATGATTTTGCTTGGCAGCGAGGAAATGGTGAATAATTATTTATAGTAATTAAAAAGAGCTCTGGCAGACATAATCACATACATAGAGGCCATCTAGCAAGAAGATATTGGAAGCATGGCTGCTGGGGATTTAGCTGCAGTGTATTGATCCCTAACGTCATATTTTACAAAGTTGTATTAAATGTTTACTCAGTATTCTCATAAAATACAGAGAATACATAGAAATTAACAAAATTCAATTAAGAAATGCTAGCACAGCATTGTAACATAAAATGGGTCGGTGACAATGAGTAAATAAAGCCAACAATATGAGTTCAGGACAAACATTATAATCATAACAACACATTTTAATGTTTACACCATTAACAATAGGGTTCCTTAATGGCAATACAGAGCCCTTAAATTACCAAATAGCACTGGCACTGCCAGGAATGGAAGCACTAATATGCCTAGTGATCCTGCAAATTCAAATCTTATTCTCCCCCTTAACGTGTATCTGAAATGTCTAATTGAAAGGAGAATCTTCATTATTTAAACCAATTACTTGTTTACAATGTCTGCCGGGCCAGCTAAAGATTACTGGAAGTCTACCAGTTGAGCACTGTTGGCTTAGCTTATATGTAGCTTGGCAAGTCTCTTGTCAGTCTTCACAGTCTGAGTGTGTTAAAAATCTGCTTTACCTATATACCTTTTATGATGTGTGAGTATCTATTTACCCATTTCTGCTCTTTGATTTTTGCTTCACTGTTTGGCACAAAAAGCAAAACATAAAAAAAATCCTTTTGTGGTAATGAGTTTGGGTCCCATTGGATGAGTTTGCAGTTCAAAACATTTGGTCTGGGCATCTCCTAAAATTATTATATTGGGCAGTATTCCATTCACTTTATACTAAAGGGAAGTCAAGGCTCTAGACCGTGAATAGGCAAAGTGACAGTGTGTCTTTAACAGTACACACCAGTCAAAATTAATAATGCATACAGTAAGTAAGCACAGCCTACCCACTCAGAATGTTAGTTTATCATTCAGGCATTGCTATAGTGCACAACTCCCTTTTGTGTGCAACCTGGAAATCCTGAAACGTACCCGCTGGCGATGCAGGAACATATTTTGCAGCTTCCATGCTGCCTCTCAAGTACAGAAAGCATGATGTAACAAAAATGTAGTGTCTGAATAAGGGCTGCAGAGCAAAAAGTTGAGGCATATTGGTTAGAGGTAAGGAATGTTACAGATGAAAAAAAAATATCATTCACTACGTCTTTAATGAATAATACAACAGGGGCATTGTGCCGGTGTGAGATAAGATCTAAATATTGGAAAGTTTAAAGACCCAGACCCAGGGATGAAACCCCTTTGTGTGCATGCTACATTAAAATAGACCTTTACACTCAAAAATCTGATTCTACCAAGGCATCCCTCTATGTATGATGATTAATAATAACATAGACATGTCAGGTGTAAAATGCTGTGATTTTGAAATGCTTACTCTTGCAGAGCATTTACTTCCTGCTTTGAAAGGGCAAAATGACTAGTTTGCCAAAGCAATGCACAGTGGGATTATCTTGTCATCAGCAAAGCATTGCTGGGAAATCTCATCTGTAATCTCATGAGATCTCAGAGAAAAACATTTTCCTCCCCTGAGATGATGTGCATGGTCACATGTCCTAGTCACATGTCTAGTCACATGTGCCAGAAATCCAAGAAGTAAAAGGAGAGCTAGTAATCTGCCCTTAGTAAACATGACCACTGCAATAAGGCTGGGGAAGAAAACAGAAATAATATATGCAAATAGTGTGGAATGCACCGATACTAGTATTGGTGCTGATACCGAGTATTTGGTTGAGTACTCGTACTCGCCCAAATGCTCCGATACTTATACGTATCAGCATCACTTGTTGACAAGGTAGCACGAAGTCCGCTTCCCGGCCAATCAGGAAGCCAGGCATCGTGTAATGACTCGCCAACCAGCTGCCTGATTGGTCGGGAAGCTGGCGAATCAGGAAGTCGGGCAGCTAGTCACTACCTGTCCCCGGGCTTCCTGATTGCCCAGAAAGCCGGCTCTATGCTTCCTCATCACCTGGTGATGAGGGAGCATGGAGGCGGCTTTCCAGATAACCAGGAAGCCAGGTAGCGAATCATTATACGCTGCCTGGCTTCCTGGCTAATCAGGAAGCTGGGCGTTGAGACATTGCAAGCCGCCCGGCTTTCTTAATGGGACTTCCTGTATCGGCGTGTATGGAGAATACAAAGCCTGCAATTATCTAGAAGTATGTGTTTGTAGATTTGAATTACTAAACATTACTAAAGGTGTCTTTGTTATTTTAAAGATCAGAGTGAAGGTCCACTTTAATAAGACTCCTGGCCACACAAGTTCCATAAAACAGCAAAAGAACCTGCAATGCCCATTAACACTTGAGCAAACTATCACTGCATTCTATGTATTTACATGTTGTGTAAGTCATTGCAAAATTTTGGAGGTAAGACCTCTATGTGCCACCAGAAGGAGGGATAGTCTCTAAAAACTGCCCAATCTGCAACTGGACTGAAGTGTTTATAAAGTAGTGTGTGATCTATCTTGCCAATGTGAACCTTTAACAAGGCTTGATCATCACTTGAATTTACCAAATTGCTTCCAAGTATTCGACAGTGTTTTTTTTGCTGCAAAAGGTAGACATGCCCAGACTCCCTCTTACCCAAAAGAATGGAAAGTTCCTCTTTTTTTATGTAACAATGTATCATTTCAACCTGTGTAATACTTATTTTAGAATTTTTTTTGCTTTGCGTTTTCTCTTGGCTGACGATTGGTCTGTATTTCAGAGTATAAATAAATATTGAATAGCAGATATGTTGTTTTTAATGTAATGTACATCATTTAAAGTATAGCTAAATCCAAAAAAATTTCTGGATATAGCAAGGAAGTATTATAACATGTTAGGTTTGTATTGCTGTCTATGCCCCTACTGGGGAAATGTAGCCTCTCTCTATTTGTCCTGGTGACCACTGTCACCAGGCAGGGCCGGATTCCCCACAAGGTCACCGAGGCCTGGCCTCTGGGCGGCAGGGAGAAGAGGGGCGGCACAGCCGCAGGGCGGGTAGTTTTTTTTTCTACATTTTGCCTTGCTTCATGCAAGCAGGGTTAAATGTAGAGCTGGGAAGCCAGCACTCGTTTAGTACAAGTGATCCCGGCGATGCCGCCGATAACACCTGTAATAAGCCTCTGCCCTCCCTCCATGGTCCACCCCCACCTCCAGCTGCCTCTGTTCCTGCTGGCTACCTTCTTCCGCGCCATGGTTTTTGGGGTCCCCCGCTCTTTTGGGGGTCCAGTGACCATGGCAAGGTAGTTCAGGATGGAGAGCGGCAGCAGAGCGGAGAGTGTCCGTTCTCCGCTCTGCTCCATGTAAACACTGGGATGGGAGAGTTGCACTCTCAGACTTCCCATCTCAGTTGTCACAGGAGAGCCAGCACATGCCTTGGTCAAACTCCTGTATTGGAGGTGACAAGTTCAATAAAGAGAACCTGTCCCCTCCAAATGCCATCACACAGGAGCTTGTTAGCTCCTGTGTGATAGCAATAAAGTTAAGTGAAAAAAATGGTAAAAGAAATGAAAATTAAAAAAGTAAAAAATAAGAAGAAATAGAAAAAGAAAAAAATGTTTTTTTTAAAAAGTAAAAAAAATAATAAAAGAAAAAAGTAATACATTTTAACAAGTAAAAAAATATATAAAAGAAATAAAAAAGTGATAAGTAAAAAAAAAAATTAAAACCGACCCTGCCACCCCCTCCATCTGGTTGCCATTCTCTATAGGGGGGGTTTGGCAGGGAGGGGGGGGGCACATTGAGTAACCTGGCCTTGGGCAGCAGAGAGAGTAAATCCAGCTCTGTCACCAGGACAGAAAGTGAAAAGAAATGTACTATGTTGCAGTTGTCACCAGGAACAGGAAGAGATAGAAAATCTTCCAGTGTGGATACCTATACTAGGGACAACTGTCTAAAAGATGATTTCCCCAATCATACTACTGTACCCATTAACTACTGTAGAGAGATTTTTTCCTCCCTTCCTTGTGTCTTTTTGACAGAATGTGAAGGGAAATCCCCCAACAATATACAAATTGCAAAGCTATCTAACTGTTTTGTTGTTTTTCTTTTATATTTTATTCAACTTTTAGCAAAATAGTACAAAACAAAGATCCACAAAAGAGGACACCTTGGTTCATAAAACATCCAATAACCTTAAGTAGGAAAAGTTAGAGTAATGATCAACTACTATTTATGGTTAAGACATCCAGTAAGTATGCT
>NW_017306437.1:524823-584536 GCF_000935625.1 Nanorana parkeri | reverse complement strand
CAACCACAGATGAATGCTAACAAAAAAAGAAGAAAATGGAAAATAGTCCGATAGTCAAGCAAACTCAAGAGTCCCTAAGATATGCAACAGTTTAGCCTTCATATACCATCCTGTATATTGAAAAGGTGTAATAATCTGTACAATTTCAGCTGTCGTAACAATAGTGCTTATGAAGTACTTTGGATCTCAAGTCTTTTTGAAATTCTGCATCTAGTCGTTCAGAGTGAAAGAGCACTGTCAATTCCCTTACCACATCCTGTACAGTTGGAGGGGCATTGGAATTCCATTTATGCATAATACAGCGTCTGGAAGCTAGGAGACAAAGGTGCACCCAGTCATCTTCCCTCTGTCTGGTTTGTGATGTAGCACTTGCCATGGGAGCACTAAAGACGTAGAGAAGGGTTTCAAATGGGGGGGGTCCGAGTAGTAACGTCCTTAATGATAGAGGCCAGCGTTTACAAGAATTTGTTAATGGCTGCACATGTCCACAGACAATGTGCTACTGAAGGTTGAACATAACCACATTTCAGACAGCTGGAAGTCAAGGATTTTGAAGAAGAGTCTTGTGGCAGAAAATATGGGACATATGCCCTGTGTAGAATTCTGTGCTGGGTCTCCCTCCAAGTTTCACTAATCACGATGGTTTTAATTTTGTTATAATCTTTTAAGAAGATTTTCAACCAGATTAGGATCTGGAAAATCCTTCGCCCAGTTTTTGACATTAGAGTTATGTAAAGAGTTCACATACATTGTTTGAAGGCATGGGTATAATTCCAAAACAGAGTAGGCTTTCAGGAGCACATCAAGGAAGGTTGAGGTAAAATAGCTCTTATGATCTCTGGAGATGCTTTGCCATGTTTTAGTGGCTTGGAGAAAATGTGAGCTCGGTAGTTGGAAGTCTCTAATTAGGTCCGAAAAGGTTGCAGGTGTCATTGAAGGAACAGTGAACAATTGTTCCCACATACACAAACCATGTTGATGCCAAAGCTTGAATGCAGACTATTCCGTTCCTTGTGGAAACATTGGAGTGCCATGTAGCAGGCAATATGTGGAGAGGTAAGGTGAGAGATGCAACCCTCTTCACTAACTAGTTTTAATCATTCCTTACTCATTTTAATGTATGTACTCTTTAAAAAAATTGACTTTCTACACTTACCAGATTATAAAAGATACTTAGAAATAACTTAGAAATAAAGCATTAAAGTAAAAAAGTCAGTTGGAAGTGAGTTGAGAATCCTATATATGTCGGAAATTAGACGTTTGTGAGCAGGACCCTCTAGACCAGTGGTTCTCAACTCGTGGGTCGCGACTCAAAAGTGGGTCGCGACACCCTCTGCAGTGGGTCGCGGCGTCATGTCTGCATAGACCGGCCCATCTGCATTATTAGTCTTTCAAACAGAGTCAGTGGGGAGAAAACCAGTGCCTTGGAAACATAGTATGCAAAGTGTCTGATCTGGAGGTATGTAAAGAGAGAGCAGGGTCCTATCGACTTCATGTATAATTTCTTTATATTGGAATAGAGACCTGGTAAACCAAGGGTAAGCTGTAGAATGCCCGAGAGTAGTAGAAAGGAGGGGTGTGTATAGGAATGAGCGCATAGGGGTTGTAGGTCAAGTCAACTTAAATTTAAACCCAGCAAATTTACAAACATCTCTAGTGTGTTTCATAGATGATAGCAAGGGTGAAGTCTCCAAGGGTAACAGGGTAGTCCAGAGTTAAGATGTACCGGGGAAATCCAGAGGCTTTCTATTTCCACCCAGCGGTTAGGAGGGTGGAGGGAAGACCATGAGGCCTGTTGGCGGAGACGGGCAGCTAAGTAGTATTTCAAAATGTTTGAGAAACCCAGAGCCACCTTGTGATTTGGAGGCTACCAACACTGATCTAAAGACCCTATGACTGGAGCCATCCCAAGTAAAAATAAGTAGAGAGCGCTACAAGGCCTTGAAACCTGACCTAGGGATGTTGACATGCAATGTTTCAAAATAATAAAGCAATTTTGGTAGGATTGTCATTTTAATCAAAGTCATTTTGCCTATCCAGGACAATTTATGTGACCCCCATCTCTGAACCTGGACCCTGAGCTCTCATGAACAAGGAAATAAATTTGCCTGATATAAAGTGTACAGTCGAGGGGTAAGGTAGACTCCAAGGTACTTAAGTTTATCAGACTTCCAATTATAATTAAAGGAAGACTGAAGAGTAGAAAGCGTGGTCTGAGAGACACTGAGTGGCAATGCCTCAGTTTTAGTTAAATTGAGTTTACAAATATCGTGAAAGAGAGTAAATTAGAGAAAAAAGCGTATTAGTCAGAGGCAACAAGATATTGTCTGCATAAAGGGAGAGTTTGAATTAACGACCTCCAAGTTGTACACCAGAGATGTCTGGAGAACAAATGATATGCATGGCCAAAGATTCAATACAAAGGACAAAAAGAAGGGTCATCAATGGGCAACCTGGTCGCGTGCCGTTGCGGATAGGGAATGAAAAGGACAGTGCAAAGGGAAGCTTGATGGTCCCCGTATCCCAATGTGTTCCATGGTGGAAAACAACAAAGGCCAACTAAGGTGATCAAACACCTTTTAAGCGTCAAGGCTTAAAATCAAGAAGCCCGATTTACGATATCTATAAGGTTTATAGTACGCTTGTGTTGTCCCCAGCTTGCCTACCAGACACAAAGTCCTCTTGATCTGTATTTATCAAGGAGGAAAGTAAGGCCAACATTTTAGTGAAGATTTTAAAATCGGAATTTAAAAGAGCAATGGGCCGGTAGCTAGAGCATTCTAAAGGATCCTTATTGGGTTTAGGGAGCACCGTGATGTGGGAGGCAAGAAGTGGGAATACGGGATGCTTATAAAAAATAATTACATAAGTGCAACAGACGGGGTGCAAGTATATGGCTAAAAGTTTTGTAATAAATATACAAGACACTATCCAGGCCCGGGGCTATGCGTGGGTAGGTGTTTGGTAACAGAAGTCCGTCCCTCAATCGTAACGGGATGATTAAAGAATAACAAGTCATCCTGTGAAATCTGTTGAACAGGAAATTATGAGACATATTCCTCAATACGAATTTGTAAGGTATGGTCATCGAGATGAAATGCAGGATCCTGTAGATTATAAAGATGAGTGTAATAGTCACAGAAAATAGAAGCAATTCTATCAGGATTAAACTGTTCCACCCCATGTCATCTTTAATAGAGTGTATAGATCTTTGAGCCATGTCTGATTTAAGTTTACGAGCTAGCATGGTGTGGGCTTCATTATCTCTTTCATAAAACTTCTGTTTAGCATGGGACATTGGCTTTTCTTCTGCTTCCATATCCATTTGTTGTAATTGGGACCGGAGTCTAAGTATACGATGAAGCATGGAAAAGGAGGGAGTAGATGGTAGTTGTTCCAGAGCGGTAAGTTGGGAAGTAAGCTGTTCACGTTGAAACTAAAGCTGGCCATACACCTTACAATTATCTGCAGATTTTCTGTGGTCAGATGGAAAAGGTGCAACAGATTCCTCCATCTACACTTAACTGTGTGGCTGGAGTAATCTCCACCTGGGCCAATCTGTTGCAATTTTTCCATCTGACCACAGAAAATCTGCAGATAATTGTAAGGTGTATGGGCACCTTTAGAGTCTCGTTTAAGTTTGCAGGACAGAGCAATTCAACGGCCTCGTATGACAGCCTTATGGGCTTCCCACAGGGTGCTAGATCGATCAACAGTACCTCCATTTAATGAAAAATATTCAAGCATTGAGGCTTTGTGCTGTGATCTAGTTACTTCATTTTAAGGAGCCAGTCATTCAGACGCCAGTTGCAATGCGTGGCAGGTAAAGGGTACACTCAAATAAATCTATGGGGGCATGATTGGACCAGGTCATAGGGCCAATTTCTGTGGAGACAGTGTAATGTAGAGATATTGAGAAACAATCTATTCTTATGTGGGTTTCATGTACAGAGGAATAGAAAGTAAACTGCCGATCGGAAGAGTGCAGAGTTCTTCAGACATATAATGCATACCATTTAGGAAGAGGCTGAAACTGATGGGCGAGCCACACAGTATTCCCAGAACCAGTACCCCATTACTCCCCAATCTATCAAGCATAGGTGTCACATAGGGTTAAAAACTCACACACCCCTCCTCATCAGGTATATGAAGGGTGTTCACATCCACACCTGTGCTGCATCAACTGTGTTTCCATGTTAGTTCACTCCTGCTGCCTGTGCCTGCAGACTGCTCTTTCCAGCATCAAACTCACAGTGGTAATCCTACTGATCTGCTACATCTTGGTAAGAGTTATATTACCCTGTCCTGTGGATTTCCCCCTGCTATACTGCTGTGCTGCTTTCTCCTAACAATCCGGAACATCCAAATTGCCACTGACAAAAGCCTAGTATCCCTTTACAGTTCTGCTGAGCATTTGTCTTCTTCTGATCCAGAGTGATTCGCTACCATTACAACAAGTGCACAAGGGAAGTAAGAACTATTATTTTCTTCTTATACCCGTTGTCTTGCCCTAATAAGTTTCCACATAGACTCTGTGAATACCATCCTGTGAACTGCTTTTCCCAAAGAAACCAACCAATGGCCAATTAACATTACTGTATGACTGTACTGTGAACTGTTCACTGGTTCTCACCAGCTCCATCTTGTGGGCAATTATATATTTACACCGGACTTACATGAACTTTTAAACTGAATCAGAGGTTTAAACATTTGAGTTTAAAAATACCTATCTGCATATTGTGTTCTACAATAGCTATTACCTTTGCTAACAAACGTGACAATAGGAGATGAGGGCAAGTTAAAGTCACCACCTATGATCAAATATTGATGGGGTAGAGGAGACAATTTAGAGAAAACCATTCTTCAAAAAGGGATCTGATTAGTATTAGGGGCCTAAAGGTTGCAAAAGGTCACCAGTTCAGATCCCCAAGTACCATGAAGTGCAATATACCTGCTCCCCGGGTGTGTAAGAACCGTAGAGGGCTTGAAAGTGCATGTAGGCTCACAGACGACCGCCACCCCAGGAGGAAGAAGCTAAGTATGAATGGAAGTGGGACAGGAAGGGAAGCAATACAAGGTCCCATGGGATACAATAAAAGTAAGTGACACAGGAAGACTACTTTGAGTGAACAATAACATCCAATGTATGGGAACAAAAGAGAGTGGTACTGAATATACATGGAGGTATTTGGCAGGCAGCATTAGCATACCATAGGAACTTCCAAGATGTGTCCAATTGCATAATGCAATATTAAAGGCACGCATAAGCCAATCCCTTAGTAGATGGACTAAGTATACAACATTGGAGGACAATCAAACTATAGACACATCTAGCAAGGCAGGGTTAATGGCCATAAGAGGGATCCACTAGGCTATATAAGAGGAAGCTGGAACAGGCCTAAAATAACCAATATATGAAAACCAAAAATGATCAAGGAAATTCAATACGATCCAGATTATTATTCTTGTGAGGAACTCAGTGATTTGGGACGTTTTTTCTTGGAGACTTCCTGCCAAAGAGATGGTCGTGGAGGAAGGGTAGGCAACGGTTCTCAGCCGGGAAGCTTAGGACAAGGGATGGATACGCCTCTCCAGAAGGCAGGAAGTTCTTTAGGGACTCTCAAAGTTGCCAAATTTCCATCTCTTGGAGCCATGAGGCTAAAAGGAAAGCCCCATCTATAAGGAATATAGGCATCATGAAGAAGGGTAAGCAAAAGGAGTAAAAGTCTGCGTTGTTGCAAAGCGAGCCAGGAGAAAAACAGAAACAGTTGGATCTGCGCTCCATCAAATTCCAGATTTCATAGATTATGTTCCTTCTGCATAATTTCCTCCTTCAGGGCATAGGAGTGAACCCTACAGATGATGTCTTTAGGTTGGGAAGAAGTGCCATGCGGATGGAGAGCCCTGTGAGGCATGGTCAATCTCAATGAAATGGGTAGAAGGTTCACCAAGGATGTTGTTGAATATGGCTTGTAAAATCTCTTTTAAGTTCCCAGAGACCCTTGCCCCTGGCAATCCTTTGATTATGATGTTGTTCCTGCAGCCTCTATTATCCAGGTCTTCAATATGGCATTGCAGATTCCAAATAGTGGAGCTGTGCGAGATTACCTGAGTGTGAAGAGCATGAAGGTCCTGTTTAATTAATTGCAGCTACTGCTCGTGGTATACTGAGACGTCGCAGCTGACGCGGATCCCGACAATTATGTCTGGATCTGCCCAGCTGCATGAGATTCCTTCCTCCACACAGTTTAGCGTAGATGGAGGAATCTGTTGCACTTTTTCCATCTGATCATAGAAAATCTATAGGTGTATGGCCAGGTTTACGGGGAGTCTGTGTTAGCACTTCTGCCTTGCAGCACGGGGGGGTCCTGGTTCGAATCCTGGCCAGGTCACCATCTGCATGTTCTCCCTGTGCTTGTGTGGGTTTCCTCCGGGTACGCCGGTCTCCTCCCACACTCCAAAGACATGAATCTCGCTCACTCTCCGAGCAGAAACTAATGCTACCAAGAGGGCTGTCTTCATCGTCAGATTCTGTATCGAACAATCCCCCAGGGGCTCGAAAGGCTGCTTGAGAAACCCTTGTAATACCACCGAGAGATCCCAATTTGGCACGACCTTACCCTTTGGGGGTTTCATTCTGACTACAGCTCGCATAAATCTCTTTATGAGAGGTTCTTCCGCCAGTCTAATGTCCACAAAATTAGACAGAGCCGTAACCTGCACTTTTAGAGTACTACAGGAAAGCCCTTTCTCCAGGCCCCCTGTAGAAAATCTAACACCAACGGCACTGTGTCGGCTGTTGGTCTACCTTGGCTGTTGTACCAGCTTGAAAAGACTTTCCATACTTTCAGGTAAATCGCTGACGTTACCGGTTTCCTACTGTGCAACAACGTGGAAACCACCTTTGCGGATAACCCCTTGTTCATCAGCACCTCCCTCTCAGAAGCCATGCAGCTAAATTTAAAGCCTGTACTTGCGGGTGTCTTTAGGTTGCGTTCTGCCCATGACAGAATTTCCGTCGCCAATGCCATTAGGCCATGCAAACCCGTGCCCCCCTGCTTGTTTATATAAGCTACCGCTGCGGCATTGTCCGAGGCCACCGCTACATGGTGGCCTGCTAAAATATCTCGAAACTGGCAGAGAGCCAGCCCTATCGCCTTTAGCTCTCTCCAGTTTGACGACTTGATTCTGCCCGTGTGCTCCCAGGTATCCTGCCAAATGTGCTCCAGGCAGGGGGCTCCCCATCCCCAGGCACTGGCATCTGTCGTGACTATTAACGGTGCTGGCTGGCACCATAGCCTGCCTACTGAGAGGTTCCGACAGTCCATCCACAAGAGCAGGGATTGCTTGATCTCCTCCGTGATGTGGACTACGTTGTCTAGGTCTTCTTGCCGACTTCCCCAGATCGTCAATAGCCAATTCTGTAGCAACCTTGAATGGAATTGCGCCCAGGTAACTGCTGGGATGGCCGACGTCATAAGTCCCACCACTCTCATTACTGATCTGACTGATACTTTGCACCGCAACTTCAGTTTTAGTGTCTCCTCTACCAGCAAAGACACTTTTTCCACTGGTAATGCAATGGTCATGTCCTGGATATTGATCCAATAACCTAAAAACCTTACCGTCTGTGCGGGGACCAGTTGTGACTTTTCCCTGTTCACCAACCAACCCAGACTCTCCAAGTGTTGGATCGCTAGCTCCAGCTTTTGTTGGAGCACAATCTTTGATGGGGCAAAAAACAACAGGTCGTCCAAGTAGGGAATGACCTCTACCCCCCGTGATCTTAGGGGGGCCAGAGTCTCTGCCAGTACTTTGGTACAGATTCGAGGCGAAGAGGAAAGGCCGAACGGCAAGGCCCTGTATTGAAAATGCAGGACCCCCGCACAGCAAATCTCAATAGGTATTGTGACGACTGTCTTACTGAAATGTGAAAATAAGCGTCTCTCAGATCTATAGTCGCTAAAAAGGATCCTGTACAGTACCACCCTGTTCAGAGGCTGCAGATTTAGTATCAGTCTGCATTTTCCCTAGGGCTTTATCCTGGAAAAGATGTGGGAGTAAAATCCCCTCTTCTCCTCTAAAACCGATACTCGCACAATGACCCCCTGGTCCAACAGATCTTGCAGAGCCGCTGTCATTGCCTCTGCTTTCTTCCGGTCCTTGGACAGGAAAGTAATTGGAAGCCTGGACGGGGGCCGTTCCATCAGTTCTATTTTGTAACCGATCTGAACCAGCTCCAAAATGAATTTGTTGCTGGTCAGCTCCCTCCAGAGCGGGAAGAATTCTCCCAGTCTTCCTCCCACCCTGAGCGCAATCGGTCATTGGGATTTATTGGGCTGCTGAGGGGGTTTAAAGAGGATATTGCTCTTAGACTTTCCTTTTTTAAACGCCCACCCTTTGGATTGGTCTTGTTTTTTCCCAAAAAATCCCCTCTTCTCTTTGCGGAAATTTTTGACGAAAAAACTTTTTCCCCTGCTGCTTGGGTGGCAGTGGAAAACCTTTCTACTTGTCCGCGGATCTATCTAACACTGCTTCTAATTCCTGGCCAAAAAGTAAGTCACCTTCGAAATGTAGCTTGCATAACTTTGCTTTGGAGGCTAAATCCCCTGACCAAGTTTTGAGCCACAGAGCCCTCCTGGAGGAGTTGATCAATGCTGTAGTGCGAGCTGAGTACCTAACCACCTCAGCCACTAGACATGTGCGATTTTGTTTCAGTAAAATAGTTTTTTCGGATGAAGTTTCGTTATTCGGAGATTCGTACAGACTACCGCTAACGAATTTCGTCCAAATCCGAGTCCTGGAAAAAAACGCTAAATCTGAATGGAAACAAATGTTTTGCCGGTGCACATGTCTAATAACCACTAGGTTTATTTTATTTTTTACTACATAAATGAAAAAAGAGCAAAAATCAAAAAAACTGTTTCCCTTACCTTCGGTTATAAAACATATCCAGTAAAAATGCCAGGAGAGTACAAATGTCCACAAAATGACTCCTTTTTGGATGGTATCCACCCCATGGTGATGTCATTTTTTGCCACAATTTTTGGGGAAATTAAAAAATATGCTGGTATTGAAGTGGGTAAAACAGTGAGCTTTGCTGCGCACAAATTGGTGCCTGGAAGTTACCAAAAACTCCCATCTATTGACAGCCTCTCTGTTATATGATATCACTCCCTGCCCTCAAGGAGCTTACAATCTAAGTGTCCCTATCTCACATACACACATACGAAGGCCAATTTAGACAGGAGTTAATTAACTTATCAGCATGTCTTTGGAGTGTGGGAGGAAATCGGCATACCCGGAGGAAACCCACACAAGCACAGGGAGAACATGCAGATGGTGACCTGGCCAGGATTCGAACTAGGACCCCCCGTGCTGCAAGGCAGAAGTGCTAACACAGACTCCCCGTAAACCTGGCCATACACCTATAGATTTTCTATGGTCAGATGGAAAAAGTGCAACAGATTCCTCCATCTATGCTGAGCTGTGTGGAGGAAGGAATCTCCCACTGGGCCAAGCTTCAGTATCTTGCTAGTCGGCCTCGCTGGCTCTTAAAATACCTAAACAACCTGTTTGAATGCAGGCACTGTTCAGGTATTTTGAGAGCCAGCGGGGCCGACTAGCAAGATACTGAAACTTGGCCCAGTGGGAGATTCCTCCATCCACACAGTTTAGCGTAGATGGGGGAATCTGTTGCACTTTTTCCATCTGACCATAGAAAATCTATAGGTGTATGGCCAGCTCTAGTCGCGGTGCAGACCTCCGGGATCGTGCGGCCCCGCACAATGCAGGCGATTGCCGCGCGGCCCCATTGATTTCAATGGGGTGAAATCCACGTGGCTGTTTTAGTATGGGCGGAATCATGGCTGCCATTAGAAAATAATCGATCGATAATAAAAGATCGGTTCACACCTTGGGGACTCCTGACCACGTGGCAATCCGCACAGAATCGTGCACAATTGCTACGCGGTGAGGCGTCGTCTAGGTGTGCACCGGCCCTCACACTGTTTTTTCCAGACTAGCTCCGTCCTAAACCAGCTGCAGCTGCAACTGACTCTGACTGAGAACACGAAGCTCCACTACAAACACTAACATCGACATTCAGGGACAGTGGCCAATGAGCTGCCCCATACAACTAGCAGGCAGCTGGCGCATGCGCAGATGCTGCCAGACGGTCATGCGTGGTCTAGGACTATCTGGCATTGCCTGAAGTTACCTTACAATTCGTTCCGCCCTGCTCCTTTCTCATTGGTTAATTCACTTTCGTCATGGGTGCTCAGGAGCCAATCGCCGTGTGGCCAACGTGATCTCCCACGGCCGCAATTTCACTTCTTCGATGCAATTGGGCAGAGTCGGGGGACCCCTGTTCGCCGCCACGAGCTGTGATTGGCTGGGCGCTCTGTCCCTCCGGGACGTATCGGGGAGGTGTGTGGCGCAGGAGGATTTTCCCGTTGTCGTCTATCCAACTCGAGCCATCATGGCGGAGTTTGCGGGACTGGATGGGAACGGTGCCGCAGCGGCTGCTGGCGAGTCTACGACAGTGGCGGTCGAAGAGAGAAAGGAGCCCGGAACCCGGATGGAGGCTGCAGAGAGCGAGGATGAGGAGGACGTGTTCGAGGTGGAGAGCATCCAGGACTCCAAGATAGAGGAGGTGAGCACGGTTTCCTTACGTGTCTGTAGCATGGGCATGAGTACATGTGCGAATCCTGGTGGTGGAACTAAAAGTACCAGCATGGGAAGACTTGCAGGGTGGTTCCTGTTTCAGAATGAGGGGGCGAGTTGGACTGCAGGGTGTCGTCTGAATTTATTATTAACATTTCTCCTACACACTCCATGCGGATGTCTTTCATTATTGGAGGTCAAAAGGGAGAACATGGATTTCTGGGGTGTTGTGGAGCTTCCTGCCGAAAAAGTAAATTGGGTGGCTATGGACATGATGGCAGAACGACGCTCTGCTCTATGGCAGCCATATAGAGGAGCACTCTATGAGACAAGGAGGGGGATGTATCCAAACTGGAGCAGCTGACTGTAAATGGCAACCAATCAGCTTCTCTCTCTTTCATTTTAACTGAACAAATTGAAGCGAGAAGCTGATTGGTTGCCATGGGCAACTGCTCCAGTTTGATAAACCCCCCCCAGGTTTTCCTCTTATACCTGACTTGTCGGTGTGAAAATGCTAGCTGCCTGGCTGTCACTTTCAATCCATCGCTAACCTAGAACAAGCATGCTTGTAAGTTGTCAGTGGATCACAAGGTGCTGAATTCAGAGGATCAGCATGATGGGCAGGCGACTAGCATTTTCAGAAAGATCAGCAATTTCTCTAGACATTTATTTCAAGTGACACTAAACTCAGGAGATAAACCTTACAAATACATTCCTGTACCCCAACTATTACCAAAAATGTATCACTCGGCTGTACATCCTCCAATCATCTCTGAATTCATGGTGACACTGTCCTTCCTTCTGGAGGGTGGCTACATTTGGTCCCTGTGTGTGTTGTAAAGTAGTCACCGCTCCAAGCTCACTCCTGCATTCTTCCTGGACATTCCTTGAGTGTTGTGAGCCAGGCCTGTGTGATAACATGCAGCCCCCCCTGTAAACAATAGGCTGGCCTTGTAGAAAGGGGACAGAATTTAGGGCAGCACAGAGGCATAGTGGTTAGCACTTCTACCTTACAGCACTGGGGGGTCCCAGTTTGAGTGCCGGTCAGGACAGTTTGCATGTTCTCCCTGTGCTTGTGTTGGTTTCCTCCCACACTCCAAAGACATGCTGGTAAGTTATTTGGCTCCGGTCTGAATTGTCCCTGTATGTATGTATGTATGTATACATGTGAGTTGGGGACCTTAGATTGTAAGCTCCTTGAGGGCAGGGACTGATGTGGATGTGCACTACACTACGTAAGCGCTCTGTACACTGTTGGCGCTGTATAAATACCTGTAATAAAATATTGACTACTGTCGTTCTGCCTGAAGAGGACCACCAATGCTGAACCCAGGAGGAAGTTGGGGACTGCGCTGGAGCGTACAGATGGTAGGTAGAAATTGGGATTTTTTTTTAATGTAATTTTTTTAACACAGTACAGGTGAAACATTTTTAAAAGAAAACTATAGAGTAACCTTTTTTTTTTTTTTCTATATGATGAGAGCGCCACAGCTGATGCAGATCCCGACAATACTGTCTGGATCCACCCAGCTGGCTGACAGCAGGCTCCGCCTTTCTAGAGGCAGAACCAGCCATGCTCGGCCATCCATCCCTCCAGTCAGCACTGGAGGATCGCAGAGGGGAGGGGGGGAATCCCTGTGGGGAGCGGTAACTGACGGTCACTGCTCTCTGCAGGATAGTGAGCGGATCGGCGGTATGTTTTCGCTCATTTTCCGATCAATAGAGCCAACCTGTTTCGCACATCGGCTCTAACTATGAGTGTAATTCGCTCACTCCATAGTTCTCATTTAAAGAGCCAGTGGTTACCTGTGGTAGGATAGTGACGCTCCGCTCTATGTCAGCCACACACACAGCAGAATGCTCTGAAGGTGCTTCAGGACCTCCTCATACAGACATAACAAGATGTAGTAAGCTAGAGCTCTAAGAGAAACATGGAGGTGACTTCTCTCGCTAAAGCAAATTGCCTGGATGTCATGCTAAAGGTTTCAGTACTCTGACTCACTGACCCAGAACAACCTTGAAGCAAAGGAGGTTCTGTCTTTGCTGGCGGTCTGCTTTTTCCAGGTTAGTGACTCACAAAGCACAGAGGTTAGACGATCTGTATCCCATTCAGGGAATAGGCCGTTTCAGGAGGAGGTCACTAATGGCAGCTCCTGTATTTCTCTCATGACAGGTCTCCTTATATACTAAACTGGTCAGACATGGAAATAAAACTGACTGATCTGGTCATGTGGCTGACTGTGTCCTACTATTAGCTGCAGGTAGAAGTGGCCAGGCTGTCTAGGCTGCAGCGTAGGAAGAATAGGGTGAGCTGGAAGAGTGTTCCTGATGAGCTTTGTAAGAGAATGAGCCCGCATGGTCTCTGACTGTGTGAGGGTGTTGCAGTTAGAAGTTGTGGCTTTGTGTGTTGTTAATTCTAAGGTTGGCCATACACTGACCATTTTTCCCTCCTGTGGGGCTGAATGAGAGAAAAAAAAAAAAGCTAGGTCTCCAGGATATTGTATTCTGACAGCAGCATGTGTGCCACTTTCAGAATACCTGAACAGTGACTACAGCTGATTGGCTGGAGGAGTCACCGTTGGGCTGAGAACTTTCTGCCTGGCTCCATCGCCAAAGGTGATTTGTTTATTGACTTTTGTCAAATGGGGGGGGTCTCTTATAGAATAGTTTGTAGGATCCCCTAGCTCTCTCCTCCATGCTGGGAGGAGGGCACAGCAAGCAGTGGGTGCAATAGCCAGCCTGCAATTTGAAATGGCCAATAGCAGGCTGGCTATTGCACCAGCCCACTACCTGCTGTATTTACATTCAGCTGCTGTCTGCGGAATTGTGCCTCTGGCAGCTGTCATCCCCTGGCTGAAGCTACACAAGTGCCATTTGCTTACAATACAATTATTTCATTTGTTTTTAATAAAAGGTGGGAAGTCATTTTTGGTTTTCGGCCTGACAAATTGTGCTGTAGGAGGTGCATTGCATTGCTATTCATTTCAATGGCACCTCCCACTCTTGTGTGCTCGCCCGCATTGGAACTCATGGTGCCGTGATGTTGTGTGTTCCAGTGCAATTGCAAATAATTGTGCATGCAGTTTTATTCTGAAGTAAACTTTGGAACATTGCATGTGTGTATTTTATTTCAAGTTAAGGATGCAAATTATTTATTTTTAGCCTATTAATCTAAAAAATAATCGGCCAACTAATCAATGATGAAAATCATTCGTTGCAGCCCTACGCACAATGTAAGTTCACTTTCCCAAGTAATTTGGAAAAATGGAATTACCCGCTTGCAAGAAGTGTTTCTTCATATAGTTAAATAGGGTGTTTGGTAAAACTTATTTTTTGTATCATGACAAGTAGATTATCATGAGGAACATTGGGCCCCCGCTTTAGTCCTTGGAGCAGTTACATGCTCAGGTTTCCTTTGCTCCCAGCAGTTGAACGGAGCAGCAAAGGAGTGAAGGAAAGGTCAGTGTTTACTGATGGGCAGGGGGACACTAAAGCAAATTTGTTAGTTTGCCTGTATGGGCAAAGCACGAGTCTTTAATGTTTAACGTCAAGGGTTCTCCCAAAACGTATCTGTGTCATGTGCTCATGCAGCTTTAATGTAATGAAAGTCTGATTGTATTCTTGCCACGGAGAATGGAATCCCAAGTGGTGCTTTCTTTCCCTTTGATCTTCCTGGTACTGCCTGTAAGGCGGCATTGCCTGGTGCCAGCTTATCTCTATTCATGTTTTGCTTTTCAGCAAAGTTGAGTTGTACAAAACTTGACACAGATGGTGACCTCCCAGTGTAATTTTAAAGTGCAATCTATATAGGCTAGTATATTTGTATGGTATGACTGTCTCTTCCAATATATAGTCATTATAAATTGCCTGATGGTAGTTTTCTACCGTCTGTGGGCCTCAGTAGGGTATGCAGCTCATGTGTCAGAGCCTGACTCTCTGTGAGCTGGTCAAGGATCCTGGAACACACGGCCCAGGAATGCTTGTTCCTGTCATCAGCCGCTATGAGGAGTTCAGGGCTGTCCTTGGGAGGTAAGCTTTGCCCTTGGACACCTCTGCCCAACAATGTCACACTTCTGCTCCCATTCAGCTCATAATTTGCATATCAACAACTGTGGCTGCTATGTAACTGCAGAGAAGAGGGGAACGTCAACGTCTGCACAATTCCATTGCATTTGTTGCAAATGTGTGCATGTTTTGCTATTCTAAACACTGCACAAAGAGTATTTGAAGGAAATTGCATTTCTAGCACAGGTTTATAGTTGCAGCACAGAAACTCAGCATCTACCTACACAAATTAAAGGAAAACTGTAGAGTGAGTGAATTACACTCATCCCCATAGAACCGACGTGTGACATTGAAACTGTCACAGGTTGGCTCTATTGATCGGTAAGTGAGCGAACACATAACCCCGCTCGCTCGCTTCCTGATCATCTCCCTGCAGAGAGCGGTGACTGCCAATCACCCCTCCCCGCAGGCAGGGATTCCCCTCTCCTGATCCTCCAGCGCTGACTGAAGGGACAGACGGAAGAAGGGCGGGCATAGCTGGCTCTGCTTCCTAAATAGGCAGAGCCCGCTGTCAATCAGCCAGCTGGGTGGATCTCAACAGTATTGTCGGGATCCGTCCTGGCTGTCGCGGTCTTACTGACTTTTGGGTCACCAGAGGACTTTAGTATATGTCCTCCCATGACCCCGAGAACTATTCGGGGAAAAAAAGTTGCCCCAAAGTTCTCCTTTCAAACTAGAATTAAATTGCTTAGCAAAGCATTTCGTACGTTTCTGCCCTAACTCTTAGTCACCATGTTTACAAACTGCTGTCTCCAACTCTTTCAGCTCAGCTTTCCTGAACTTCCTGTCCAGTACAAGATAAGAGACAGTTGCCGGTGTGCCCATCTACTAGTTTGGCGAAAGGAGTGGGGAAGCCGGGGAGTAGATTGCTCTGCTGTGCTTGTGTGTTTGTAGAGACACACACAGCTTACTTGGACACATAATGGTGGTTCCATAGGACCCTGCAAGGGAAAGGAGCCACTCTAAAACACAATATCCGTGCCAGTTCACAGGGGAGCAGCTGATTCTGCAGGAAACTAAAACTTTTATGTATCTATTATAAGTGATTTTATCAGCATCTGAAATGGCTTAAATGAGAACTATGCGGTGGTGTTTGTTTAATTTTTTTAATCTGGTTAATAAAAATTTGGACAACTAATCAATTATAAAAATAATCATTAGTTGCAGCCCCTAGACACAGTGTGACGCAAGTTCTCCACTAATAGGCTTTGACAGTTGTACCAGTTCCATGTCTTTTCCTGCACAGTATTAGACTAGAGCTAGAAACTTTCATCAATTTGGATTCTCCATGTTTGCCTCTGGCCTGTTGACCTGGACAGAATGATGTATATAGAATGAATGTCATCTTTGCATATAGACACCTAAGTAGATAGTATGATGTGTTATACAAAACACCTGGTGGGGGAATTATTAGTTCTGGAGCAGCTGTGCATGGCAACCAATCAGTTTCTAGCTTTCATTTTCAATAGTTGGCTATAAGAAGACGGAAAGCTATTGCATGTGTGGTACAGAAATGTTTAGTTGTTGGTATTGTCCAGGGCAATGCTGGTCCTGCTGGCCTCTACATGTCATTGGTCATCATTATTGATTGTTAATCATTCACACTGTTGTGTTTTTGCAGGGAAAGGTGTTATACCGAGTGCGCTGGAAGGGATTTGAAGCGAGTGAAGACACCTGGGAGCCGGAGGCCCATCTTGAAGACTGCAAAGAGGTTCTTCTTGAATTCAGGAGGAAACAAGCAGAAAGCAAACAGAAAGTTGATAAGAAGGAATCACCGGTAAATTTGTGAAAAGTTGTTAAATCTACCAATATATATTTGTAGCCTGGAGTGGGTTGCTGCAGGCCAGCTGTGCGTGCTTGTCCGGTCCGGTGTGATCAAAATAGTGCTTGCAGCATTTTGATTGCAACGGACCGGACCGCAGGCACAATGTGCCTGGCGATGCCGTGCGGGCGATTGCCGGAGGGCGTGGCTACGGTGCCATTCGCTTCAATGGCCCGCCATGCCCCCTCCTGCCCCACAAAAAAGTGAGCCGGCTGCAATGCGATGCAGTGCGTTCCGGCCAGAATCGGACCGGAACGCACTGCACCTGTTGTGAACGTACCCTAAGGGTTCCTTCTGGATTTAATCCTTTTTAAACTTGCTGTTTTGTTGAGAGGTTTGTGTTAACCCTTTCACTGCCACACATTTGTTAAAATGTGTTAAACGTCCCAAAATGTATATTTTTTCCCAAAGCAAATGGAGGCAGTTGCCATTTTTTATGTTACTTGATTTTAGTGTAACGGATTGTCATACCCATGTTTTTAGTAAAATATATGCTGAAGTTAATGTTGGTGCTCACAAACAGAATGTTATCCAATTTTGGTAAAATATGAAAGAAGAGGTTGCTTTGTATAAATGGGTACCATACATGTGAAATGGTGACAAGCTCTGGTACCCAAGATTGTCCATAGGTGATGCTTCAAAAACCTTTACAGATCATCAATTTAGTTACAGTGACGGATGGGCCTAGAGTTATTGCTGTTACTACATAATGTGCAGCAATACTAAAAATGAGTTACACAATAGTCCATTTTGTACGTAGGTGCACCTGATGCACATGTTTATGTTTGTGCATGTACAGGGTGGCAGGGTGGCATCTCCGCAGTTTGTAGAAGTGATCAAGTGGCTTACAGCTGCCGAACACACTCGTAGTAAAAAGCTGATAGCCTGCAGAAGGAGTGTAAATAAGCTCCTGGCTGCTATACCAACCGGGAGTCTGTCTACAGGTCACTGCTGCCACCAACATAAGCCTTACATTGGTGGCAGCAAAATGTGAAGGTAAACTTGTTACAAACTTGGACAATGTAAACTAAACCTATAGAGCAATATTGCATCAGCGGGGGTTTACCTGCCCCCACCCATTCTGCCTATACAGGTTTCCCATTGTTTTGTTTTTGTGATGGGTGCCTGCTTGACCAATAGGAAGACTCAGGTGCTATAAAGGAATGTGCCCAAGCTCCACATTTTAAAGGAAAATTTGTTTTGTATACATATTCAGCTGCCTATATCTCCATCGTTATTTTCTCTTGGGTGTTCACTGTAGCTAATCTCTGCTTATGAATGTTCTTTCTCGTTGGGCTAGTTTGTGTTGCCTACAACTGTGACAGATTTCCACTTCAATTCTGTGCTCATTCAGCAAAATGTAATGTGTATACTAGATGTCTGGTCCTTTATGGCAATGGCGCAGTGTGGACGGGATCCTCTAACACAGTTGATGTTCATGCTCAAGGTGAATCTGCTCCATTCAGAGTGACAGGAAGTTCTGCCTAAGCCACGTTTTGCAGCGTACATAGGGCTATGGATTCCTCATGTGACAGTGCCTATTGCCCTATTGTATTGAGTGACTCGCATGCTTTTCCAGACCTAGAAGTAGCGATGTACCAATACCATTTTTTTCAAGAACAAGTATTTTCCCTCGGTACTGACAGATACGATACTTTTTCTTAAAGGGAGATGGGACATTTATTTTCTAAAACAAAACAGACTAATGATTTTAGGGCAGTTTCTGTATAATTATGAAGAAGTAATGGAGAATGGCAACCAGCAATAGAGGACTAAAGATCCCATCAATCCATGCGTTTGGGTCTCGCCAGGGCTGCCCAGGCAGGTGCCGGTCTCGCCAGGGCTGCCCAGGCCCCTGGGGGTGCGGGGAAGGAGGAGGAAATGTGGGGCTGGACCGGCGCTGTCCCCATCAGGCTGCCTGTGTTCTCCAGCAAGCGCTGAGCAAGCAACCTCAGGCAGCCGCTCCTGTTAATAAAATTAAAGGGCCGGTATTGGCCTTTAGTATCGGGGAATTTTCACGAGTTCAAGTACTCGTGAAAATGCCCAATACCGATACTCGTATTGGTATCGGGCTATCTCCACCTAGAAGTATTGGGTATAGCCTTTGGCTCTTAATACTAAACGGAGCAGTGGGGGAGCTAAGGAAAGGTAGGTATATGCTGGGGTGGGGAGAAAGATTTGTCCTAAATGGGTGGAAAGCTGCATGGTCCAACTCCAGGAAAAATGATAATTTATGCACTGCACTGGGTGTGTAATTTATCATTAAAGAGCTGCATATTGTATATAAAGGGCTCCTGCAAAGCATAAAAATCTTAACTTGCAGCGTGCTGGGTCCTACACATGCCGTTCTGGGATGTGGGAACGAACTTGAGCAGTGAAGAGCTCCAGCCACATCCTGCCTCTCCTCACTACTTACCTATTCACAAAATGCAAAAAAGAATTGGAAGAGGGTATGGGGATGTGACCTCTCTCCTCCAGTGACAGAACACCTCTTATTCTTTGAAACAAATATAAGGCATGTTGTGGAGGACAGGGCATGCGACTGAAGCACTGTACTGCTCCACAATGTCGGAAAGATCGGCGTTATGTATAGGAGCCGGCGTGCTGCAAGGTAAGATTTGTATACGTTGAGGCAGCTTTCTACACATTACATGCAGCTTTTCTTATGTTACTTTACACACAACATTGGGTGTGCAAATTTAAATTTTTCCTGTACTTTAACCACTTCAGGACTGTAATATACCAAAATGACTGCTGGTGAAGCATCTATGATCTCTGATTGTCGTATGCAAAGGTTCGGGTAGTTATTGAGTAACCTGATTGCTTGTATACAGCAGGGGAGTGTATGCTCCCAGAACTCTGCTGTCCCCTGTGGGGGCCCAGGACCCACATGGGTTTCTGCGCTTCGATCGGAGGGAGATCAGCACACCTCCAGTGGCTGATCTCACCTCTGATCGCTGAAACTGAATGTGATGTGTATTTCATAACTTCTTTTCAGCCCTAATGGACCCCTGATTTCTCCATAAAAGGACTGTATCTGTGCTATTTCATAGGGAGCATGTTAGTCCTCATGTGACGGCAATAAAGTTAGGTGTTTTAAAAAAAAAAAAGTTTAACTACCTCCCGGCCAGCCGCTGTGTATACACGGCCTGCCGGGAGCTTCTTGGATGTAACTGGGCGTTTAGTCACATACAAAGTTTAAAATTTCCAGCACCCGAGTACACGAACATACAAACTCACATGCTTCAGGTGTGCCTACGTGCGAAAACAATTGCTACACATGTTGCATATCACTGTTGGGAATGTCAGAGAGAGATAAATAATTTTAGGGCCATCACTCATTGTTGAGGCTAAATTCATGAGGGGTAATGGCTTTCAAATTGTCATCTATGGGCAATTTTGGGTACTGTAGTTTTTTGCAATTTCACAGGTGCATGCAATTTTAAGGCTTGACATATTTTCTATCTGTTTATCCAACACAACCTCATCATTCATATTTTACCAAAAAATTGGTTATTATATTTAGGGCTGCAACCAACTAATCGATAATGGGAATAGTTATCAACTATTGATTAGTTGGTTGGATCCCCTAGCTCTCTCCTCCACGCTGGGAGGAGGGCACAGCAAGCAGTGGACGGGTGCAATAGCCAGCCAGCTATTGGCTATTGCAATTTGAAATGGCCAATAGCAGGCTGGTTATTGCACCCATCCACTACCTGCTGTATTTACATTCAGCTGTCATCTGCGGAATCTTGCCACTGGCAGCTGTCATTCCCTGGCTGAATCTATTCAAGCTCCATGTGCTTACAATACAGTAAAAAGAAAAATATTATAAAAGGTGTGAAAGTCATTTTTGTTTCCGGCCTGACAAATACTGCTGTGGGAGGTGTGTTGCAGTGCCATCATTTCAATGGCAGCACGAACTGGAACGCACGTTACCGCGATGTGTTCCAGTGCAGTGCGATTACTAAAAATTGTGCATGCAGTTTTATTCTGAAGTAAACTTTGTTTCTAACACTGTATTTTATTAAGGATGGTATTTTTTTATCTGATTTTAATCGATTTAATCAAAAAAATAATCTGCCAACTAATCGATCATGAAAATAATCATTAGTTGCAGCTTTAATTCTGCTTGTGTGCACTGACATTTTTGTGTATTTTATCCTAAAAATATTGGTTTGATAAACATTTTCACAAATATTTTGTGACATACAAAATTGCAAATAGGTTTCCCCCCCCCCTCTATTGTCCATTGAGGGACATAGCTGTGACGAATTCTGAGATGTAGGGTTATGCCGTTTGAGTTGATGTGAAGGGGGAACGCTAATGTAAAAGAGGCTCTTGAGGTGAAGGAGGGTTGTAATGTGAAGGGGGGTTCCCGATGTAAAGGGGTGGTCATTTTTACCTTTTTTAAATCCTGTTTTTTTAGAATGGGATGATTCAAGGTTTTGCATACTTTTTACAAGGTGAGGTCACTTAAAAAAGGATGAGAAATGCTCATCTAGGAGGAATAGTATAAATGGTTCTTCTTCTATAAATAAGACATCTTACAATGTTTTTCTTTTATCTTTTTGATTAGCCCAAATTGTTTCCTGAGGATCTTTTTGAGGCAGAGTCTGATAGCAACTCGAAAGAGGAGACGCCCCAGAAAAAGAAGAAGAAATCTAAGGAGGAGGAGGAAGAGGAGGAGGATGATGACAAGCTTCAGGAAGAATTGATAAAGAAAAAATCTAAATCTGGAAAATCAAAGGAAAAATCTAAGCCTGAGGTGGAACCAGAGAGCCAGCCTACTGAGTCCAAATCAAAGAAAAGACTGTCCGAGAGCAAGGAGGATCTGAGCAGCAAGAAGCCTAAGAAGGATGACACCAAGGACTCCAAAAAGTCCAAGAAGGAAGAAGCCAAGGACACTAAAGTGAAAGAGGACCAGAAAGAGAAGAAACCCAAAAAATCATTGAGGTCAGAGCTGTCTAAGGAAGAAACATCGCCTGTAGGACCTGAGGCAGAGACTGTTAGCATATGCAGCGATGTCCTGTCAGAAGACAGAGACAAAATAGGCCAGGATGGAGACCTTAGAAATCCAGAAACCACCCCTCCATATCAAGCAGAGGAACTTTCTTTTGGGGGTCCTCTTGAGGAGGAGGTGGATGAAGTAAAATTGAAAAAGAAGAAAAAGAAACACAAAAAGAAAAATGATGATGCCAAGGCTGAGTTGTTTGATGCCAGCCATCAGGACAAGAAAAGCCTGGTGAAAAAGCAAAAATCAGTTGAAAAGGTTAAAGAAGCCTTAGCTGTGGAAAAACTACCAGCCCCAGTGCTGAAGAGGCCCAGTACTGATGACAAAGTTAGGAAGTCTGTGGACTCCTTGGCAGAAGTAGGTGTATAAACAAAATTGTTAATCACTGTGTAAATTGGATATAGATTAAATGCCAGCCTTGTCCTCCTCTGCCCAATCTCTGGATTATGCAGAGAAAACAGAAGTTCTCCCACAGTACATATTAATTCCTTTCTGTTACTAATTTAGGTACTCATAGTCTAAGCGGATGTTGTGTGGGCTGGCTAATTTTTTAGCATATTTAGCTTTTAAAACGGGTTGAGATGCCCTAGACCAGTGGTGGCAAACCTTTTTTTGCCCGAGTGCCCAAACTGGATCACTAAACCTACTTATGTGTCTCTTTGTGCCAACCCTACACTTAGACCTGAATACTGATGATTTCTTCTAGAAAAACACTTCATACGACGGTCTGAACTAATTATGTGCCTAAATCTTAGAAGAAAAATACAATACAAGAAGTTTTAGCTACACTACAGAGTGACATGTACCTCTGTCCTGTGCTAATGAGTGAAGTGTTCCATTGCAGTGTGCTACTAAGGTACATGTCATACAGCACACTACAAGGGAACAGTCTCTCTACAGCTTGCAGTCAGCACCAAGGCCCAGTTGCAGCTGCGACCCCTGTGACCCCCGGTAGTTCTGCCACTGACTCCAACCTGTAAAGGAACTAATCTCAGCAATATATTCTATAACAATGCAGAATATCACCAACTATAGAGGGCTACATCACAGCAATACATGATATAGTAATGCAGAATACCGCCAACTATGGAGGGCTATATATCCCAGCAATACAATATACAGCAATGCAGAATACCACCAACTATAGAAGACTATGTCACAGCAATACATGATATAGTAATGCAGAATACCGCCAACTATGGAGGGCTATATATCCCAGCAATACAATATACAGCAATACAGAATACCACCAACTATAGAAGACTATATATCCCAGCAATACAATATACAGCAATGCAGAATACCAACAACTACAGAGGGCTACATATCCCAGCAATACAATATACAGCAATGCAGAATACCACCAACCATAGAGTGCTACATATCCCAGCAATACATTATACAACAATGCAGAATACCGCCAACTATAGAGGGCTACATATCCCAGCAATACAATATACAACAATGCAGAATACCGCCAACTATAGAGGGCTACATATCCCAGCAATACAATATACAGCAATGCAGAATACCGCCAACTACAGAGGGCTACATATCCCAACAATACAATATACAACAATGCAGAATACCGCCAACTACAGAGGGCTACATATCCCAGCAATAAAATATACAACAATGCAGAATATAGAGAACTGTGCGGCTCTGGGGTGGTGGGTAGTTCTGTGTGGCTCTCCTGGAGGGCAGCTGCTGCTCAATAGATCCAACCGGCCTGGATCGGTATAAAGGCATTTCACCACAATTTAGTTCATTCTGCATTGGTCCATTTAGAAAACTGATTTTGAATAAACTCTAGGAATCGCTAAAATTAATCCATGCAGTGGGGCTACCCCACAATGCAAGGGTTACTGCTTGTTTTGGCCTGGGGCTCAAATTTAAAAACATTTATACTTGGCTGATCCTTGGGCCTGGCTGCTAGACTGGTCCCTGCAGTCTCCTCTTCTCCCCGGGCTCTGGTGGTCTAAGCCCCGCTGACATCACGTCGATTGCAGGTCCATTCACTTGCATTAGATTTGAGAACACTGAGGCACATAGCACTGCTGAAGAGGAGGGGGAGACAGGTGAGCACTGACTGCCACAGGACCAAGGGTCAGGTGAGTACACGTTCTGTATTGTGGCCCCTAGACAAAAAACAAGTGGTTGACCCTGGTAGTGTGGGGGTAACCCACTGCAAGGCAAAACATTTTTTTTTAAATAATTGGAGATGTTCTTTAACACTAGATACCTATGACCTGGAGGACTGAAAACCTGCATAGACAATAGGGATAAAAACCAACATACACTGTGGGAGTTAGGTGACTGAGCTGTGAAAACTATGGTGAGACTTATTGTTTAACACTCATTGATAACATTGTTTACATTAGATGAATCTTCAAACGTATATGAAAATGTATACATAGAAAAAAAACACTCAAGAACATATTTGTTTCTAATATGTCATTCTTACCCTCCTCTGGCCTTTTCTCTGCACATTTGGATTACACCTTCAGCAAGCAACAATTATGGCCGATATCCAGCCAACAAACACGTACAGTAGCCAGAATCTTTGTCTGCAGTGTCTGCTAATAGTTCTTTCCTGCCCCACATTTTAGCAGTAGTGTGTAAGCCATCCGGTCCAGGTGCTTTGTTCACCTTAATTGTCTCGGTTTCTGGGCCATATCAATTGTGAGCCATTGTGGTTTATTAGAGGCTGTGGCACTGCCATCGTCATTATGATTTGACTTGAGTTCCACCATGTTCCTAAGTGTACACAGAGCTGAAGAAAGTATTTCGTAGTTGAAGTGCTCTGAATATTAAAACAGGATTCCGAAGTGTTCCAAAATGTTGTTTTGCGTGTGTTTTTAGAGCTTTGTTTGATCTAATGGACAATTCCATTGCTTTGTTGCTAGAATTTTTAATTCTAACTCTCTTTTTTGATTTACTACTAGAATAAGGAAACAAAGAAAGCTGAAATAGTCAAGGAAAAGCCCAAGAAAAAGCATGAGTTTGAGAAAGAAGCAAAGAAGGAGCTAAAAGTGGTAAAAGGTCTGTAACATTTTCCCTTATTTATTTTTTTTAAATTTAATTTTTATACAGAGCTACATAAACAAAGACTTGCAACAACCATGCAGAATAGCTTTACTAGCCATAGTAAATCACTGAGGGGTTTTTAGTAGGTCCGGGTCCATCGGGAACATCAGACAAAAAAAAAAAATGTAGTCTGTTCTGATGAATTCCTGTTGTTGTTGTTGTTGTTGTTGTTGTTGTAAATTATCGTTAGGTTGAACTTGTAGGCAACGTTCTGTTAAAGGGTGATGTCCACCCATCAACTATCATATGATTTAATGATGTCTGTTTCTTTGATTTAACACCAGGCAGCTGGTGAACATGATGTATGTGCACTCATTTAAGCATCCCTGTGTGCCTGCATCCTCCAGTGTATTACCATTATTTGAGTTGCATCCAGCTAGTGGGAAAGCCTTTATATTTGGTCCTTTATATTTTAGAGGCGGAGACTGTTTATTAAGCATGTGATAAAATAAATGCTTTCTTCAACTAAAACGATCATACTGAAATTAGAGCTTAAGAGGTTCTAAAGCCTCCCGTTTTTTTGCCAAAAGACAAAAAGTAAAAAAAAATTTAAAAAAAATCCCGCTTAAACAGCGGTTTAGACTGCCCTTATTATCGCTGCGCGCTCCCGCGGCGAGAGTCGAACTGTTCGTGCGCCCGCAAAGGATCTTGGGGCGGGCGCATGTGCAGTTCGGATTCTCGGCCGGGAGACGAGCAGAGACGCAAGGTAAACCTATGGACGCGTGCACCCGCATGCAGACACAGTTGGATCAGAAGTGCCTGTAAGCAGAGAGGAGTCGGCGCTGGATCGGAGAGCTGCCGCACCGCTAGAGGAACAGATGAAAACATGGGGAAAGAAGATCGGATTAAGAGACATCATTTAAGGTAAGTGCTGACATTAACATGGGGGAGGGGAAAAAAAATTCATCCTTTTAATGTCACTTTAAATAGGGTAAATGGAAAATAGTTGCAGTTTAACATGGCAATCACGTATATGTAGTAGCCACATAATTGTACCTCCTACATGTCAAGTTTGGCACATACCTACTTATCCGTGTTAGAATAGACTGGTTCTTCATCTTACATCTGACATTGAGCCTCAACAGGTTTATATTGCAGTCACACATCTAAATATTCCTTTTTTCTTATATTGATGTAATTGAGCAAATCTGTTCCATATGATGTTACAGTATCTGTGCTACAAATTGTAATACTTTAAATTGTGTTAGCTCTAAAGGAACAAAAACATGTGTATGATGCCTTCACCATATCTTCTGAAGATCGAGATGATTGTTTGGAGAGCATTAGGAAGGAACAAGAGTCTTTTGACTTTCGATCCTCCGAAGATTACAAAGCTAAGGAAGTGAAACCAGCATTTAAAGAGAGGAGATCTACGCAAGAAGAAACCGATTCATGGACATTTGGAGCTTCTGAAGGGGATCAAGAGGTTATGGACACAGTGTATCGCAAGCAGGAAAACTCTGGTATGTGCTTTCGTTAGATCTCCTGCTTTTTTATAGGATTACACTGAGAGAAAATGTGAGAAAATTATACTTGCCATCCATGCTGTTACTTTGCCAAAATAGTGCTGCTTATGACAGCTAGAGCCTCAGTTTATACTAAACTCAACAGTTCTGGAAGTTTCCAAACATACAGGCCCTGTGAGCACAACCTCTCTCTCTAAAGGTGGCCATACACTAGTAGTTTTTGGTCAGAAATGTTTGTTTCTACAAATAAACCATATTTAATTATAGCTTGAATACCTCATCAAGCATAGTCAAATGTTGATTTCCAAAATAGCTAGCCATACTAACCAATTTTTGCCGAACGACGGAAATAATTTCCTTCTGCACATGTGCTGTATTCTTGCTGAGATTTTTGATGAAAGTTGTTTTTTGTTCGGTCAGAAATTTTTTATCCAACCTGGCTGATCGAAAAATTTCGATCACAATTTAAAAAACGAAAATCGGTGATGTACCATCAACTGTTCAATTACCGCTTGAAAGACCATTCGCTACGATTTCTGAACAAAAATCACAGTGTATGTGCACCTTAACATGCATGGTATATTCCGGGCTGAATATGAAAGTACAAAATATGCAAAACAGGCAAGTATACCCTAATAAACAATAGGGAAGCGGGTGGATTTAAATCCTTTTTTTTATTATTATTTTTTAAAGGTATTTTATTAAACAGCTTTTTATTAAACAAGTAAAGAATACCGGAGGTGGGCGACAGACCCCAAAACAAGCAACACACAGGAAAAAGGAAAATAAAATACAGACATCACACATACCAAACACAAATCTAGTTGGGGGCGAGGAAGAAACTTGGACAAACAGTGCTGAGGCCCTGGGGGGGAATAGTGATCAGAGGGGGACCTAATTACATGGAGCATTATATATTAGTACAGTAAACTCCCCATTATCCGGCACTCAAGCAACCGGCAAAACAAATTGACACATGTCTTCGATTTTTTTTTTTTTTTCTTTGTTTTTGCCAGTGGCTTAATGCACACTAAAACAATGTCGGTTGCTTGATGCACACTAAAAAATTTCATTTGCAACTAAATTCTTAACATCTCGCTGCCGCATTTTGTTCGCTCCAGACTGGACCGCAGGCATTATGTGCCTTGCAATCCTGTACAGCCGATCGCATTGCGGCCAGAGGGCGTGGCTACAGTGCCATTCACTTCAATGGACCGCCAGGCCCCCTCCTGCCACACAGAAAAGTGAGCCGGCCGCAATGCGAGGCACTGCGTTGTGGCCAGAATCTTGCCAGAATGCACTGCATCTGGTGTGCACGAGGCCTCATGTTGATTTATGATAATGTCTCATGCATGGTGAACTTGAACCCCATAGATCCTAGAAAACCTTCAATATTTGGTATATTAGGTTATTCATTGGGTATGTTGGCTGTGTGTGAATGGATATCATTCACTTTTTCAAAAACCATCCCTAAATGCCATGTGGGAGATTTTCATGTTGACCACTGTGCATTAAGGCTGAACAGAGGAAAACAGCTGACTGTACAAGTGATAGCCCTGACTGGCAGGGAGCCTACTTTTCTATGTTGTTGTTCAGCAACAACTGCAGGTCTTGTCTGTACCCCAGCCTGTGCCTCTTCTCCTATCGGTATTTTCCTTGTCAGCACATAAACTGTTAGGCTCCTTGTGCTTCCCCTCCCAGACTGAGCTCTGCTGTACAGCTGCAAAAAGCTGCTGTACTTGGCTGCAAAAGGTTGCCACCAAGTCAGGTTCTGATACTTGAACCGCTTTCATTTAGCAGAATGGTGAATGATGTCGGGGTGTCTTTTTCACCTGATTATAGTTAAGCTTTAAAATTGGATAAACTGAATTCCTGTTGTATTTATTGCAACCTCTCTAGAAGGCAAGGCACAAGTAGGTGGAATGGCTGTGGATCTCCAGCTGGAGTGGATGACTTTGGAGGACTTTCAGAGGCATCTTGATGGATCTGATGAAATTATGCCGAAGGATCCCATCTCTAATAGTAAGTAAATTTGCTTTTATGCCATTTTACAGTGGACGTGAATTGTATAAAATGAAACATTCTCTTGTCTTTTTAATCAGGTGCATTGAAAGAGGCCGTCAAAAATGGGGACTACTTAACTGTGAAATATGCACTTAATTCCAAAGAAGAGTACAACCTGGACCAAGAGGTAATACTCTACTGTTTGGTGTACTAGGATGAAGTGCTGGCATTGCTACCCTGCTTATAAGGGCTTGTTCCCACTATATCCAGTGCGTTCCGGCATGGTTGGTGGCATTGACATTAATGGCACCACCGCGCCCCCTCCTGCCCCAGAATGAGGGAGGCTTGCTCTATGTGATCCAGTGCGTTCCGTCCACTAACCATGCCGGAATGCCATGGATATAGTGTGAACAAGCTTTAAATAATGATGGGTGTTGTGGGAAATGCTCCTCCACTTCTGCTGATCTGTGGAGGGGCAGATTAAGATTTAAAACACCGTAGGGTGTACTTCCATTTTGAATGACCATGCTTCCCTTTCATTCACAAAGTTTACTGACAAATGTTGAAAAAACCTTGTTTGTTGTGTTCAAGTAGATCAGAGCAATCGCATTAAGGGGGAGGGGGGAAGACATGTACCCTTAAGAGAATTTGGTGAACATGGCATTGCCAACCATAGGTAAATGTCAGGAAAGGCCTTGCTTTATATTTTGAATGTTTTATTACATAAAGCGTGGAAGAATATTCATATGGTGGTCAATGTAAGCTTGACTTACCAGACCCTTTTTACAAACGATTCTCCTTTTAAACTGTAACTCTCCTTTTTTTAAAAATCCTTGTTTTCCCATCTGTCGCAGGACTCTAGTGGGATGACTCTGGTGATGATGGCTGCAGCTGCAGGACAGGATGACATTCTCCGCCTTCTGATCAGGAAGGGAGCCAAGATCAATGCTAGACAAAAAAACGGGACTACGGCGCTGATTCATGCTGCTGAAAAGGTGGGAAGGAACAGATCTTGTATGTTGTGGTTGATGATGATGCTGCTTATTTGGGAGGGTTTCTTTTATCTGAATGTATTTTTCTTGATCATACATCACAGGACACAGGGAATTAATTTTTAGACCCCTGAGTTATGCAGCTACATTCAATTGTTTGAATCAAATGAATCCAAGCTGCAGCACAGTCCTTCATGGCCTCTCCCAATCTGCCTCATTTCTATTGCTAGTGTCATTAGGTGATGGATACTGTCCTTGCTTTGCTCTGAGATGAGCTCTTTCCTCATCCCTTTTTTTTTTTCTTTCTGCAATATTCTTCAAGCAACTTTTCCCTAAGCTGCTCTTAGCCATTACAGTGCCATCTGCCGCTATCCAGATCGGTTATCTCCTTGGCAGAGCGTTGATATACCCTACTTTAAACCCCACTGGAAGGAAGACACAGGGCTGGCCTGCAATTTGTTTCAAACTGTACCCTGTGTTCAGCCCCCTCCTTGACATATAGTGCAGTTCCGGCAGTTAGCTGCAGGGTGCTTTACTGGTGCTTAGGGAGCCCTAACCCTGAAGTCATCCTTTGGCGGCTATGCCCATATAGAGGGAGAAGACTGGATTGCATGTCCTGTTGACGACCACTGCACATCCGTGTGAGGACTAATAGACCCCTGTGGTAAACTGCTGCCTCTTGGGGGAGGATTGTGAAGAATACTTTCCCTCAGAAGAAGCATACGGCTCTCTCAAAACCTGAGGGTCAGGTCCCTGTTCTTGCTATATTGTTTTAAAGACCATTGGCTCATTCCTTTTTATTGTGTGTACCTCCCATGTGGCTCCCCCTGTTCATTCCTCTGTGACTCTGCCATCTAAACCTGGTTCTCTCTGCACTCTAAAAAAAAAAAGCACCCTTTGAACACATCCGAAACATTTCCTCCATTGCTTTCAGCGTATGTCATTCAGGCTGTGAGATTCTAATTCTCTGCCGCTGCTTCCTTCAGAAATACTGATTCTTTTTGTCATTCCGAAAGGTTCCATCAAAGGGTGCACCATCTTCTCTTTTCACCATTTGTAGGCGGTTTACACATACCATCATCCATGATTCTAGTCTCTAGTATTGGGTTGCACCCTTTCAAGAATTAAATCAGATCAAACAAATACATACATTGCCCAGCAAAGCAATGATTGCAATTTTTGGCCAAGCACTTACAATCATCATGTTTCAGAACAGCTACTTCCAAATCTCTTAGCTCAGCTTCCCTGATCTTCCTGTGCAGTACAAGATCACAAAGGACAGTGCAGACTCCAGCTACTGTTCATCTACTAGCTTGGAGGAGAGCGGTCCAGGGGGGTGGGAAGTAGCTTGATTTGCTGTCTCTTTGTGTTTGTGGAGACACACAGCTTACTAGCACACACAAGGGTGACTGCATTGCACTCTGCTTGAGAAAGGAGTCACTCCCAAGTCAGGATTAGTGCTCCGAGAACCAGCTGGTTTTGCAGGAAACTAAGGGCCTGTTCACATGAGATCAGGTCCTGATCAGCAGACGCGGAGCTGCGTTTTCAGTCTGGATGCTGACAGTTAATTTTTTTTAATTTTTTTTTTTTTAGCCAAGGGGCTGTCAGTATGCAGATTTAGCCTCTGAGGTCACTTCCGCCCTCTCGGAACATCTACTTCCCTTTGTGTATGTAAAGCTGGCGATCAGACATGTATCACATATTTGCAGGCATGTTGATGGTGCTGGCTACAGCAATCTGCAGAGAACGAGCCTGCAGGAGACGTCGTTATTGGGTACACCCAATCTTGAGGTTTCGGGACTCCAAGGGTCAGTTCTGCAGTTTGTATGAGGATTTGCGAGGTCAACCGGATACATTTTTTTCCTTTTACTCGTATGTCCATGGCAAGGTAATGGGCATGTTCCAAATGTTTACAGTTCATATTGTTACCTCTACCCCAACCTGTCTGTCTATCGTTGATAACATCATAATAAGTGGAGCAAGAATACAAATTTTTTTTTTTCTTAGCTGCGTTGCGTTTCCGTTCTCGTTGCGTTTTGTGTGCGTTTGTGCGTGACCTGACAAAATGTGACATGCAGTATTTTTTCTATCGTAAGCTGAACGGACTGCGCACGTGAGAACTGTAGCCCATAAAACACACAGGGATACATTGGGATGCATTTTGAGTGCAGCAGCGTACGGATCCGGTCAGCACACAAAACGGACGTTTGTGAACAGGCCCTAAAACTTTTAAACATCAAGGAGCAGCATTCATTTGTAAGTCATTTCATCGGCATTTAAAATGGCTTAAAATAGGGGTTGACAAATCCCAGGTCGCCATGGTGACTAAAAATTGCATCCTGGCGCCTGGGCTTTTGTCAGCCCGTTCACTGTCTCCGCCTATTCTGCTGCCACAATCAGCTCTGCTCTCCTGTTGTCCTCCCAACTGGGCTCCTGCTGCAGCAGTCTGTGTTCCCTTCGATCACTGCTGCCCTCCCCGTCTATATCGGCAGCAGGGATCAGACCACTTTGTGCCGCCTTTAAGTTCCTCCTCTGCTGATTTGACAGCAGAGAGTGGGTGGGTGCAATCGCCAGCCTGCTATTGGCTATTGCAATTTGGCTCCTAGATTCACAGAAAACTTGTCAATCCCTGCCTTAAAATCCTTTTGACTTTAATACTCGTATCACTTTAAAATTTTGTGTCCCTAAATAGACGAGACAAAAAATAGGATTTTTGTGCTCGCTGTAAGAAAATGTTCATTGAGGGGCACGGGTCCCACCCCTGTGTTTTATGATCATGCTTTTGGTACTGCTTTGCTACAAAACTGAGGCATGCTGGTATTAGGACTCGATGCTGGATAGAGCTGCAGGCTGAGGGGGGGGGGGGGGGAGGCATGGCTGGCAGAGTCAGTTGTCCATTGGCCAGCGAGGAGCAATATTGTAGGGATCCTTCTTGAGCGCTGCTCTACCCTGTTAGAAGATGTGCTTCTGTGACGCAAAAGAGAAATATAGTCAAAAAGGTTGGCTTCACTTCTCCTTTAAAGCCTTCCTGTGTCCCTCAATGGACCCCAAAAAAAGATGTTTGCACAAATCCTATTTCTCTGGTTACCGCATAGTGTGTATTATACACATTACATGAAACAGGATAGAGCAAGAACCTCGGGCGATCAGCTTTGATGGGCAAATTTATTGTGCATTTAGGACATGAATGATCCTAAGAGTCTCACAAATGCATGCAGGTGCATTTGACTTGTTTAAGCTGCTTTTGCATTCCCATAGATTGTATTGTGACAATTTTGAAGCAAATAAAAGCATGAATTGTGTGTAAGAATATTGAGTTTTATTGTAACGACGTTCTTCTCTTCGTAGAATTATCTGACAACTGTCTCCATCCTGCTGGAAGCTGGAGCTTTTGTGAATTTACAACAAGCAACTGGGGAAACAGCCCTGATGAAGGTAAATGTATGTTTTGGATACATAAAAATTCCTCATCTGTCTTGGGAAGATCCAAGATGTGAAATCCATCCCTCAATAGGTTGCATAATCGTTGTCTCCCTGGCTCTAGCTGTGTATGAAGCAACCTTTTCCTTGTGTATATTGTCTTCATGATGGTAAAAAAAAAAAGTACTCGCATCCATTATATGTTCAGTGTCTGCCTGGACTCATTTCATACTCGTATTCCCATCATGAAATTTGTTATATATGGATTACAATTCGTCTTTATTTTTGCTAGCACATCTATTCGTTACAGAATAAAGCAGCATAATGATTATATAGCAAGTTCCATAATTCATTGCTCTTAACCTTGTCTTGTGAAGTAAGCCATGTTCTGTCCATCTGTAAGATGATGCAAACTAGGAATATACCGATATTAGTAACGGTATCAGTGCCGATATCAAGTATTTGGGCGAGTACTTGTACTCGCCCAAATGCTCCGATACTGGAACTTCTGGTCAGAGGGAGAATTCCTCTGACCGGCAGTGCCGCGAGGGACCATGGAGCCGGTAAGCTGGCTCCATGCTGTTTGGATGGCTCGATGCTGATTGGCCAAGAAGTCAGCTTCCCAGTCAATCAGTATCGAGCCATCCAAACAAATCTGATAATATGGTGACACGCCCCCACCCTGCAGACAAATCATTCCCCTCACATAGATCCTTAGCAGCAGTCATTACTGTACCAGTCCCTCGGCCTTCTGGGCAGACACCACTCTCCCAGATCTGCCGACGTCTCCCATGTGCACAACGCCCACATGATCGGCCCTCAGCCTGCTACTTCGCATGCACAGGATTTCTGAATGAGAGCGCTGGGCAGTCTGCGCAGTAGCAGGCTGAGGGCTGATCAAGCGGGCGCTGTACACAGAGAAGACGTGGGCAGATCCGGGAGAGCTTGGAGAGGGGTGTCTGCCCAGCTGGCCGAGGGACAGGTAAGGTAATGACGGCTGCTAAGGATCTATGTGAGGGGAATGAGGTGTCTGCAGGGTGGGGGTCGTGTCACCATATTATCAGATCTGATTGGCTGGGAAGCCGGCTTCCCGGCCAATCATCATCGAGCCAGCAAAATAGAATGGAGTTGGCTTCCCGGGCAATCAAGAAGCCGGGCGGTGGGTCATGGCATGCCACCTGGCTTCCTGATTGCCCGGGAAGCCGGCTTTATGCTACCGGAAGTAACGGTATCGGTGAGTACCGAAATATAAATATCGGTACTCTTACTTGATACCGAAAAACCGGTATCTGTGCAAACCAATTCTCTTCTTTGCTTTACAACAAGGTGACAAGGCAGCAACGTGTTCAATATGCCAGTTATATATCCGTTATAAAGTTGAATATTTTCAATTACTGTTTTTGCCTTCTGTCCCCTTACTTTTATTTGTTTTAGAGTGTTTGTTTTGTTTGGGATACAGAGGACAGTATCCCACTCCTGCTAAAATATGACCCCCATCCCTACCTCTCACCCACCCCAGCTCCATGGCCGGCACAATTTCCAGGTGCAGGGGACCATGCAGGCAGTGACGTGGATACCTGAAGACAGAGACTGTAGGAAGAGAGAAGACTTGAGACTGCAGTGGTTTTTGTTTTTTTTTGTTTGTTTTTTTCCACTGCAGCGGTCAGTTGAGCAGGGTGGGAGGAAGGTTACCATTTGTCCTGGAGGTGGGCTTTAATCTTCCAATTTAAACGAAACTCACAATAGGAAGTGACATTTGAAAAACGTCTGAGAGCTGAGCATCCATATATAACAAAGTAATTGTTTTTTTTTCTCATCTCTCTAGGCATGTAAGAGAGGGAATTATGATATTGTGCGACTCTTGATAGAACAAGGTGCAGACTGTAATGTGCTGTCAAAGCACCAGGGCAATGCTTTACAGTTCACTAAACAGAACAATAATGTGCTGCTATATGAATTCATTAATGGCCATTTGGAAAAGTAAGTGTTTCTTTTTCTGTTTTGTGTGTGTGTGTTTATTGTGGTTTTTGTTTTGTTTTTTAAAGGAAATGTAAAACTCTTGTTTTGGCTGTATGTGGGCCTCTTCTAGCTTAGTAAAAAGAGACTACTCCTTTGTGGTAAAGGGTCATTCCATCCAAAATTATTTTGATTTTAGGCCAATAAATCACACACAGACTTCTTATATATTTTGCATCCCGAGGCAAAGATTTTTGTACCACAAGCCACACCTGTAGGTAGATACTTTCTTACCATTACACTGCGAATGATGTGTCAGTTGTATGCAATGGTAGGAATAATGTCATCTTTGGTAGCAACACCAAACTGGATCATGTGTTTTTACTCTTTTAAAGGAACAATGAGAGTGGGCTGTTGGTTTTTTTTCTTGGTCAGAACTATATCCATCTATCCAAACCCACAACAGCCCACATGTATTGTATTTTATGTCATTTTTTTGCAAGTTGCAAGCTGATACATTTGCTTTTATCAATGAAGCCCTTCGTGTGATATAATATGAAATATTCTGTTTCACATGTATGAGTGTCATAAGTGCCAGTGATCTCCACCTAGTGAGTCCCTAATGGCCGGATGATTGGCAGATTTTTACATGGGATACTGGCATTGTATCTTCTTCCTATATTAAGACCAGATTATGCGAGCCTTGATAACATTTGAGTAAACACACTAACATTCTCAATGTTCTTTCAGACTTTCCAGGGTGGTGGAAGATGCAATAAAGGATTATTTTGAGACACGCCTTGCTGTGCTTGAACCCATCTTTCCCATCGCCTGCCACAGGCTGTCTGAGGGACCAGACTTTTCTCTGGACTTCAACTACAAACCCCCCTATAATATTCCTGAAGGTACACTCCTATCACATCAGTTTATTGTTTCTGTGCTGTCCCAGATCTCATGGGGCTTGTGACTGTATAAGCTAACAACTGGGTAAGCCTACAGCCACCAATCCGTTTCAAAGCTGCACTAGAAAATGACAAAAGGAAAAACATTTGATTCAAGTTGCTTGGAGAAAATTTTTTGTATTATATTGTATAGCAGCACATTCATCTAACATACATTGCATTGTTTAGCCTCATGAACAGTTCTGAACCAGTGATGGTGGCTAAAAGCTGGCCATCCACCTAATAGATTATCTGCAGATTTTCTATGGTCAGATGGAAAGAGTGCAACAGATTCCTCCATCTATGCTAAGCTGTGTGGATGGAGGAATCTCCCACTGGGCCAAGCTTCAGTATCTTGCTAGTCGGCCCCGCTGGCTCTCAAAATACCTGAACAATGCCTGCATCCAATCAGATTGTTCAGGTGTTTTGAGAACCATCGGGGCCGACTAGTAAGATACTGAAGCTTGGCCCGGTGGGAGAGTCCTCCATCCACACAGCTTAGCGTAGATGGAGGAATCTGTTGCACTTTTCCATCTTACCATAGAACATCTGCAGATAACTGCAAGGTGTATGGCCAGCTTTAGTGTCACATTTTCTAAGAGTCTTTCCTCTGACCTTGTAAGCCCCACTGGTACACATGGATGTTAATGGTCCACTGTTCTCTGTAATGTGTTATTCAAAAGGGTTGGTGTTTGATACATTTATTTGAAATTGTTCCAGGTATCCAATCTAGTGTTTGAAGGGATACTGCAGTAGAAACATGAATATAGATATGGTTAAACAATGTACTTAGCAGGAATCCTCTCCTTGGTATAGAAGAGATCTGTTGACAAGTGTACCACAAATGAGCTTCAGCTTTTTTTTTTTTTTCTTTAACACAGTTCTTTGTCAGTTAAGTGGAGCCGTTATTTATATCAGTATGAGTAGAGTGTTGGATCTCACTCCCAGCATACATCTGTGTGAGCCAATGGTGGTAGAATGGTCTCTTGCTTTCCATTCAGTATTGATGACCCGTGAAGTGCCCATTTACAATATACTTTTTTTTTTATTGCGCTGAGGTGTGTTGCATTAACCAGCCCATTAAAAAAGGAATGGGGTATAACGCACTGCAGCACAGAAATATAGTGCGTGCTCCTTTTTTTCTTTTTTGCACACTGAAAAGCACATCATGCACTGCGGTGTGTTGCAGAGGTGCAATAGGTGCTATTACAGCAAATAGAAATGCTGTAGAACATTTCTCAGACACTAATGCAGATTGGACCAGTCCAAGAAAACCAGCTGTCATTGCAAGTTGTGCTCGCATCTTCAAATTGAGTAGGCTAGAAAAAAAACCTGGCAGGGTAGGTGTTTGCATTGCAACGTTCCCATGTAAGCGCTATTCTTTGTGTTTCTTGGCCCTCATTTCAGAGCTTCATCAGTAGATTTGAAAACCGGTGTAAGAAGCCTGAATTAAAGTATAGCGGTTGCCTTTTTGTGTGAATGGACTTTGGGCTTGTGTTGATTATGTCAGTTTGGCTTCTGATCATTCAAAATGAATTGACAGATGCAGTTGACCTTCTGATCTGCAATCTTGACCTTCATGCAGGGTTTGCATTGCCATTGTCGGGTTTTGTGAATTCAAAACCCACACGAAGCATACAAATGGCCTTAGTATTTTATAACCTGCTTTAAGGCTTTGCTAGTTCTGGTGCAGAAGACAACTAGTTATGGGAAATGTGGAGCAATAACAGAGCTGACGTCCATTGTATAGTAGTCATCATAATCGGAGGGCTGTAAATGTAGCAGCACCAGTCTGCTGGCTGGTATACAGCTGGTCTATCCAGCAGTGCTCTACTCTGAGTATGAATGAAAGGAAAACTCCTAATTCACTACTTTTTCCTCTTTCCAGAATCTGGAATACTTCTGTTTATTTTTCATGCAAATTTCTTTGGTAAAGAAGTGGTGGTTCGATTATCTGGACCATGCAGCGTCCAGGCTGTGGTGTTAAATGACAAGTTCCAGCTTCCTGTGTTTTTGGTAAGACCACTATAACGCAACTATTTTTCAACCAGTATCCTAGCCTTTGTGCACTCTTCATTGTAATATTTTAAGTTGTGTACACTAAACAGTAAATTTGTGGAGTGACCAGACAATGTCAGTGTGTTTTTTAAAATAATCCTCAATATCTCCAATACATTTCCATAAAATAAATGTTAGTCATTTAAAATATCAACAATATCAGTGCCTCCAATTATCACTAAAATGACAATGTACCTAAGAATGAAGGAATGAATTAATGAATCGCACAGGATAACGTTCCTTATAATAATAATAAAAAAAAAAAAAGCCCAAATAAAAACAGGTACCTGAATTCTTTTAGAGTAGGAGGTACTATGCACCCTGAGGTTGAACATGAAAATAACAGACTCCATAACGATTACTAATACTGAATTTAATAATACCGTCAGGCCTTGCTCACATCGAAAGAGTGTGCGTTCCAGAGCGGTAGCTGCTGGAGCGCACCCCGATTGCTGAGAAACTTGCGTTTTGGGGCGGGAGGGGGTGTGGCAGTGCATTTTATTCAATGTCACCGCTTCCATGCCGCCCGCAGTGCGATCCGACGCCTGGCAAAACTTTGCCAGCGTTCCGTTCCACTGTAGAGCGCAAAAAATAGGGGGGGGTGGGGGTTTCTCAGCGATCGCGGTGCGTTCCAGCACATGCTTTCGGTGTGAACGAGCCCTCAAGTACAGTTATTCTCTGTTTCAATAAAACATCAACAAATGTCATCAATATTTGTTACAATGACTCAGTTTGATTATAATGCCAATATTCCAGTAGCAAAAAGGCAAACCATATTATCCAGGTATTCATATATAATCATTTAACAACTCTTTCCGAGATTAAGCCTCTACTACCTGCATCTATTCATTAGTAGGCGAGATTCATATTGGTTCAGTATCATTGAGGAGACAAGCAAAAGACTAGAAATGGAATTAACAATATTCCCGGAGTAACCCTGCCCAAATCTTATCCTGCAGGAAGAAGTTAAGGACTGGCGTTATGCTAACCTTAAATTTAAATGGAAACAGTTACTCACTTGGCTCCTTTTAATTGAAATGGGCACTCCATATAAATATATATTTGTCAGTAAAATGATCCATTACCACCACGATTTACAAATGAGCAGAGATTCCAATCTCACTTTTACAATCTAAGGCACAGATTTACCTTTTTTTTATTTTATTGAAATGTCACAAAAAATTTTACACTTCAGTGCACTTCAGCGGTGACTCTAGGGAACATAAGGTGAGTTGCAGCAATTTACAAAAAGATGCTGCATGTCTTTTGCTTACTGGGTTAGCTGCATAGTGCTTTCCAGGTCAAGGGCCATGGCACACACTGCTGTGACCCAGTCTCTGAAAACTCTTAATTAGTACGCCATTCGGGCTGAGCATCAGGGGCTCCTACACTCATTTTAAAGTTTGAATGCTGTCACTCCCCTATTACATTGGTTTCTGCAGAAAGAGTTAACACGCTGAGGAATTAAATGCCACATCGAGAAAAAAAATGCAGCATGGTCTGCATTTTATATGCAACACCTCTCAACCCACAACACCGGTTTATGGTGGAAACAAGGCACCTAGAAAACAGTTTTCTCTCTGCCCTGGCATTGAACATGTATAGATCTGCACAGATCAATGCAGGCTCACCTCCAGGGCAGACAGAAAACTGATGTGGTGTGAAAGAACCATAAGACCTACAGGTGAAACTCGAATAATTAGAATATCATGCAAAAGTTTATTTCACTAATGCAACTTTAAATGTGAAACTAATATAGGAGATAGACTCATTACATGCAAAGCAACATAGTTCAAGACGTGATTTGTCATAATTGTGATGATTATGGCTTACAGCTCATGAAAACCCCAAACCCACAATCTCAGACAATTAGAATATTGTGAAAAGGTGCAATATTCTAGGCTCAAAGTGTCCCACTCTAATCCGCTCATTAAGCCACAACACCTGCAAAGGGTTCCTGAGCCTATAAATGGTCTCTCAGTCTGGTTCAGTAGGAATCACAATCATGGGAAAGACTGCTGACCTGACAGGTGTGCAGAAAACCATCATTGACACCCTCCATAAGGAGGGAAAGCCTCAAAAGGTAATTGCAAAAGAAGTTGGATGTTCCCAAAGTGCTGTATCAAAGCACATTAATAGAAAGTTATGTGGAAGGGAAAAGTGTGGAAGAAAAAGGTGCACAAGCAGCAGGGATGACCGCAGCCTGGAGAGGATTGTCAGGAAAAGGCCATTCAAAAGTGTTGGGGACTTTCACAAGGAGTGGACTGAGGCTGGAGTCAGTGCATCAAGAGCCACCACACACAGACGGATCCTGGACATGGTAGCAGTGGTAATCAGTGAAAAAAGACTGCTTGCTTGCACATGCTTCAGTATAATTAGAGATAAAACTTTTTCTGAGGTTGCCAGTGTTCTGCCGACTGCAAAATCTGAAGGCTAATTCTCCATTTTAATCTGATTGGTCTGCCTTCAGTGTATGACCAATTTCAGCTACTGCTGACTCTTAGATGTGTTATACGTTATGTGTTTGATGTCATATTAAGGGTCAGGCATTTTTGAATCCACTCTTGCCTTTCTGGACAGAAATTTTGTCTGTGTTTTGGCTTAAATTGCTTAAAATGATAAAGCAAAAACCTTTTTTGCTTTATCATTAATTCACTACGTTAATATGAGACGATTTGCTTGTGCTGCGGTTTACAGGGGGGGTTTGTTTTTGGCAAGATACAGTAAACTCTCTGTTCTCTGGTATTCAACTAACCAGAACTCTCATCTAACCGGGAAGGGGGGGAATCCCTTGTGTACAGTTCTGCTTATCTGCGGCACATATTATCCTGGAAACGATACTGTGCCTATTTGTCTGAATTTGTTTTTGATTACTGCATTTCAATATTATTATGAAGTCAATACAGAGTTTGTTATGATATGATGTAGTATGGGGGCTATGGTATTAGTTAGACCTATTTTTGTGTTGATTTTTATAAGTTTAAAGTTTTAAAAAATATAATATATTTAGAGATTTTTGTAGTACTAAATATATAGTGTAAGTTGCATTATATAAACTACTACAGGTGATAAGTCCCAATCTAGTGTCATAATTGTTGCTGATATTTTGTTTTTTTATTCTCTAGGATGCCCATTTTATTTACTCCTTCAGTCCTATTGCTGGCCCCAATAAACTTTTTATTAGACTCTCCGAGGTACCAAATGCAAAGGTGGGTTGTTGCATATTGACAGGTTTTACCAATTTGTAAATTAATGTATGTTGGATTTTATATACAAATGTAAACCTGTGAAAAAAATACACTGTCCAACTTACCAACAGTGTATTCAGAACCCCTTCACTTTTATCAATTTTGTTATGTTGCAACCTGATAGTTGTTTTGCTCGGCAACATCAGCAAATAATTTTTTTTGTGGTTCAAGGTTTGTTAGATCAGGGTGTTATCATTCCTGTCCCTTTGGCAGAACGTTTATGGGGTTTTTACTCAAACCTGTTTACACTTCCCAAACCCAACAGAGGCTTTCGTTGAATTCTCGATTTTCAATGTGTTCACGAATTCCAGATTGAATCCATGAATTCAGTTGTTGCATCTCTTCTTCAAGGAGGTTTCTTAGTTTCCATAGACAAAAAGGATGCGTATCTACACATTACTGTATTTCCAGCTCATCAGCGTTTTTCTTTGTCTTGTCTTGTAGTAAGCCTTGCTCCAGTTTTGGGAATCTTTTGTCTCAACTGTATTCTGATTTATCTGATACCTAGACAACCTTTTACTTCAAGAGCAGTCTCTTCTGACTGGCAGAGTATTGGATCATCTATCTTTGCAGGGTGGTTGGTCTCTGGAAGAATCCAAGCTTTTGATGTTCTGGAGTTGAAAGCAAATCTCTTGATGGGTCACTGGACCTGTTTGCTGATTGCCTGGTTCAGACTCAGTCGTACAATGCCACAGCGGTGGCTTATATCAATCACCAGGGGGTGGCGAAGGAGATTAATTTGGATTGGGTGGAACTTCATGTTCTAGTGATCTCATCGGTCCACATTCCAGGGGTAGGAAACTGACAGGCGGACTTTCTTAGCAGATAATGTCTAGATCTGGTATTATGGTCTCTTCATCTGGAGGTGTTTTGACAAAGCTGTGAGTACTTATGATTTGAGGGTTCAGGATCTTCCTTTTTCCTGTTTTTGCTCACTCTACGAGGGTTGTTAGTACTTCTTGGGCATTTCAGAATCCAGCTTCTGTTACTCAATTTTGCAAGGCCGCAACATGGTCTTCTGCTCACACTGTTGCAACGGTTTTTATAATTATTTATTATTATATTTATTTTTTTTGTACCTCTTCTGATGCTAGTGTTGGCAGGAAAGTTCTTCAGGCAGCTTTTTGACTTGCATATATTTACAGTTCCTGTATTGTTGTTGCACTAGTTCTTCTAGTTGTTGTGGTGCCCACCCCCCCTGTTTTAGACTGCGTTTGAACATCCCTGCAGATCAAAATTCTTCAGAGTTGTGTCCCTCAATGGACAATGGATAAAATAGGATTTTGTTATTACCGTAAAATCTTTTTTTTTTAGAGTCCATTGAGGGATACCGCTTCCTCCCCTATTTTTCTTATATACTGTTTGCTGCAACTGGTGGGTGAGAGGTAGGAGGGTTATGTCCCTAAAGTGGCAGGCTGTTAATTTTTGATTTCCTAGCTTCTATTTCTCCTAGAGGCTGCAACAAACATATCAGAGTTCTTCAGTGCTTTGTCCCTCGATGGACTTACAGTAAGAACAAAATCCTATTTTTTTTTTTTTCCCCTTCAGTCAAGACTTCACTCCATGCTTCTTGAGCTAGTGTGATTCTGCCCTTGTGTTCTAATAGCCACTGAGCATGTTTCAGGTCCATAGTTATGGCACAGCCTCTGGCGTGTACCTGTCTATGAAATATTCAATTCTTAGTACTTCACTGTGTGGGCTGACCATTGGAATCGACTTTATTAGAACTATTGGGTGCTGGTACTACCCTCTTCTTTTTTTATCATGGACTCAAGTTCTGCTTCACGAGGTGGGGTGTTGCAAGCACGTGCTTCATGCCCTGTTTTTGCTTCAGGTAGCATTTGCCCACCACGGCTTCTCTTTGTAAGAGTCACACAGTTTTACTTCTGTTTGTCCTTATTACGGCCTACAGTCACCTGGTCACTTTCAGCCATTTAAACCTTTCTTGCTCTTAGTGGAAGGTATTACCTGGTAGTCTGCTTTATGCAGTTCAACATGTAAAAAAGATTGCAGTCTCGCTGTATCCCGTGATACCACCTTGCAATCCTCTAACAATTCCTGGCCGGCTTGCACTGCTCACGCTCAAGGGCCCAACAACGACAGCTTGGATTGTTGTCCTCTGCTTGAGTCGATGCACTGCTCTTAGGTTTCCTTTTATGCAGGATTTCTTGGGCCAAATTGCAACTTTAATCACTAGCACTAGAGACGATAAGTGTACCTCCAACATATCCTCCCTTTCCTGATAGATTATATGATCTGCCCAGTTTTAGGGACATCCTAAGCCTTTTATTGTGGAGGCGCCGACAAAGTCTCAGTAATATTTACCAAATGATATGGTCTCTGAGCAGTTGAAGGCATCGGCTACAGCTTAGAGTAATCAGGAATCCCTGAGAGGCCCTAAGGTCTCGTTCACACCTAGGCGTATTGCATATGCGCGTCTGTCGCACGTTTTTTTTACCGTGACCGTCGCGCGTTTCCGAAGGCTACTTGGCTGTATCCCAATGGAAACGCGCAACAAAACGGCCCAAAGTAGTACCTGTACCTTTTCAGGCGTGGGCCGTTTTGTAGCGCGTTAGGGACGGGCGGAAATACGCCAAGGTGGGAACGAGACCATTGAATACAATGGGATTTATATTTTTGAGCGTTCGTCGAGCGTAGAACGCGCTACAAAACGTTCAGGTGTGAACGAGGGCTAAGACTTCAAAAACCTTCTAGAAGATGCGTCCATGTTTAGGGATCCCATAAATAAGCATTTAGGGATTCTATCAGAAAACCTTTCCTATCCTGGAGCCAATTTATCATCCTGCTTTAACGCCATGACTCTTGAATTAGCCCAGGACTAGCGGTCTCTCTGAATTGGTGGTTTCTACCATGTTAAAAGGTAGGATGTCCCACCATGGGGAGCCACCTCCTTGCTCAAAGAAATTGATTTTTTTTTTGTGTTGTTTTTTGTTCTACTTTAAAGCAGGATACTTTATGGTAAAACTCATCTGTGCAAGTAGGGTTGTTAGAACAGTGTGTTTACCCAAGCATTAAACAGTGTTCTTTCTTTACAGGTGAAGTTGCTGATTACTGCGTACAGAGTACAACTCCATTAGAAGATGACACATTTGATGATTTTTCCACATTGAAGTTCACGGGCCCTCCTTGTACATGATGAATGCCCCCCCCCCCCTCCCGAAAAGTCCACATCTGTGTTTTTATTAGACGTGACCTGTACAGTATAATTTCATGTTGACAAGTCATTCCTGGCACTTGGTCTGTGTTGTGGTGTTGGGATACACTTTTTAGTTGTAATAAGGTGTATGTAACCGGTATGTCATTCCCGAGATCCTGTTGCCACAGAAGTGATCCTCTATTCTACTGCTCATCTCTGATATTACTCTTTTTTTTTTTTTGCTTGGAACTCCTGTACTGTATGTCCATTTATTTTTTTCACTTTTGTCTCTATCCTGCTCAATTGAACCATGCTTATACATCTATTTTTTTTTAAATGAGACTTGATGTTGGCCTTCTCTGAAACTTTACACAGACAATGTCATTTTTGGCCTTTTGCTAGACCTTCTTGACATTGAGAAGTAGACTCCTCCTAAATCCCAGGACTTTGTGTATATATGTAATGTTGGAAATAGATGTTTAAGTAGACAAAGATGTCTTGTTTTGTCCCTTCGTCACTTTTTATGTTGTCAAAAACAAAATATTTCCACAGTGTGGAATCCTAGTAGTAATATTTTGCAGCTTGCTATCTAATATTCTATTTAGAGTAATATTTAATGTTCATGGCTCCTTCTAAAAAGTAAACCTTATTTTTCATTAAAAGTGATGAACAATCACTGTGTTACCTTTTTTTACTGTTACTAACAAAATGGAGGTTTCATCCCTCTGCACGCTAAGGTACATGGCAGTCATTTGACTGTGTGTGAGCTTTTGTACTGACTGTGGACAAATGATAAGCGAATGAACGTCCATCACATTTCACCCAATTCATGCAGAATGTGTGTACTGAAAAAGCCACAGGCCGTATGATAGTTTTATCATTTGAAGGTTCTTTTGCAAATATTTTTCTGTTTTAAATTTTTGCTCAGAAATTGCACAAAATATAATTTTTTATTTCAAGTAATATATATTAGTTTAGCTCACTCCAATGGATCAAGTCACTTGTGAAAATCCCATAGTATATATTTTTGTATACTAGCATATTGGCTACCCTTTGAGGTACAGCAAGACAAATGTTTATAGCAGTCCATTTTATAGTTGTGTGTTTGTTTTTTTTTAGTTTTTTTTTTTTAGGGCATACACCAAATGGAAACATTCATCTGTTTTCTTTGAATAACTAAAAACGTATCCCCTACCCCTTTTTCATAACTCTGCTCCATAGTGTTTGGTATAGTGCTTCCGATAATCCTGTAAAAATGCATGACTTGAATGTTCTAGTTTCTGTAAATTAAAACATGAGAATATAAAGAGTTAATTTTGTGCTTGGTTTAAGGTGTGTGCCTTTGTAGCTATTTGGATGTTTGGCACCATATCCATTGTCTGTACCTGGACAGGTTGTGTCTGTTCTGTTGCCTCAGATTCTGACACACATGCTTTTCTACATATAGCTGGAGAAATAAAATATTATCCTAAAACGTTCATGAAGGGAAGGATGGAGTTCTTACAGTATAAAGATAACCGGGTACAAGAGAAACCTACAAGTTGCATTTTCTGACTTCTACTTCTGTTAAGCTGCATTCACATGGGGCTCTTGGTTTGAATGGGTACAGCAGCCACATTTGAACAGGGTCGTCTGGCACACCTGCCGCAAGAATCCATTGGTCTTGGGGGCAGGTGTGCCAGATGTCCCTGTTCAAATGTGGCTGCTGTACCCATTCAAGTAAATGACAGGGTGACAGCAGCTGCATCTGTGAGTGACAGTCCGCATGTACAGAGGATGATATGCATGTGGTTTGGGATAGATTGTCCCTAGATGCATCTATCCTGCTCCAGCTACAATCCTATATCCCAAACTGTAATTGTGCCAGGTACAATTACATGCAGACCCTTGCCGACAGATGTGGCTGCTCCCTGTCATTAACTTAAATGAGTACAGTGGCTGCAACAAAACAGGACACCTATTGATTCTTGTGACCATGTGTCCCCTCTGTGAATGGGGCCTAAAGGATAGTTGCCTGCTGACATTCTGTCTTCAGCACTTGAGTAAGTGATCCAGAACCAGCATTGAGTAAGTGATCCAGAACCAGCATTAAGATAACTGAAATACGTAATCTGCATACTTGTTCCAGATCACTAACATAGAAAACACTGAAGCTATAAGCAGGGTGTCAAACATCGGACCGTAGGCAACCTTACCTGTGGCACTTTTAGCAGTGAGGCAATTTATTTGCTCAGCTGCTTGTTCAGAATCAAGAAGAGCCACCCAAATGTGTCCCATGACTGTTTTGTTTTAAGGTACAAACTGGCTATGTGATTAGTCTAAATGTGCCTGATGCTTTGCTTCCGCCACCTACGTTCTCCTACCATAACAGCAGCCAGATCTTGTCAAAACAGTAGTGCAGCATGGCGATTTGCCGATTTTGATAGGACAGTACCACCCGTTGACAGTATCCTTCTCTGCTGACTGAGCTACCTCAGCCACAGTCCCAGTTCTCTGTCCTCCTGCCTGCAGTTATACAGGGAGTTGAGCAGCAGTGTAGGGCAGGAGGTAAAAGATTAATAAGAGATAAAAATAATCTTTTAAAAAGTATGAGATGGGAGGGTCACAAATGGCATTCAAGCACTACAAGGAAAGTAATCAGAAATACAAAAAAGCCATCAGAGAAGCAAAAATAGGCTACGAGAGAACAAATGGCTATAGAAAGTGAAACTAACCCCAAATATTGCTATAAATAGTAAAAACAGAGCACACAAGCTCCATAAAAGATGAGCAGGGAAAGCTGGTTACATGCGACCCGAAAGAAAGCAGAGGTGTTGAACACTTTATTTTATGCTCATGAGTTAGACGGATATAGTATACAAAGTGTAAACTATTCTAATAATGGACTGGTTGAAGCCCAGTAGCTCAGAGGATGAGGTAAGAAAATGGCTAGAAAACCTATGATAATAAATTTGTGGGACCAGATGGCTTACATCCACGGGTCCTCAAAGGACCAAGTCGGGTTATTGCCAGACCATTGTTTCTTTTTTTTAATCTTTATTCAAAAACGTCTTTATTAAAACGTATAAAGTAGGCACATAAGGATGGGCAATCAAACAGAGAAGAATCACGGTCACAATTTGACCATATAACTATACATTGTTGTGCATTGCGTCCAGATCAGCATGAGATTTATATAAGTGTCATATCATGGCACAGGAACTGCTACACTGTCTTCAATTATTACATTACACCTGTATATCGGGTCGATATTCCTCTAATTGCAAGAGCATGTGCATCATCCTCGGTACTAGCAATCTGGTCACAGATCATCGTGTCCAGAGAGGAGGGTGTAAAAACCCCATTTCATGAAGGCCACGGGAGAACACATATTTGTCTCGCGTCAATAATTCTTAGCGTCCTTCACGATGTTGTTAACAAAACTTGTAAGTAGCAAACTTAACTATGGTGAACAGAGTCGGTTTCACAGAGATGGAGACCTAGAGGGAAAAGTGAAGGGTAGAATAGAGGGGAGCATTAGAGAGGAAAGGATGGGGGGGTATAGAGGCCGTACATTTAGCAGGGTCATAGATAGGTGTGAGCTAAGCAGTACCCAGGGGTAGGGAGGAAGGATATGTGGACAGAGGCTGGGCTACCCTTCCGACCCAACGGCAGGGGAAGACGAGCTCGGGAGCACCCTCGTGGATTCGCATTGATTCGTTCCGGGGGGTTGACAGCATTTCCCTTACGTAGGTATCGGAGTGCCGAAAAGCTAGCCAAGCGTTCCAAGTGGACCTGAACTTCTCCGTGTTGTGAAGGGGTGAGGAGAGGTCTTCCGTGCGGTATATTTCATCTACTTTCGTCATCCACATACGACGGGAGGGTGGATTCTAACGTTTCCAGAGGATAAGGATGCAGGCCCGAGCCGCATTCAGCAATGGTACGATAAGGGATCGTTTGAGAGAGCAATCCGAAAGGTGTAGCAGGCATGCAGCTGGGTTTTCTTTTAACTGCACCATGGTTAGCTTTTCGATAGTCTCGAGCACCTGACTCCAGAAGGGGGATATCTTCGGGCAAGTCCAAAAAATGTGGAACAGGGTCCCCGGGGCCAGGCAGCAACGCCAACACAAGGGTGAGACCTGAGGGAACATGGAATGCAGAAGTGCCGGGACCCTGTACCACCGGGAAACTATCTTATAGCTAAGTTCTTGGGTCTTACAGGCAATTGAGGATTTGTGGGCCATTGAGTATATGCGTTCTTTTTGCAGCTGGGTAAACTTCAGGTCTAGGTCCCGTTCCCATTTGGATACAAAGCCCGGTTTGGGAGTAGACACGGGACCCACCAGTGTAGCGTAGGTAGCAGAGACAACATGTCGAACTGGCACACCGTCCCGACATCTCAAAGGCTGTTAGTGGTCTTGCCAGAGAAGGGACAAGGGAATGGAGCATAAGAAGTGTCGGAGCTGGAGGGCGCTCCAATGATCTAGGGGGGTTCAACAAGCGTTCGCAACTCTTCGATCGAAAACCACCCGTCGCCCGTGCGAAAGTCACATACTCGGAAAATCGGCTGTTCATATAGACAGTGCAGCCGGCCCTTACCCATGCTCGGTGGGAAATCCGGGTCGCCGAGAACCGGCGTCATAGGCAAAGGGGATGGTGACAGGGTTGAGACTCTGAAGACAGAGCGAGATTGAATTATAGTCGGAGCGATGGTGGGATGTGCATGGGTCTGTGGGAGCACAGAGGCTGACAGCCAGGGAGCGTCTGTCAGGGGGATCGGGGAGTCCTCTGCCTCCATGGCTACCCATCTTTTGGTATCGGTGTGGCAACACCAGTCCACTACTCTGGTGAGCATAGCTGCTTTGTAATATTTGGCCAGGTCTGGAAGTCCCACCCCACCTGAGTTTTTGGGCAAAAGAGTGTTGCAGGCGAGGGGGAGTGTCTGCCCAGATAAAGTTAGCAAAAACTCTCTGTAGTTGGAGGAAATAGGAGTTCGGAATTGTTATCGGGAGCGCCTGAAAAAGGTATAAGAATTTCGGGAGGATATTCATTTTTAGCGAGTTCACCCGGCACAACCAAGAGAGCGTGAGCGATCTCCAGGTGATCAGATCTCGTTTCGTTTTGTACTGCAGAGGGAGAAAGTTCAGGTCAGAGGGCCTTGTAGTCTGCAGATAAATGTGTGCCTAGATACTTCAGGGAGTTGTCTGCCCACACGAAGGGGGACACCATGTGTATGGCCTCCAGCGCCCTAGAAGGATCTAGGCACAATGGATCACATTGAGTACCCTAGTTGTTAAAGGGTATTATTCATATAGGGATTATGTATGCATGTGATGAACATAAGTGATGATTGATTTTCTATATATACATTTGTTCAGTATTGGTGGACACACACTCGGACACAGACATGAGACTAACATTACAGTACACAAGAACTTATTAATACATCTACATATTTCTATACTTTTGTTTTATGCTATTATTTTGTAATCATTTGTAACTTTGTAATTAAACACATTTATGAGTTTCAAGCAAGAACGGAAGCTATTTTTCCTCTTTTAAACTTTTCACCCTAAGAACAAGAATATGAATATGACATAAAAATATAACATCATATATCATATTCAACACTAGTGGTATTGTCTCGGGCTTCCCTAGAGCTGACAAAGCCCACCTGGTCCGGATATACCAGTGTGGGAATATACGGCACGAGTCGATTTGCTATCATTTTGGCAAAGAGTTTCAAGTCCAAATTCAAAAGGGATATGGGCCTGTAGTTGATTGATCTTTATCTGGTTTAGGGATAACTGCAATGTGGGCTCGCAGAGAGTCAGCGGGTAGCGGGGAGCTCAGCAAGACAGCATTGAAAGCTGCAAGGAAATGTGGGGAGAGGATGTGGGAAAATTGTTTATAATAAGGAAGGGTGAAGCTGTCAGGGCCCGGAGCTTTGCCTGATTTGGATTGTTTGACTTTTTTTTTTTAATCTTTAAGAACACTGACAGGAGAGGTACCAGAGAATTGGAGGGAAGTGAATGTGGTGCCAATATGCAAAAAAAAAGGATCAAGATGTAGACCATGTAACTACAGGCCAGTTAGCCTTACATCAATAATATGCAATATGTTTTTGAGGGAATGGTCAGGGGCTATATTAAACTTGCATGTGAAAATAGTATAGTTAGTACTCACCAGCATGGATTTATGAAAGGCCATTCTTGCCAGACAAATCTGTTAACATTCTATGATGAAGTTGCAAGGTGGATAGAGGAATTCCATAGGAGGTAACCCATCAGGGCTTTGCCAAGGGGTTTGCTACAGTGCCCCACAAACTGTTAATCTATAAACTATGGTCGATTAGCATTGAAGAAACTGTGTGCAATGGGGATTATGGCAATGACTGTGGCCTTCTCCCTGCGCATTCTCTGAAGCAATGGCATGATCATTGAAAGAAAAAAAAAGGGGAGGGGGGGACACAGACGCAAGTGTGCAGTCACACGGATGTAGCATAACGTCCTGGCCTTCCGCACCCCGGTCGTACCTTCTTGGCAGGAATCTGCTGACTTCACAATTGTTGCGGGAAGCCCTTAGGTCCACCTCCAGCTTGCCCCATCTCTGAACCAGCCTGTTGAAAACTGTTTGAGATAGGGACCACTCGGTCAGGTCTACCTGGTTCCTGCTCAAGTAGTCCGCTATTTGGTTTATGGGCCCGGTAGGTACACGGCCCAAATCCCTATCAGATTCCATAGTGCCTACTTCATCAACGGAATTAGGATTTGCATCATGCTGGGGCTCCTCAAACCCTCGTGGTGGGTCAACTTGGTCAAGAATTCTACCAAAATATCTATGTACTTGCACGTCACAGTTCCAAAATCCTTCTTTGCCAAACTGAATTCTATGCAGTCTGCTTTTGACCAGGCCAAAACCTAAATTAACAAATCTACAAGAACCCAAAGAGGATGCGGGTATTGCCCTACCAGATTGATATATTATTTAGCAGGACAGCTGAAACATTTGGCTTTTCTTTGCATTTGAGAACTGTTCATAATATTGTTCTATAAATTGACAAAGAATGACAATCGCCATTCTCAGGGTCATATCAGCAAGACAGTCATCTCATTTGGCTTCTTGAATCCTTCCTCCAAATTCGAAGATGCATGTGTATTGAAAATACAACAATTATTCATTTTAGAAGCCCCGACTTTCTTTCCCTGCAATCACCTAAGTATTAAGATCCCAGGGACCAAAGAGGCTAGATCTAGATTCTGAACACTGATCGATGGCAGTCAACTATACACTGAGTGGCCAGATTATTATGACCACCCCAACAGTACTTCGTTGGGCCACAAGAGAACTCCACGAGATGACTTCGTTGGGCCGCCTCATGACTCCACGAGATGTTGAAAGGTGATGCAAGGAATCTGACACTGCACTGTTGAATTGTACCAGTCTTGCCACTCTCCGTTCTGCCCTAACATTGACTTGTCACTGACGGCCACAATTTGCACGTTCAGACCCAGATTTTCGGCTCACAGTCCAGTCTTTAAACACTAAAATGAGCCCCTCTTGAACATTTAACAAATTCTGCTGTTTTGCCGATACTCGCTCCATGGCTCGTGCCAAAAATCATCCCACGTTCAAAGGCTGTTAAATTGCGTTGTTTACCCATATCTTCAGAAAAAAAATCACTTCTACTGTTGTGGTAAACAACCTGCTTCCCTATTTATAATGGTCTGGCCCTCTAGCAACTTCAGTGTGAAACTATAGCTAATTTGCCTACAAATGTCAGGTTGTCATAATAATCTGGCCACTCAGTGTATATCAGCCATCAAACCTACCAGACACCAACTCACATTCACAAAACGAAGCATCTTATTAGGGAGAGTCCAGTCATAGCTGACTACCGAGGCAGGTGACAACTTTTCTTACTATACTATTAAATCTACTCTTCCTATGTCCCCGAAGTTCATCTGTTTGTCCTACTGAATCAAGGAGGGCTATCCACGATATGCAAGACTATTTGTGTGAAACTTTAATTATAGCTTGCAAAACCCCTCTTAAATTACTCAATTAAAAGCTGCCTGGTGTCTCTCTTGTCCAAAATGTGGCCTAGTAAAATTGCTTACATACTATGCATGGAGTCCATCCGATATTTTTCTGGCCTTTTCTGTTAAATACACTCTGTTGCTTTTTTTCTGTTATTAAAAGCTGCCTGGCATCTTTAGTAGGATGCATTTTAAGAGGAAAGACTAGACATGTATCAAGAATCAAAGCTGCTTATATAGCGTAGATTGAGTCTGTACAATATTCATGTATTTTCTCTGAAATACTCAAATTTCTTGTCCACAAATAAACCTGCTTTGTTTCCCTCTTAAATTGAAACCTAATAAAATTTGCTTATGTACTGTGCATCAGCTGCACAATATTTCCAGCTATTGTTTTTTTTTAAAAATACATCAGTTCTCATTTGATAAAATATGCCTCATCTCTTCCTTTCTGTAAGCAGCTTTATAATGCAGACGTTTTAATTTGCATCAACTGTAAAAATATTGTTGGCTATTTTCTGTGAAATTATTACTCCAATTCAAAACTTGATATAGATTTCAATTAGAAAGATCTTTAAATAGTCATTACTGCCATAACCTATAGTCAACTAGAACCAGTTGCACCACAACCTAGCAAATCTTCCAAATGACACTATCGTACATGCAACAGATGTAGTTTTTATTGCTGAAAAATAAATATCCAGGACCAATACATGGGCTTCCACATAGGTGTGGGTAGCACATAGTTGCAGCAAATCTAACTGCCCCCTCAAGGCCACTCTGTATAGTGTGGGCCCTGATTTAACAAAGCTCCTATCCAGGAACATACACGACAAAGGCAGATATGCCTGGAGGTAACCAATTTCTACTTATAGGTGCAGAGACACACCAGAAGCCCAGCACAGCACACAGGCAGCAAAAGACCTCCTGTGTGTCCCAGCAATCAATAACTATTTTTTTTTTAATTAAACCAAGGTGTATGTTTTCAGCACACTTACCAACCAGTCTAACCAATTCAAAACTGAGTGTCCCAGAGAAGGGTAGCATAAAGGGTATACAAGTGGCCAAGTAGCCCATCACTTGTATGTAAAAGTTGGGTGCCAGATGAGAAAAAAAAAGGTACCAATAGCACGACTGCTGCAGCAGCCATGATCTGGGTATTGACCACTTCAATACTGACATACATATATAAATGTCAGGTACCAAAGTGGATTAAAGACATGGAAATTCTGCAATGCAAATTCAAAATCAACATTGCCTCCAGAACACAGAGTGAGCCTGCCATCAATTTAAACTTTGCAAGCAGACACATTTTAAAATATATAAATTTGGCACTCAATATCTACTGGAGCTCATGACTCTCACTACAATGCTGCTGTCATCTGGTGAAGATGCCATTACATACACAAAGCAAAACCTAAATCTTACGAGAACATAATTATGGGTACCCACTGGGCGCTGAAAGGTCTAATCCCAGCACTGCTATTATGAGACAAAACTGTATTGTTTAAATAATCCATGCAAAATGAATAATAAAAAAAAAGATATTGAAAATTTGTGTAACTTTTATTGCTGGCATATCAATAGACAAGTTCAGATGACAAATCAAGGTAGCGTCATACTTTCATCCACAGTAGACTCAATCTAGGGGAGAAAAGAAAAGTAAGTTACTTCACAATAGACTTTTTTTCTGGTTAAAAACCATATACTTATCAGCAACCATTGTTTTACTGGCTGAAGTAAAGGGCAACACTATATAGTGCTGGAGCACATGGCACATTTGACCCATGTTAGATTTGCCATACTTTAAAAAAAATATAGCATGGTAAACAGGAGCATTATTTGTAATCTCATTTAGGGCTGCAACGACTAAGTCGATCATAATCGATGATGGAAAACGTCAACGTTTTCCCATCATCGATTAGTCGCCTTTTGATTAGTTGCTCCTGTCCGCGGCTCCACATGCCGCGTCTCCTACTAGCCTCACCCAGCTCTGAGATCTCACCGCTGCCCGCCAAGAAGACGATAACAATCGTTGCAGGGAGACTGTGGCGTGGGGGGAACGGCAGCTGCCGACAGGTGTGGAAGTAAAGTTGCTTGGGGAGTGTGTAGGCAAGACTGCACTTTCCCCCCACATGGTGCTGTATAAATGTATTGGTGGGATAGTGATTGTGCTGTATATGTACTATCAGCTATCGAGGAATACAAATTTAACTGTATGTATAATGTATTGCTGGGATTTGTTGTACTCCTTTAAAGCTGGTGGTATTCTGCATTGCGCTCTATATATAATGTACTATTGCTGGGATTTGTTGTATTCCTCTGTAGCTGGTGATATTCTGCATTGCGCTGTATTATGTACTATTGCTGGGATTTGTTCTATTCCTCTATAGCCGGTGGTATTCTGCATTGCGCTGTATTGTATACTATTGCTGGGATTTGTTGTATTCCTCTATAGTTGGTGGTATTCTGCATTGCGCTGTATAATGTATTATTGCTGGGATTTGTAGTCCTCTATAGCCGGTGCGATTCTGATTGCTGTATTTACACTTTCCATTTCTCTATATTACACTACACCACAGGGCATGTGTTTTTTTTTTTACTTCCACGGCTACATGCTTACTCCTGTGTTGGGCGACAATCTCAATACAAACTAGTAGTCCATCACTGGAGCCATTTAAAAAAAAATTATTATCCGATTAGTCGAACTTAATAATCGGCTAATCGATTTTGGAAATTAGCAATTTGTGTGTGTGTTTCCAAATAGCTTCTTGTTTTAAGAGTGCAACATAGCTGCTATGGTCCCCTTAACTAAACAAATTCAGAAGTTTTAAGTTTGTTTTGATCACTGATTTGATTCTCAGAAATGATGACAAACATGAATTTCTCCTTACCTGAAGTAGAACTTTTTAAACATCTTATGGTAACTAGTACATGGTTACGTACCACCATACCTGCCCTGAAAATATATACACAAATGGTGATTCACAGCTTCAGAAATTACAAAATTACTAAGTAGAGTTGTACAGAACAATTTATGTGCAAGGTGTTTTCAATGCAAGTTAGACCATTACATGTCTTCAGGCAATGAAAAAGCATTTTTTAAATTTAGAAATGGAAAATGTGGCTGGAAAGGTGGATTTCTCTTGCAGCCATCTAGACAGGGCTGGAGGGGGTAGGAAGGACTGGGCAGGGCTTTAACATGTTCACAAGCTGCCAGAGATTGACAGCACATTGCTCTATCCAAAGGGCTGTCTGTGGAGCCAGGAACAGTTATTTACTGGCAGGGCTATCAACTGTAACAGATATAAGCAGCTTCAGCAATAAGGGTGACATTGGTGCATCTATTTTACAGCAGAAGAACATTGTTACCCTATCAAAGCAAGTACCTATCTGATGGTCCTATTAGTGGGATCAACGGGTATTTACAAAATGTTCAAGGGGGTACTTAGAGTCTTGCTAGTATGGACAACCTACTCCACATATGTGATTTCATAGTTTGACCATAGTTCTGATTTAATGGATATCTGGACAAACTAGTACTTGAAATATTACTGCTAGATTACTAAAGATTAAGCACACTTATGTATAAAGTCCTAAAATTATATTTCCAATATTTGGGAAAAAAGGAGCCACGGATCAATGGAAGCTCATCTTGACAGGCTTTTTAATGTGCATTTGGCTCCTCCAGTTTGTCCAATCCCAAATATTATTTTAGGACTTTATACATGATGCACATTAAACTATAAATAAGGAAGACGTGCATATGCGTAAAATCTAAAAACCATTTACATGAATGCAACACTTAGGGGTTAATTCATAAAAAGGTAAGGCACTAGCGAAAAATAGATTTGAACACAGACTGTTGTAACAAAGGGTTAAGGGCTTTTCAGCCCATGCGATGTGACTAGGAGCACAAACATAGAGGGGTTTTCTGAAATCCAACAACAAAAAAAGGAAACACTTTAAAGTGTATTTTCACTTTTGCCATCAAATTTAATAAAACGTGTGTGTGCGTGTGGTAGGAATATCTTATATGTAATCTATAAAGACACAGGCTTTTCTGATTGGCCTGCTTTCGACCAACCAGGAAGCCAGGGTTGGAGAGTCATTACACTCCGCTCTGCCTTCCTGATTGGGTAATTCCTGGCCAATCATGAAGCCGGGCAACGTGTAATGACTCGCCACCCAGTTTCCTGATTATATATATATATATATATATACACACACACACACACACACACACACAATGTAATTGGTTCGACGATTCTGGTCGCAAATTTAATTGGTTGCGAACTGAATCAAATTTCCCCATAAGGTTCAATGTAAATAAAGTTAATCCGTTCTGAACCATATGTAAAAAATAATTAACCACAAAAATATGAAACAAAGTACAGTACTGTACAATATGGAGTGAACACTAACCTTTCTGGGGGCGACTTCTGGCGTGGAAGAACGGAAGGTGGGGAGGAGGTTGTTTAGCGGGATAGTCCCCCTCCATAAGGACATCGGGGAGATCTCCTTCAGGGGTTTCCTCTTTTTGTTACTCAGCTGCAGGGTCAATTTTGGAGAAAAATCTGTCACTTGTTTTTTCCTGTGCTGCAGAACCCTGTGGATGCCACTTCTCTTGCGGAATTTATCAAACCACCCTCTTCTGGCTTTTTCACAGATCATAGCTTCACTAACACTATCACCTGCCAGCTGTTTCTCATTCAACCACACTAACAAAAGTTTTTCCACCTCTTCCAGTACTTGTGTCCTCTGCTTACTTAACATCGTTACTACTTTTGCCACATTAGCGCCTTTGATGGCATCTTTATTGTTTCAAAATAGTCGAGATGGTCAACTTTGCCATCTTGTACTCCGAGGCCAGATCAGTCACACGAATACCGCGCTCATACTTTTCTACAATTTCCTTCTTCAATTCAATGCTTATTTTCTCCAAATCTTTAACATTCTTGCTCTGCACTTTCTTTTTACCACCATGCTTGCTCTACACTTTCTTTGGGGCCATGATGGATTGAATAATACTGTACAGTACTGCAGGGCTCAAAATTTAAAGTCCTGAGCTACTAGCCAGGCCTTGGTTCGGCAATACCGGCCTTAACTCGGCCCTAAACATACCCTCTTAAATAATCTTATGATAAATTCTTATCTTAGGATAGTTGTTGCTTGTAAACGGCAGATTAGGGATTCCTGCTGCAGGAAAACGCAAGTTCCTGACACATGAATCTCTAATCACACCTGAAATATACTGTAGGTGTGAATGGGGCCTAATATACACATACACTAAAGGTGTCCATACACCTGTCGATTATCATACGATAATCACCGGTGATCCTGTGATCGTACGATAATCTGCAGGTATATGGGCAGCGTGTGACCGCTTCTACTGTAAAGTCGTATGACTTTCGTCTTCCAAGCACGCTGGAAAACCTGCAGAAAAATCGTACGATTTTGGCGGGTTGGTGGCGTTGTCGGAAGACGAATGCCGCAAGCGCATACTGCCCGCTAAGCACTGCAATTATCAAAAGCCCTCCCCCCTGCGAGTCCAAGATGGGCAGATCGTACGAGATTTTAATGACCTTACAACAATCGCATACCGAAAGTTGTGCGATGGTTGCAAGGTGTACAGGCAGCGTAAAACACAATACACACTTCTCAAAGTTCCACCCCCCCCTGCACAAATACAATAATAAAATTGCCCCCGCACACATAAATAATATAACAATCCTGGTACCCCAAAAATGTACTGTTCTTCCCATTTGGGGTCTTGACTCATAGGCTCATTACCTAAGTGCTAAATGACTTGCAGATGTTTTGTTAAAGCTTATCTCTAGGCACAATGACATTCATTTAAATATGTTTTATAAGTCAATTGTGACATAACGCGTAGGGCGGAGTCTGGCAGACGTGGATTGGAGATTGCATGGTCGGCAGCACAGCTCCTGTTTGATCTGTCTTTGCACCCAGAGAACACGGTGACACGGAGAGAGAGTTGTAGAGCAGCGGTTCTCAAACTGTGGGTCGGGACCCCTTCGGGGGTCGAATGACAATTTGCCAGGGGTTGCCGGGAGTCTCCCGCTATTAGATAGCGGCTCCCGGCCGCCCAGGAGACAAACACTTTCTCCCGGAAAGGTTTAATCTCCTCGATCGAGCAGAGTAAACCTTTCGCTGCAATCGTTTAATTTTTATTTCTGACATCGGAGCCCCGGCCGCCGTAAGTCAGAAAAAAATAAATAAATCAGCATTGGAATGCATAGCTACATTCCTATTGGCTATTTCACTTTGCAATAGCAAACTGGCTGTTGCACTCGCCCACTGCTGCTGTCAATCAGCAGAGGGGGACCTGCAGTTCTCCATCAGGTCCCCATCTAGTGATTATCATCATCATTATTAATAATAAAAGCTGATACCCTTGGCTTGTGTTATATGGTTTGCAATTTTAGCTGTTACACCAGTGGTTCTCAACGTGTGGGTCGCTGTGTGATTTCTGCTGTGCTAAGTGAGAGTCCTCCTCAGCCCTCTCCTAGCGCAGCAGTGTCAGTTCTCCCGCCACGCCGCCAGATGTCACTGCAGCAGCCGCGTCAACTATAAATTTTACCGTTGGGGGTCACCACGACTTGGCAAATGTTACCAAGGGGTCCCGGCCCTAGAAAGGTTGAGAACCACTGTTGTAGAGCATACATTTTATTTGAAATTTTATGTCTTCTTTCCTCATGCGAGTAGTTTTTTAATTTGAGGTTATTTAATTTTGCGGTTTTACGCTATGGGCTGTTTTCATATTTTATTGGATATGGTCGTGATGACATGCTGACGTCATTTTCTGTGCAACGATTGTGGAGAGATGGCCTTTGCATAAGATCGGAGACCCATTATAGCGATTCTAGACCTGTTCAGGTCTATTTATAAGGTGAGCGGCCCACTGAGAGGGGGAGCACCTGGGTGATAATTGGAGTTGACGTATGAACTTTGTACAAAGAACTTTCACAGTGGAAGGATAAAGAGTGTGTTGCACTTGGGACAAATCCTGAGCACTATATACGCGTGATTCCACATTTGTGTATATTTGAACACGGAATATATGATTGAACTTTCCATAGGACTATTATTTATAAGAAGATTCATTGTGAACACTTTTGTGATTGCATGTATTATTTAAGCATATTTATAAAAGCTAATCTTTACTTTTTGAACTGTTACTGTAAGTAGGGTTTAGGATTTATCCTGCTTATAACTACATTCAAATTATGTTTCTGTTACAAAGCATGGTGAAGTGATTTACAATTAAAAGCATCTCACAAAAAGCAGGAAATGTAAAAATGTTATTATTGAGGTTAGCTTAATTACCTTGAACATCCCAAGTCAAGTCCTTGTTCATTCTATTTTCTCAACCACCATGAAGTCCTGTGTTATAGCACTGAAAACAGAAGAGATACAGACATTATAAGCAAGATGAACCCACGGCATTACAGAAAACTAATTCAGTGTATTGCTTAAAACAATCATCACAAACAGTTACACAGATGATGTCTAGATACAGTAAAGTAAGAATGTATAGATAATATTTTAGGTAGATGGCACTTTAAAAGGCACTAACAAGTGTCACTAAATATATTCCAATAAATTAAATATAACACAACCCAAGACATGTAAACTGCATATAAATTAGAGGAATACTATGGTACTTTCCTGTATAACATAACTTTCTCTCATGAAATTACACTTTTTTTTTGAGACAAACATTTACATTATTTATTAGATGACGACCCCCCCCCCCCTACAAAACAAAGCACATGC